>NC_133936.1:13935553-14259511 GCF_031877795.1 Strix aluco | reverse complement strand
GGCATCCAAAGTCTGTCTCTCCATAGGGAGCTGACTGACCATGCTGTGGTCTTGCTGCTGGCTGGCAGGGAAACAAACAGCTCCCAGGTCTTTCCGTGGTAGTGGGGTGTGTGAGGTGGGCTCCAGCAGTACTGCTGGCAGAGGCAAGTGAGAGATAAGCCTTCTTGGTGTTGTCCTCTGCTCCTTGCTGCACCTCAGTTTCTCCAAGCATGAAGTCATGCTGACTCTCTGCTGCAGATGCTTTGAGGGGGCAGTACAATAATGTTTGTTTTGAGGCTTTTTTTGGTGATTTTATAGTTGAAGGGCAATGTTTTTTTCATTATTTCTTGTTTGCTTTTCACACATCTGCGTTCGCTTCTCCATCCAACCCTCCTACAAGGTACTTACCATTACCTGAGCTGTTTGTCCAGCAGAAGTTAGTTGTGTGCTTTTTATTGCTTACCTGAATGGGAATCTTGGCTTGCCATACCCAACCCACAGTTAAACTAAGTACGTTGCCTTCTCCAGCATCCTGACACACAGTCTCTGAAAAAAATAGTTTTGTAAATCAGGCTGCCACCATCTTTCTTCAGTAGGTATGTTAGAAGAAGAGAAAACTGGTTCTGCATCTCTCTGGCTAGAAACAACTGGCTGGATGTGTTTCAAAATGGCCTGTAATAGTCAGAGCAGGAGAGGGGTCTCCCTTAGGTGAGCTGGTGGGAGCCTGGCTCCCATTTATCTTTGCCATTGTGTTCATAGCAGACCAGAATGAATATTTACTATTATTTTACCCGTGTAGTTCTTATTTTTGTCAAAGCCACTGAGCAGGTAATAAAACAATGTAATAATTAACCAATAATAATAATTGAAGTATGCTGTATGAAAACCAAACCAAATGCTAACAAGCCAAACAAAAGAAAAGCACGCATGGTGCAGCCCTGTTTATAGTGCTGTCTGCTGGAATCATTATACACGTTGATATAATAATACTGAGCACTTAATTACCACATCATTTTTAAAGTGCTGTATAAACATTAACCAAACCTCTGAGGTAGGGAGGTATTATTATCTCCATTTTAAAGAAGGGAAATTCTGACAAAGAGAGGTTAGTCAGTAATTTAGTGTCGTGAAGCCAGGCAGCTGGCAGGGCAGGAGATGAGGTTGCAGCTCCACAGCTGGTCTGCCATGATTTTGGAGACAGAAAAGCAGAGCTGCTGAAGCACCTGAGATGGCTTTTTGTGAAATTCACGGCGCTGCCATTTGGGGAAGGCAGATACTCCCTCAGACACTTCTCTCTGCTTAGAAAATATGCAGATTGGTGTAATTAGCAACCACATAATTATCCCTTTTTGAGGTAGGCATGCAGTTGGTATATTTTGCAAAGTGTCTAAACAACATTAAAGTGAAGTTCTCAAGCAGGGGCTCGTGGGGGGCTAAGAGGCAGCTACTGTAGCCTTGTGTGTCTGCTCCCCCTCCTCCCCATATCGATCCGAGCAGTGGTTCTGGGAATGGCTTTCCCTGCAAAGCCCTTAATATTCTGCGTGGTGGTACATGACTTCATCCGAGGAGAATCCCACAGGCGCATCAGCGTGATCTGCTCTGTCATGTTTCTGTGACCCAATTTTCCCTGTTCTTTGTCTCAGACCTTCTCTGACCCCAGGCCTATTATCTCTTCCAATAATTCACCCGGGCCATTATTAATGGTGCATTAACTTTGGCTGCGCTTTCAGCGAAGATGTTTTTCTTGTGCTCATTCATTCGCTCAACTCACTTAAACAGCGAGATCATTATTCTGGGGACGTCACACAAACACAAAAACATCTCCCTTGCCGACACCTACAGCCCTGCAGCACTTTGCCGGAGGGGCGACCATCCAAATACAACACTGAAACGCCCAGGAGGGACTATCAAAGGGAGTCAAGTAGCCACACACACACTCAGTCCCCCAGGGGCTGGTTTGCCTCCCCTGCTCTCACACCGAGGCTGTTGGGGGATGCTCTGAAGACCACAGAGCTGGAGGGAGCTCCAACATGAGGAAAATCACTTCAGGAAGGTTGGGGAGCAAAGCACGAGCCCCTCTTCGCTGTTTCAAAACAAACCTGATATTTGCCACCACAGTCATTGGATGTCAAAATGCATCCCTTTAAATTATACGCTGTGGATGAGTAAAATCTGATCTTTAAAAAGCATAATAAGAAGACAAATGCTGCCTACAGTTTATTTCTCACTTGGTGCTTTGGGCTTCTCTGGATGATGACTGAGTGAATGACACTTCATGTTTGTTGTATCTTTAAACTTGTCCTTGAGAGTGAGATTTGGACATCCGGGAGAAAATGTGGGCAGCAAGAAGGACCTTTGCTCTGGAGATGGGGAAAAATAGCAAATGCCTCCTCTCATGGCTTAGAGATTTCCATGTAGTGTCTAGCGGAGGCAGCAGTTATTTTCCTATTATCCTTCTCAAAGAAAGCTGGACCTGGGGGAAAAAAAAAAAAAAAGCAGAAGCTGTTGCAAGCTGCTGTATTGCACCTAGCAGCATCCCACCACCCCCAGTAACAGGGATGTGCCCCGTGACAGCACAGCACTGCTGCGTGAAAGCACTCGTGGACACTCACCACTACCTTCTGGGACATCCTCTTCCCATTTTTTTTCTGTGTCAGCTCCTTGTGCACACCTTCTAATGGCACTGCAGCGACAGGAGTGCGTGAGCTGTTGTCTGGAGAAGTTTTTCTCCCACTAATCCAAACCAATCCAATACCCTGGGGCTCCAAAGCCTTTTAGAGATAAAGTTGCAGTTTCTGCCTGCTGTGGTTGAGGTTCACTGGGGAACTGCTCTTGTTTGACTGCATAGACTTGGGCAAGTTACTTTATGTTACGCTGTTTCAGCCCCTCTCAGGTAAAAAAAGGTCTGTGTTTCAAATGCACAGGTTTTCTTCTCTTCCTAAGTAGACATGAAGCTTTTTTAGTCTTTGCAAAGTAGCTTGTGATCCCTTTATGAAAACCATGTCCCATGCATCACAAAAACCACAGGAAATCAAGCCAAAAGGGATCTCAAGAAATCAGTATTTGTTTTTCCTCTTTTATAAAATGTTAATTTTTTAATGAGTGTTTTGTGAATTTGTTGAGAAAAGCACTACAGGTGCTAAGTTATCCAGACACCAATCTTTCACCTTTTTTCCTCAACAAATTACTTTCCCTGTTGATTGCAAAATGTTTATGCTCTATTTCTGATGACAAAGAACCCCACTCACAGCCTGCACTGCTTGTCCCCACAGAAGGCTGCTGGGACATCCGTAGGAAAACCACATTTCTTTAGCCCACCTGGTGACCTGCGCAGCTCGTGTGTGCTTTAGATAAAGCAGTGGGAACCCGGTACATATTAGATGGTACAGAGGGTGTGTGTGGAGCTTCTCAGGGTGTCTCCTCTGCCAGTCTTGCTGCAGCACCCCAGTTGCAAGTGGGAGCAGAAGACATCCATTAAGTGCTTTCCCAAGGGCTTTCCAAATTGTTTTTGTCAAAGAAAACTGCAAATGAAACCAGATTCAGGTGTGTATGGTCTGATTTCTTTTCTTCTGCTATTTTACCTGTGTAGTTCTTTGGTTTTTTTAGTGATCACATGTGTAGACAGAATTATTTGGAATAGAAAAAGCTTATTTGACCCTTCCTAATTCTTCTTTTTGGGCTCAAAAAGAGATGCTGCTGTGAGTGATGACAAAACACTCCTTTGCTTGCTATACAAACCCATACGTGTAGTCTGTGTTTCTCTTGAAGCACAGGTTTATCTGTGGAGATAATCAAAAGCCTGCATCATCCTCAAAAAATGCCTGTTTTTGATGCCTCCCTCCCTGATTCCTGGGATTTTCGGCAAAGGGACATCCCCTTTAAACCTGCGTTTCTGCTTCATATCTTTTCTCTTTGAAGCCAGAGGGTTGGCTGGCCTTTGAATAGACAAGGATGAGAATACAGCAGTGGGAGGTCCGTGTCTTGCTCATAAACCTTGGCCAGAAAATCAGCTCCGACAAGTGGGGACAGGTAGCAGCATCTTTCCCCTTATCAAACAGCGTTGTGGAGCAGACGCATTCCTGCACGAGCAGTGGCTGGGTGGAAGGTGGGGCCTCCCGACTGCGCTTTGCTGCTCTGCCGCTGTGCTTCACCACGGGAGCTGCGTGCCATGGACTTGATGAAGAGATGTGTTATTTCTGTATGAAACACCCTGTTTTCCCAGCTTCCCTGCCCCTTGGGTGCTGCTTTGATTTCTTCTTTGGTTTTTCTCTTCCTTCCACTGGAGCCAGAGAAAATGTTTATCTGTTGTTCTAGTGCTAGGGGACTTTTGGAGGTGCCATGTTGTGCCTTCATGCCCCAGCGTATCATACAATATGGCTTGGCATGGCCCAACTTTTTTAGGAGGGAAAGTTTTCCACAGTCCTCCTGCTAAAACCTTCCTCCCTCTCTGTAAAATAATCATTATTAGTGCTAATCAGGCAGGTTTGGGGTTGAATCTGCAAAGATTGCTTGGGTTTGGTAAATCCTCTGCCACTGCAAAGCAGATAAAGCTAAACAAAAAATTGTCTTGATTAGATTAAAGTTGGCAAATTCATTGCCCTAATCATCATATTGCCCTTCCCGTGGCTATTCAGGAATACATCACCGTGACTTACTTGGAGTAATTGAATATAATTGTCTTTTTAACTTGTATGTGTAAAACATCCATCTTTGTTAACAGCGTGTGTTGCTGTCCTGCTGCCAGCTTGCCATCCTCTTCGGGAGGGGTGGGAACAAGAAGCAGAGCTGGCCTGACGTTTATGAATTGGTAGTTGATTGCCTATAAAACCATTCATTATTTCTGACCAAGCACCTGGAAGAGAATAAAAAGAAACACCAGCCACTGGAGCCCATAGTCTTGGCTGGTGCTCCCAGGCAGGAGAGCAGAGGGGAGGCAACGTGGGATGTTGCAAAGGGACAGCACCAAAACCAACCCTTTCCCTTTGTGGCAGCAAAGCAGAGAGCATGTGGTGGGGTTAGAAATGAGAGCAGCAGAGTGAAACAGGCACCCAAGGAGGAGGCATTGCTCACCCTCCCATGGTCCAAATAGGTTGAAATGCTGGAAACAAAGCAACGGTGCCAGTGGGAGGGAGGATGTTCATGGAAATTTTTCTTCCATTAATAATCAGAGGTGTGAGGGGGGAGAAATTCTCTTCAGATGTCATTTTTATACCAACAGATAGTTAGGAAAGGAGGCCAGACAGCAAACACCCTGCGTTTTCTTTTTCCCGCTCTCCTGAGTGATAAGAAAAGACTCTTTTAGCACAAAAATTTCCAGTATTACCTCAGCAATCAGTCACTTAGAAATGCACAGTTACAAAATAACAAAATACAAAAATACACATAACTGGCCTGGGTTGTAAGAGATTCAGGTTGTCCTGTTGTTCTTAATGGTTTCATCATTAGTAGCAAATTAAACTGGTTCAGGGAATGGGCCCAAGGATTAGGACACGACTCCCCATATTATTAAAACACTACTGTGCTGGTGAACATAGTTTCAACCCACTTTATCAAGTTACACTTTCATGCCATTTGGGGGTTAACCTAGCCCTGGACCTGCCCATTACAGGCAGAGTGGCTACCCTGTTTTGGGAGGTTGCAAAACTTCATCTATAGGGATGCCACCATCTGGGCTGTGTAGGTTGGCCCCAGTACTGCAGAAGAGTCCCTGCTCCTTTGGGTTTATTTGTATAGCATAAATACGGGGTGAGCGCTGCAGGAAGCCCAGCCTAGAGGCTCAGTCTGGAAGAGGTTTGTGCTGTCTGGCATTGGATGCCTGTGCAGGGACAGTTGATTTTGTGACCATGCTTGGTATGTGATGATGTAAAACTTCCTTGCCCCATTCACTCTGGTCCTCCCAGCAGCTGTGGGTTGTGGCCATAGCTGTGTCCAGGGCACAGCAATGTCCCCAGGAAGGAGGACAGCAGCTTGAGGTGTCTGCAAGCCCTGGCAGTGGTTTGGGCTAAACATGCTTTGGGGAGACCAGAGTCTGTATGGTTCTGCATGACTAGGGGATGGGATGTGACGGCTGAACTCTGCTGCATTTCTGACCTGGAAAAACACTGGCTTCTTCTTAAAATGAAGACTTCTTATGTAACAGATCGTCCCTACCCAGGATGGTTAAAGGGTGAATCTTCCTCCTGCCAAAGCAAATCCTAAAGGATGCAAGTTTATTCTCTCCCTGAGTTGCTTTTGGGAGAACAGGGGAGGGGAGCAGAAGGGGGGAAGGCAGTTAACAGTTACCCTACTGTGTCCTGACATTGGGCGAGCTGCAAAAATGCTCCCAGTGTATCAGGTAGTGTGCGGTGCCAGCCCTTCGCTGGAGCACGGAGAGCAAGTCTGCTGTGGAGCCTTAAATACTTTCCACCCCGACTACCTTACCTTAACGCCTTTCAGCAGAGTTGGCAGGAGGGTTGTTTTTGTGTAGTCTCTCACCTCTCCCAGCAGCCCGGCTGACGCGCCTGTGCCGCGCTGTGCTCGGGGATTTTACATTGCAATGGGAGTAGGAGCCTCAGATCCTCTTGCTGATATGCTGGGAAAGACATATACGTGGATTTCACGCAGGCTTTGCGTTACGGACCCGAAAGGAGCACAGCCTTGCCGGATGGAGTCGGCGTAGCTCTGTTGCAGCTGGAGTCACAGATGCGCAAGGCTGAATTTTAAGTCTTTCATAGCAAAAGAGTTTGGCGTTTACTGGAGTTTGCTGAGCATCAGCGAGAGACTTGGCCCAAGCCTTGACAGTTTGATTTTGGATGGTGCTTCCCCACTCTACAGAGATGCTACCTGTCGTGGAGGCAAGTCACAGTGAAATACTGAGCACAGACTGGGTTTTGCAATGCTCACTTAGAAGGTTGATTTTGTTTTGCTTTTAGTCCCCCGTTAGACAGAAAGGCCAAGAAGCCAGAGAGGGATTGGGAAGACCTGCAACAATATTAAGTAATCTTTAATGAAGAACTTCTGACTGTTTGTAAAGTCAGAGCAAGACCAGCCTTTTACGGTTAAACCGATCGCTGGTACGAATATGGAAAGCGGCTTCATTACAGATGTGATGAGCCCTATCAGAGGGCGATTGTACAGTATTGTTATCAAGGTTCTGCTAATTGTATTTCTTTAACTTCTGTAATTTTAGTAGGAAAGGCCCAGGCGGCCAAGCAGCATTGTCGGGGGTGGCGTGGAGAAATAACCTGATGAATTTTCTATCAGCTCAACTCACTCAAATATTCTTGCCGTTAACTTTTGGGGTCAATAATAGATAGATTTAATAAGTCAATGTAGGTGTTCTATGCCTTTTGAGACCACTTTATCTTTCCATCAAAGATGAAACAAGCTTCTCAAATGAATAAAAAATAGGGCCTCAAGTGATTACAAGTGAGAGCAATTTGGACTCCTCTCTCAGAACCTGGCAGTAGGCACTTTTGAACCTCTTCTGACTGCCTAGACAGTCTGCATTAGCGCTGTTCTCGCTGCTACATTTTTAGGTAAATATTTCCAACCTGTGTGTACAGACCTTCAGGGAAGGTGTTTGCTGCCACTCCAGGCATGAGGGACGGTGCAGGTCTGGATCCCGCCAGGCTCTGTTGAGTCTGATTTGCGTTGCAAGTCTAGTTTTCCTTGGTGCTTCCTATAATCTCCTCAAGTTCAAAGAGCGCTTAGCTGCTTGTCTTTGTCAAAAACCCTGTTGGAGATCTTTTATGTCGAAGATGTAGGATTTCTCCGCATGACTTTGATTATTTATTCATTCCACTTCTCTGGTGTATGATAGCGCTGATATCATGAAGACCCCTTGTCTTGCACTGCTCTTGCTCTGAAATTCATGGAGATTTAGTGCCTTTGAAATTGTTTTAAAAGGAAAGGAAAAGTTTTTGAAGTCCCTCTTTTTTTCTTCTTCTATTCCCCTCAACAGTGCCGCAGCACATTTTTCCAGCCTTCCACGCTCCTTTGCCAATTGACATGCGCCACCAGGAAGGACGATACCATTACGAACCTCACTCTATCCACGCTATCCACGGGTAAGTCTTGCATCTCTGCTCCCGTGCCTTGCTAAAACGTCAGCCACCTGCGGTATGCCGAATCCCACTGCTAAGGTCCCAGGGACTTGCTAGCCTCCTGGCAAGCTGGCCCCGCTGGCCACCTTCCACTCCACTGTCCCCACCCAGTGACAGTACTGACTTGCCTGGCAAGAATGCTCTACAGCTCTGTTAAACCTATAGAAGTGCTATATAGCAGTAGGATGGGAGTACAGGGCTTCTGTGTCGTTATCCGGTTGAGGTCCCGGGGACAGGCTTGACCTGCGTTTTTGCGCCCATGGTGTTTTTCACATCACACCATGCCTGGGTTGTTTCTGGCACCATCTTGGCCAAGACCCAGTGCTGCTCCCTCCATTTGGAGACCTTGCGTACCGTTCCTACATGCCCACTCATTACAGGGACAGTGGTGAAAGGCTGCCGGGAATGCTGTAATTCAGTTTGATTTCAACAGATGACAACCTGGGCAGGCTGGGTGGCATTTTCTAAAATGTGGTGAAGAGGCAGGTCCTCACGTAGGTGTCCATGTCCACTCTGGAAGGGCAGGACCCTAAGTTTCGGTGGTGACCTCCTTGCAAGAGCCCCCCTCCCCGGGGCAGCTGGTAGGCAGCGAACACAGGCGCCGGTCAGCGGCTGTACCCCAAGAGAGGGGTTTATGGTTAATCTCATCGGGGACATGACAGATCAGTAGTCGTTGACACCTTGGAGGACATGTTTATAGAGAGATTTGGGTTCACTTCCTGTAAGCTTTGATCAGGGCAAGGAAAAAGGAGCCAGCGGAGATGTGAGCAGAGGCTGTAGTGCCTGTGCGGGCAGAAGGGTTTCTCCTTGTCCCTGAAATGCACCGACCCTGTGGGAGGTGAGGAGCAGCCTGATGAGGTTGGTGGTCCCACAGCTGCCCTGACATCCTTCAACCTGCCACTGTAACACGTCTCAGCCATCAGCTGAGGGACAGGTCCCAGGGCACTTGGTGCAGGGGAACACCTAAGGGCTGGGAACACTTTGCAAGAAGAGCAAGGGAAGAGCAAATAGGGCTCATCACTTAAAAAACCCTCATTTGATCCCCCGGAGCCCCATTGCGGCCTCACTGTCTGGCTGGGGTCAGCGCTTACCCAGCTTTGCAGGGGCTGTTTGTAGCACTGTGCTTTTTCTGGATAGGTGCGAATGGGGGAATAGTCCCTGGAAGGCAAGTAACACAGACAGCAGCAGCCAGGAGATCTGTGGAGTCCCACAGCTATGAGGGCTTTATTCCACTTCCAAAATGCTGCGGGAAAAAAATGATAGGGCATTCCCCTGGATCCTACCAGAAGACAAGTCGTTGTCTTTTTGGCTGGCAATCAGTTTGACTGGATGTTTAAAGGGGCAGAGCAGCTCATTCCATGCTGTGCACAAAGGGAAAAAGACAGAGAGCATTGATAACGTGGGAACTGGGGGGACTAAGGGCAGCTGAATGAAATAGTTCTGGTCTTGCGTGCAAGTACATGCAAAAATTGTA
This sequence comes from Strix aluco, assembly GCF_031877795.1. Lineage (NCBI taxonomy): Eukaryota > Metazoa > Chordata > Aves > Strigiformes > Strigidae > Strix > Strix aluco. The sequence goes on along the minus strand of NC_133936.1, from coordinate 14,249,974 downwards.
GAAAAAAAAAAACAGATTAATAAAAAAAATATACTGGGAGATAGTTAATAAGCCAGAGCTCTGGCTAATAAAGCACATACTGACTTCTGAAAGGGGCAATATTCTAAACAGGGGTTAGAAGAGAAGATGGCAGATGCTCAGATGTTTGGCACAGGTTATTTGTGTGCCCTGCTCAGTCCTCCCCTTCAGTCCTTGCAAGAAGGATCAGGTGCACTGTATCTGCCCCGGGGCTCCACAGCAGTTTCTTCAGTGGAGGCATGAAGCAGGGTCTTCTCCAAAACACAACCAAGATCTCGCCGGCTGGTGCTATGCACCTGTGAATTATATCACATTTCTCTGTCAGCAGATCAAGAGTGTCCTGCTTAGTATTTGGGTAGAGTTGTTGGCAAATACCTATTGCTCTTCTTCTTTGGGACCCTTCACCTTCCCAGCAGCATTTTTCACAAAAATTACTTGTGAGGGTACTGGAGAGAAAACTTAGTTGCTGGTCTTAGAAGGAGAAGCATAGCCTTCTTTGAAACTACCTGGGCATTGCACTGAAGGGTGCCTTTGTGGATGGTGAAGCACCAAAGCTGAGCAGCCAACTACTTCTTGGCTGTGGGATTTTTTAGAGTCAAGGGAATGCCACTTCTGTTTGGCTCTTTTCCGAGTGCCCTGGACTATGGCACAACCACACTTAGAAAATTCTCACCAGCTGTGGAGTTAGGATCTCAACCATTTTTCCTCTTTCAGTTTTATCTGCAAACATCTTAATCTCATCTCCTGCCCTTTCCCTCTCTAGTTTTTGTTCTACTTCACTTTTGTCTTCCTCTTCTCTCCTCCCATCTCTACTCTGGAGGTCATAACATAGTGCTCATCCTCCTCCATGGAGGATACCCACCATGAAATCATCCAGAACATGGTAGTGGAGCTGGGCTAGAACATACTTTGGGGTTACATGGCTCTCGTTCAACAGGCTAGGTGGACTCTGCAGGCACAGCTGAGCCTCTAGAAATTTGCACTCCATCCTAATGGTACAGAAATCCATCCTTCTGTTTAAAGTAAACAACAAAAAAAAGACGTGCATATTTTCACTCTAGAAAATTATGGCAAATCTTTGGAAGAAAAACTGTGTCACTGAGTTTGGGCTTTATGATTAATGTGATCGGTGCCTGACAGAGAGCCCCCAATTCATCAAGCCCATATTCTACCTGTCTGCTGTCTTGCCGGTACCAAATGTATCTAATTACATGAACATTGCACAGCAAATTAAGTGTAGTCTCATTTGTTGCTAACTATGGGGTCTTATTATCTGCCTGCTGCATTATGTCAAAGGTTTGTTTCCTGATTGCTCGATGTGACATGGCAGTGCATTCCCCTTCATCACTGTTTGTATTTGGCCTAATGAGAACATACATTAATTTATCCTAACTGGAGGGAACTCATCTGCAAGGCTCTCTTGAGCAGGGCCACCTGTGGAACACTTTTCTTGAAAATATGGCTGAGAATATGGAAAACTCAAGTAATAAAAGACCCACATGCCAAGATGGGGATCTGAAAGATTTGCTGCATTTCTGCTCACTGCTGTCAGTCTCTATGTCTCAGTGATTTCCTTGTTAAGCAGCATGACAAATGATTTTCAGGACTTGAGTCTTCTTCCAAATCACTGGGCATTTATTATATACGTCCAGAAGCAGATCATGTTGGTATTTCCTTGAAATATAGTTCTAATATTTTTCAGGGTGTTTCTGTGTTTCTCCAGGACAGCCCACTTTTCTGGTTTTACTTATTTGGTGATATATTTTTTGGATATCTTTAATTTTTGGGCATCTTTTTATTTTGGCATTAAGAACAAATTGGCAGAATCATGGTGCTTGCTTGGCTTATCTAGAAAAATAAAAGTATCTTGCTCAGATGATCCTTGTGCTCTCTGCAGTGCAAACCAATAGGAATATTGTGGATTCAAGGTGTTGTCCTGTTCTGATGCTTGTGAGCTTGTGGTCATATGGAGGATGGGGGGAGAGGCAGGATTGGAGCCCAGTGGACACTACAAAAGGATATAATGCACAGTGGAGTAAAACTAAATATGGGATGCAATATCTTCCAGGAATGTAGAATTAGAGCATAATGAATAAACAAAATTGTATTGGTACATACAAATTGTGTAAGGCACCACTTCCACACAGCAACATTTGTTTAATATTAAGGTTGTAAACTACAGCACTCAAAAGCTAAGAAATGACAGAAAAATAAATTTGGATATTCTGACTCATTTTGTACACCATTGTGATAATGCATTAAATTACAGAGCCACATACTGTTTTTCCCTTGGATACTCACTTCTTCCACAGCACGGGATGGCCCAGGCTCTATGGAAGAGCAGTGGTGGGTGTTATATGCATTTTCTGCATGCAGCTTTTATTGATTTGTCAGAATTTCACTCTGCACCATTGGTTGTAGGCAGAACATAGATCAGGTTACTGGAGTGAAAGTCATCAGCCAGGGTGTTTCAGCAGGTCCAAAACTGAGCCAAACTAATTCACTTCGTAAGTTAGAACAGGTCCTTTTCTAACAAAGGGGATATCTCCTGTTTTAGCAAGCTTCTTCACAAAAACCTGCTCCACTGGGGCCTGGTCTCTGCAATAACTCCATTCGCTTTAAACCAAGAGGACTCTTAGCATCAGCTTTGCAAGATCAAGCCCAGAGGAAAGCTACTGGCAGATACGGCAGGTGATTACTGATAGCTCCCTTCCACTCCCCAGTTTTAGGTGTGCTTAGCTACTCTCAACATTCTTTTTTAAAGCACAACAAAAATAACTAAAAACTCCTTAGCTCAGCTTAAAAGTCCCTGCCAGTGCAAGAGCCTTCAGGGCTAACCCTTGTAAACAGCATGCCTAGGCTTGACTCAGCAAGAAGCTTTTTAACAGTAGCTCCTAAACTGTGGTTAAAACCCATCAGGCATTACGCAGTGTAACAAACAAAAGCAGCCTTGTTTTTCTACCGACATCCCGGTGGTGTTTCAGGATGCAGTTCTGACATTATTTATTAACAAAATATTGTTGTTGCTCTCCTGTCCACACATCAAAATAGTAAAAAAAAACCCTGAGCTGATAGTCACAAATTCCATGGCTTTCATGAGGACTGAATTGTCCCAAAGACCCAAACATAGAGAAGACTCCATCTCCATGATAATGTGGAGTTGCCCTTAATTTCCCTCTGGTAGGGATTTTATCTGGTTTAATCACGGATCTTCCTCCATTTCCCTGAGATTTTAATATATTACAGATTTTCCCTGATATTCAGCCTCCACTTTTTTTCTTTATCTGATCTTATTATCCCTCCTTGTTGAAGTTTGTTTTCTTTTTACTATGTTAAAAATTACAGAATACCTTTTCAGGACCAGTTCCAATGTTCCCGAGATGTTTTGGCAGGGTAATTCACAGGCGGGCAAGGTGACTGTTAAACTTCTCATCATAAAAAGACTATGTCTCAAATGTTTATAAATTTGCCAAATTTAATGTCAAACCCAATATTTTCCATGTTGGATATCTGTTTCAGGCTGGTTTTCTCTTCCCTTTGTTGTTTTTGTGAGATTCAGCCAAGGGAGGCCAAGTAGGGTTAAGGGAAAATATGTTGTTTAGCCATACAAAAAATAATCATCATCATCTTATAACTGCGCTTTGAGAAACGCCAGTGTCTCTTGCTTTAGAGCTGGAATTTGCTATTGTCACAGATGTGTCTCTTGCTGTTTCTATTTTTAAAAAATACACACAAAAAAACCCCTCAATTTTGCCAGATAGAAATCCTTTGAAAAATCTTTCTTCCAACGCACTCAGTGAAGGGGTCTCAGAGTTTTGCAGCAAAATTTTCCAAGCTCCCCCGTGGTCCTGACTGTGCTCCAGCTGAGCTCTGCCAGGGATTCGCTGCCAGTGCTCCCTGTTTTCTGCCGGGGCCTCTTGGTCATCCCCTCCACCCAGGGTGCGATTCGTGACCACAGCCGATGGCAGAGGGGAGCCGTTTGCATCGTACGCTCATGGAGCTGCCTTTGTGCATTATCGGGCGTGCATAAAGTGCCTTCTCTTAACCTCCATGGGACACGGCTCCCACGAGGCTGCAGCTTTGATCCCATCAGGCGGTTTAGGATGGGACCCCAGGTAATGGTCGTTCCTGCAGCAAGGAAGCCACTCAGTTGAGCCACAGAATATACATGCCCATAAAACCTGTGTGTTTTTATATTTACTTTGCTACCGGAGTAGAAAATCTTTGGCAGGTCGTGATTGATAGTACTGTGCTGCTTTGGAGATAGAGCGAGCTCCCTCCGGAGTCAAAGCAAACAGCTGCTCAGAGAGGCCTTCTTATGTGTTTTGCAAAGTTTTACGACTTTCACCAAATAGATACATTGCTCATTTGGGAAACAGGTTTGGGGGCTCCCACATCCAATTTATTCTGTCCCCTTCTTTCCCACATGCTTCATTTATTTATTTAAGAAAATAAGAATGTGTGAGTATGTGATGGTTTGCAGAGGCTGGTCCCCTCCAGAAGGCTGGTTCAAACCTCTCCCTGGTCTGTAATTAGCAGGAGTGTGTTGCTTTTAGGTGGCTCTTTGGTAACCTACAGGAGGTGATTTGGGGGACTATCAATACCGATCTCACTGTAAAACTACCAGAGTTAATACTTGATGGTCACTTGATCCGTCTCCAGGAGACCACAGTTTAAATACTGGGCTGCTGCTGCCCTGTTTTGGGAGCTGAAAAAATTACTTTAATTCCATCTGTGCTTTAGTTTTCCCATCTCTAAAATGCTGTTACAGTAATATTCACCCTCCTGATGTTTTGAGAGCTAAGAAGAGTCAGGTGGTCTGTGACTTATTCGACTCCTCAGAAGGGACTCGTGGCATGTTTTCAGGCATCAGGAGAGAAGTACACAGCGCTACCTACCTGTGCAGAAACTGAGGAAGTACATGCTTAACATCTTCTGACCTCAGTGGAAGGACAGGCTGATCAGGTCTTCTGAAAATGGGGCAGACATAATCCAAAACACTCATCAGGGCTAGAATGTTTCTGTAGGTTTTTCCAATCTGATAAACTGTTCTATGGAAAAAAACACAAAACCCCACAGCTTTCTCTTTTGACTCTTGTTAACAGTTTTCAAGCATATTCCATTATGAGAGAGATTTGGACATCTGTGCTGTTCCTTAAATTGTGGATAGTTTCATCATGTGTGTTTAGTTAAATAGCCTTCAGAATATTTTGAAAAACTCAAACCTGAAGTCCAGAGGGACCTGAAAGTGTATGGTTTCAGAGTCACTAATCTATGCAGTAAGGCACAGATCGGATTTAGACACATTTGAGTTGGATCTTCAGTCTCTGAATGCCGGCAGCATCACACTAGAATGAGGGGCCTCGGTGAGCTCAGATGGAGTCGTGCCCATTAGCACTTAGTAAAGATCTGGGCCACCGAGTTGCTAGTGCTGTGACACCACAAGTTACTGAATGAAAAACTGCTGCTCTAATTTAGCCTAATCACGGCTAGAAGTGTAAAAATGGCTAGGAGGTTTTAGTATTGAGAACAAGAGCCTGATCTCTGAGGTCTTTTATGTAAACCTCTGGCATGTGTTCGTTTAATATGATGTCACTCTGTAATCCACCATTGCTTTTAAATGTCATTCTCAGAGCTTCATGTCAGCAAGTCTTAAGTGATAATCCCTTTGCTTACCTCACTTTATAGTAGATTAAAAGTGACTTCATGCTTCCACCTTATCCTCTGTTAAGCTTGTGCTTTAGGAAAAATTTATTTGAACTCTGTCCTCCTGCTGCTTTCTAAAGAGTTTCTAAACAGAGAGTGTGGGTCTTTCAGAAGCTCTCTCAATGGTATTGCCCATTCTCCATTGCTTTCAGCATCCTGTGAAAATGGATAAATGTTCAGTGCCAATCTCCTGCCCTTTTAAACTCCAGTGCTACGAATTTGTTTCTCAAGTTTTCTCTCAGCCGGTTGTGGAGCGCTGCCCCTCCTGGCCTCTCCTTTTTCTTAATCCTAAATAAATTCCCTCTCTAGATGGTGTTTCACCTCTCACCAGCTTCTTACAGTCATGAGGACAAGAGACAATGTAACCTGTTGCAGCGTTTTGCTCCTGTGTAGTGCTTTCTCCTGTATAGCACAGGGGTGTGAGGGTTCCCCTTTCCCTGTATCTCCTGTTTGAACGTTTTCTCTATCCTGTAACAAATCCTTTCTCAGTATAAAAAGCTCTCAATGCAGTTCACCTTCCTAGTCCACCCTCCTTTTTTTCTCTCCCTGAATTTCACCCTTCTGCTCCTAGCACACCTCCTTGTGTAACACGTCCCTCCAGATACTTGCTGCATGTTGTCATATCCTTCCTCCCTGCACTAATGAACTGGCCAGGCTGCAGCCTGCAGCATATACTCAAATATCAATCTGCTTAACCTCCTCATTCTCACTGTGTTTCTCTGAAATCCTTCCAGTGCGTGTAGAGATAAATGGACAAATCCCATCCATCCCATTGACTTGCGAAATGAAGCCTGCGGCACATCACTTTTCAGGTGCTGGTTAATCTGGGTTCGCAGCTACTAGTGGTCATGAGAAGCAAATAACACAAGGTGCTGAGAGATAAAAACTAATGGCAGGAATGCTGGCTTGTGATATTGGAAGAAAAATGTAGGATTTTTAATGTCCATACAGAGCGGAAATTTTCAAATCTCATCCAAAAGTTCCCCCCCACGCAACAAAGAGCAGAGAAAGCAATTTACCCTGGAAGGATGAAGGACTGAGTCAACTCTGTTGGGATTAGAACATGTGGTTCAAGGGATCCTAGGTATTTCGGGTCTGATTCTCAGACCACCCAGATGGCTGGGGGGAAAAAAAAAAAAAAAAAAAAACTAATAAAAAAAGGACCTTATCTGGCAGAACTATGGATCTAGACACCCTGCCTGCAGCTAAAGCTGTGCACACACATCTGCACAAACCAAAGGGCAGAACTGGGCACTGTTACTCTGGCAAATCTCAGATCTGCAGTGTGCTCCTGAGGGAACGCATGCATTTAAGTGGGCTTTCTAGATCCCGAGTTTTGACACTAAACCATGTATGTATGTTTTTCTTCTGTGTGCCAGACCATTTTGAGAATTTGTGATTTTACACAATTTTCTGCCTTGGAGGCATTTCATGCCTGTTCTTTTATGCTTCACCGTTGATATTAAATAGACAACTAACAGAGCTAAAATTTAGAGCATTACTCAAGGGTCAAATTTTAAAAAGTGCCTATATGATATCAGATCATAAATTCCACTGTATTGGATCTGGCTAACAACACTATTTTGAAAGTGAGTGTTGTGGGTTTCAAAATAATGTTGACCCTTAGGGCTGGCTTGTCAAGCACAGGTAATGCAAAGGCACCAGTGAGTTTTTCAAACATGCTGGATCCCAGTTAATGTCTAACTCCCCCAACCTCCATTGAAACTCAGGACCCCAAAGGAAGCCCTAGTAAAGGAGTGAAGTACCTAAAACTTAAGAAAATGGTTGGAATGGGGTTAAGAAACACAGACTTGTTAATGAGATGGCTTGTGCATGCTTGGAGTCCAGCATACATGTCCAGGTCATACAGTTCCTGTAGGACCAATGGGAATGTTTTCTGCCTTGTCTCCTCTCTGTTGTAGGAGCATGCACATGGCAAATCTCGTGGGAGGATGTGTTATGGAAAAAACATATCCAAGGTTTTGTTGATATCAGTTGGCCAGACTCCACTTCAAGAGCAAGTTTACTGCATTCCCTGCACTCACTTTATTGGCATGTATGGGCTTGGGTTTTGATATAATTGAATGTGGTAGCTGATGGTGAAACCAGGAGATTGTGAGCCTTTTGATGATTTTTTTTAAGCTGATACTTGGGGGAGGGACACCTTACAGCATGGCAGGAGCCTGGGAGATAGGAGCTATCCTTTTCCAGTCCCTGGGAAGCAGAAGGACCTCTACCATGCTCTCCCTGCTGCTGGGCACCTGCTATTAGGTTAAGTGTGAGAGTTAGGCTCCACCACCACCTCCTGCCCTTTCCACAAGTGCAGCACTGTGTCAGTGTTTCTTTCGTACAGGTGGAGCCTCCTGCAGCAGAAGTACTTCTTCCTGCAGCAACTCATTTTATCTCTTACACATCTCCCTGCCCTGCACAGACTACTCAAGTCATTTATAATATCACCTGGGTGCAGTCAGGCATGCCTGAAAAAATATGTTAGGGCTGTATGAAATGGAGTCACATTGAGCTTTTAGAGTTTAAGTCTCTCTGAGAAATAAATGTGTGTTCCTAAATCCTGTAAGGGTGTTGGAAATGTTTTTCTTTCGATCCTGTAAAAGCATCCTGGAGAGAAATTTGTCTTATTCCTCCTCTTGCCCCTTCATGAGAGGCTTTCCTAGCTTGGTTCTGGAGCTACTCACATGGCTTTTGATTTGCAAACCAGCTGCTGGACGTGGTACCTGCTGACTGAGTGCTTCATCTGAAAGCTTCTTAAGATCCCACAGAGTAACCACACATCCCAAATTACCACTGGTAGTGGAAAGACTACCAGAGTGTGGTTAATACATTAAAAATAGGAAAGTTTCAAGCTTAGAGCTGCATTAGGGAGATGTTCTTACATGCATATTCTTGTTTAAGACTATTTGTCTTCCCTGTGAGGTAAAATGCTTGATTTCTTATGCTGTCTTTCATTCCAGCTCAAGTGCAGTATGATATTTTACAAGAGAAAACTGCATTGTAGATGACAAAAAGCAGGATGTAGAAAGATAAGGTGGTGAAGGAATTAACACATTGAGTCGTGAAATCAGTAAATGAAAGGAGGATCAATCTAATGCGAATTAGCAAAGAAGAAGAAGAGATATTTGTAGAAGATATTTGAAAAGAAATGATGACCTGATGAGGCAGAGTGACATACAGAAAGTGATCTAGGCTACAGAACTGTTTTTAAGTCGCTTCCTATTCAGGAAAACACCTAAGTATACACTTAATTAGAAATACATGCGTAGGCCCACTGACTTGAGGAACTTAAATGCATGTTCACATACTGTCCTGGAGAGAGGTGTTGTTCTGAAGATGCCATGAAATGCAAATGTTTACTAAATCCCACTTGTGTATTCCTGCTGTAAAAATAGTTTATATTAGCGATTGTTCTTGTGCAAATATGGACTTGGCAGTTGACTTCAGACCTGTTACGGTAATGGATTATTTGCTGGTATTCTCATGAAGGGCTTCAGTTATGTTTCTTTAGACAATTTTGGCAAAGTAGAAGTCAAGCCTAATGACGAGGGACTAGAACTCTGTGGTTACTTCCACATAATATTGCTGTGAGTCCAGCATCATCAAAGAGATCCCAGAACTGGTGTCAAAAAGGCCAACTTGGAGGAGCCTAGCCACAGTGGTACCATGAGGACAAAATATTCGGTCTTTGCTTCCTAGGAAGAGCAATTTTTCAAGGAGTTAACAGTGTTTGGGATGCTGCTTTGAGTAACTGATCACCACTCAGGTCAGACAGTGTGGTGGTCCTGCTTGTTTGAAAAGACCCTCAAGGAGCCAATGATGTTTTCAATTCTTTGGAAGGAACCAAAATGAGATCTTTGCTACTGTTTTACCCTGATCATAAGGCACCAATTTTGTGATGGCATCTTGTAGGGGTCAGGGTACAGCATATGGTAGGGAGCAGGTAAGGGCAAATATTATCTGTAGACCAGTGGGAAGCATTTTGCAGCCAGTTCCCAGGAGAAAAATCATATAAAAGTTATTTCTAGCTTTTTCCCTTTTTTCCTAGTCCTTCAGCCCAACTGTTTCTCTGTAAGAAGTAATCCAGGAACTGATGAAAAGTGAGGTATCTGCAAAGTTTTATCTAGTATATTTGAATGCTTAAATAGTTATTACCTGTTTGTATATTATTTCCAGTAGAAGTCTCTAAACAGAGAAATTATTGTAGTGAAATCAGTGTCAACAGACCCCAAACCACTTTATTCACTTGAAAAAATAGCAGACTTCCAAACTCCGAATAAATTTCTAGCCACCTTTAGAAAAGAAATCATACAAACACATATAACCAAACCAATTTTCAGGTTAGGTCAGGAAAGTTCAAACCCTCCCTCAGGGCAGACAGCAATGAGATGACCAGAATTTAGGAGACTAAAATGGAATTAAGCCAGGTTAGATACTTTACAACCCATGTCTTTTTAAAGAGTCCCACAGGACCTTTACCAAGGAGAAATGTACTGGACTTTTGGGTTTTAGCGGATTGTAATGACAGCCACTCCGTATTCCTCACCAGAGCATCGTCACATGGTGTTGCCGAATGAGTCAGAGGGAAAGGCACTCTCCCACCAACACCACTTCCTCCATGTCCTGGGATTTTCTTTGTAAGTCATCTATTCAAGGCTTGGCTAGGTCTTGACCTCTCTTGGCATGTGAGATCTAAACCTGGTATGACTCCAGACTTCCCTCAACCGCGTCTGGTTTGAATCCTGTCAGTGCTGAGACGAGTGTTACTGTAAGAATAAGAAACTCTTCAAAGAGTTGTTTGTTTGTTTGTTTGTTTAAGATCCAGCTTCTGCCAAATGTGAAGAAGGTATGAGCACTGTGAGCTGTAGCTTCTTTCCCTTCAGGTCCTGATGTGCTGATGGACCTCAGGATCCTATCAGCCTGGTTTCTTCACACTTGATCCCTGCAGAGCAGAGTTTGCATTTCTGGTGAATTATGTGACGGTTTCTGATAAGGATGGATGGTGAGCAGAGACTTGGGCTTGGTTTGTGTGCAGATGTCACATTGCTTCAGATATGTCACACTGGTGCAGTGTATTCGGTGAGTGACTTTTCCCAGGGTGACTCAGTGAGTAAATGACACAAACTGAGGGACAGAAAATTCCTCGAGGTGCCTTGCACTGAAGAGTAGATTGTGCTTCCTCCCGAAGGTTTCCTATCCCTTCATTTGGTTTTTGACTACGTTGCCAAACTGGCCTTTATCCAGACTCTGGTTGCTGTGATTGACTTCATTGCTTTGCCTTTTGTAAACCCAACCCTACCAGCTCTGTGTTCATTGGTGGCTTTTCTCCCAGGCAGGGCTATTTTGTGGTTCTCACATTCACCAGCAAAAGTGCTGCTATCTATGAACTTTCAGTGCATTAAGGATTTGTGTGTACGTGTGTTTGTGTGTGTATAGTCTTCCTTACTTACCAGTGCAAGGTCTCAATCTTATCTCCTCCTCCTGTTATCATCCTCAGTGGGTGAAAGCTAGGCTGAAGGATAATCTCCTTGCCTACAGTGCATTATGGTCTGCACTCCCCCTGAGTGCATTTGGGTTTCAAATGAAAGAGCCTCTGGAATCCAAGAGCAAATCTCCAATTAAAATGAAACTGCAGACTTTTAGAAGCTGTTCTTGAAGGGTGAAGGCAGAAGATAGAGATGGTGCAGCCAGGAAATCTGGCATCATTGGGAGTGTCCCAAGAGCCTGATGAATATGCCAGTAAAAATCCATGGGTACAATAGCATGAGCCGCATTTGTTGTTCATTTTGGCTCGCCAAACTTTTGTCCTGCTTTGTTGAACAGCAGAATGAGAGCTTTCAAGTGGGACTTGTATAATTAAAAGTTTTATCTCCTACCCATAGGTCCTTACAGTTCTTCTCGCACTTGCTCTGTCCCTCAGATACTATATGACTGAGCTTAGAAAATGGCCTGTGTGTTCTGGTACCTTTTTTTATTGGCTAGAAGCTCTTTTATAGCAGGCATGAATGGTTGTATTAATCCTTACAGCGTTCTTGAGTACCAAATGTGTACTGCAGTGCTGGGTAAGAGTAATTATTTTGCCATTACCTTATGAACAGTTTTAAAACTTGCACTGTAATGTGATACTCATAAAGGGAATTGTTAATATTAGAAGTTCGGTTCTGGATAGTTGCATTTCCTTGGTTACTAATAATGCTATAGATTATTTAAACCATAAAATATTTTAAAAATCCACTTTATTTGCACCTGTTATGTCCTTTGCTTATTTTAACAAATCAAGCAGCAGATACAACTAAAAAAAACCCTGAATTATGCAAAGTGCAGGACCTTAAGTCCTATTTTCAAAGTAAACTCTGAGCCAGAAGTATTTATACATCAAAATTCCACTAGCAGCCTGCTCCCACAGTGAATTCCTGTAGGAGCTTACACCCTACTGAAATCAGCTTGGGCTGCAAAAGATACTTGAAGGGGCAAAAAGATGACTGATGGGACTTTCAAAACCTGCTACCACATGGAAAACCTCGCTGATGGAATTTCAGCATAGGTTTGATTTCCAGGGTTGGTTTGTTCATCTCTCTGTTGTCTACATGGGTAATCTACTGCACCTGAGCAGTTCTGTTTTCTCATTCCCAGACCACAGTACAATGGCCCTGTGTTTGCCTTTTCCAAAACTGGAGAGAAATGTTTAAATAAAATTTTGTGCTGAATTATTAAAGCCACTGCAAATGTTTTCATTAAAATTTGAGTATGTTTAATATCCCTTCTCTTGAATTTTAAATAGAACCAATACTTGGTGACTTAATTGCCCAGCAATATCTCTTTTTTAGATTTTTACCTTACATTAATAAAATGAGTGTATTTACATAGTTCCAACCTAAGCACAAATTGTTTTACTGACTAAGTGCATCATTTAAAGGGCACACAATGTTAACACCTTTTGGCTCGCCTGAGACTTTACATCATGCTACACACTGAATCCCACAGAGAACTTTATCCTATGCAAAAAAATAAATCATTTTCTCTATCCTTCCTGATAAAATGTTTAAGGAAAATCCCCACAACTCTCTGACCATTTTAAACTGTCCCCAAAACATACCTGCTTTCACTGAAGTTATATTCAGACTACCTAGAGTATCATTTCAGACAGACTTTGGCTGCTGTTGTGGAAAGCAATGGCTATAGCATGTGAGTTGAGCACCTGCAGTTGACTGTGCAAAGACAGGAGCTGCCTCTTCCTTGGCTATGCATAGTTTGAGGGCTTGGCAGAGTGTGTAGAAACAGGGCTGGAGATTTCATCCCTCTCTTCACTTAGATGCCATAACAGGAGCATAAGGTTGTGTTTGGTGATGTGCAAGAAGGTTGTTTTTTGAGGTCTGTGGAGTGATGAGAAACATCCTGCTTCTGCTTCCAGTCCAGCAGTGTGGACCATCACCAGAACTGTTAGGGTGAGGAGGATGTCTGGGGGCCTTTGCTAGCACTGATGCTGTAAAAAAAGCCCTGTTTTTCAGGCAGCACCCCAAACCCAGCTGCAATTCCCTGGAAAGGGGAGGCTAAAGAGTGGCTGTGCCTCTGCTGTTGCTGCATTTAGGAGAGAAACAGCTTCAGCAACCTGGCATCAACCTGGTGGTTTTGGAAATTAGATGCAACACCTAAGGTTGGGCTGGGGTCATTTAACACTCAACTAAGGACTGGAGATACTGAATTTCCTACCTTTACCCAGATGAGCTTAGTGCCCATTTTTTACCTGAGCTGAAGGAAAGTTTGGAGCATCTAAAATTGGTGTGGGGCACCATGCAGGCAGAAAGACAGACAAGAGTGGCAGCAAGGAGAGGTGAGGTCACAGCACAGCCATGAGGACAGAGGTCCCTGAGAGTGGTGGCATGGTGATGAGCTGTGCTGTGCTCAGACGTCCTCTCCTGCCAGGCTGGCCAGCACCAGACCCACCGGACCCCAACATAACCACGGCAGATGCAGGAGGCCAGGCTCTCTGGCCTCGAAAGTCCATGTGCGTGTGCGCATCACTCTCTAGCTAAGACGACAATGACTCTTTGAAATGTTTTTCTGCATTTGCATTTACAAAAGCTGGATAAGCCTTTTAAAAAAAAGATCTGATAAGTAGCAGGCAATTGAATTAACCACTGTTGACTGTATTGCTGTCTCTTAACAAACTCCATCTGTATGGTCTCCCTTTGTAGACACAATTTTATAACTTAATTTCCCTACCAAAACATCAGTGTTTACTTAGTAAGAAATCTGTTCTTTGTCAGCTTAAAACAGTGATTTCTTTATTACCACTCTGCGCAAGGAATGACAGCACAGAGTTGGCACTGGAGCAAGTCTGGTTGAGTCTACAGCGTTGTAATGGAAACAGGGTGAACCGAGGGTCAAGTATAATGGGATTTGTATACAGAAATGTGTCTGCATAAGGAATAGCCGCATGAGATAAGAAAATGAAAGATGAGGCCCGCAGGTCCCTTTGCATGGCGGTGGGAGGGAGGTGTCACCATAGGTATACAGCACTGCTGACATGGGAGTTGGGGTTACCTCTGCACCGGCATAGCAAAGATGCCTAAATCACCCATGCGTGCTGCGGCACTAGCTGACGTCAGTGGGTGTTGGATGGATTGGGGCGGTGGTCGGTGATTACTCTGAGAATGTCTCATATGTAATTTTTATTGATTTAGGGAAGCATAGAGTCAGTGAGGGGTTTTCAAGTTATTACAGTCTGTGGCCTCCCTAAAAGTTTTCCAGCAGGGTTGTCAAGGGTCAGGCTTGCAGGGTTTTTTGCTGTCTTTCACAGCACCTGAAGGAGGTTTTTTTTGTGATTCCCAAAGGTTTTGCAAACCACAGGTTGAAAAGCACTAGTGTAAACTTTCAGCAGTAAACAGCTGGGGAACATCAGATCTCTAGTCCTTCCTCAATAAATATGTTTTATTTTCCTGTGTCACTGGAAAACTGGAAGAAGAGGAGAGCAGCTGTAGAAAATGACAGCAATGGATCTTGAAGCAAAAGTATTTTGGAAGGAAGGCTTTTTGGGTGCTGTGTGGATGATGAGATATAAAACACCTCATACTTACCATGAGCTGATGATTTGGGGGGCGGGGGCAGCATCCTGCCTCCTTTGAAGTCTGTTGGAGTTGTACAGTGCAGCGAGCAGTGCTGGGGTTTTACCATAGGACTGGGCTTATATTTATTGCATTCAGTTTGTCCTGCTATAGAGCCTTTCTTAGTCTTACACTGCAAGCTAGAGCTGGTAGAGAAATTACAGTTGTTTATCGCAGTCAATTGGAGAGAGATTCTGCTTTCTCTGAATTACTTGTGTTCATCTTTTCCCTATGGAAAATTAACTTCCAGCTGAATGTTGTCCAGATTTTAAAAACATCAGTGTTTCATTCTGGTTCACTTTCTTTCTAATGATAAAAATAGAAAAGAAGTGATAGGTTAAAAAGAAGAAATTAAAATTGAAGAGCTAACTTATTGTTAATTCTCTTATTTAGTACAGAAAACTCCAGACACTTCCAAGAGAAAAGCTTGTTTGGATAAAAAGGTTTTTTTCCCTGCAGTCACATCAGTGAAAAACTTTTACCTAGTTCTGCTCTTCACCATATAATTGCTTGCTTTTCAGCATACTCGTAGCAAAGGAAAGGATGGTTAGATCAGCCAGTCTGCTGGATCAAATCTTACATTACGTCTTGAGCTCTTTGAGTGCCATTAGCATTTCCTTTTAGAAGTGAAGAAATATTGACAGTTTGGTAGGTTATCTTGCATTTTACTGCACGTTAGGGCACTTCAAAGTCTTTATGTAGTGATGGGAACTGTCATGAAGTAGATGTGAAAAGGGCCTTTGGTCCAACTAAACCTGTCAACAAGAAGATTTAGGGCAGATGGTTATTATTAGAAATCAATGTATTTATTATATATTGTTCAGAAATATTTCCCTTTGGAGGTTACTGTGAGTGCTGTTGCTGTTTAAAATGTGTCAAATGCCAGTAAAATTAATTCCTGCAGAAAACCCTGGGAGCCCTGACCAAAAGCTTTGCTATTATAGGAATACACATCTTTTACTTCGTGCTGTGATGCACCAGAGGCAGGTACACACACAGCATGCCAGCAGCATAACTGGCGTGTGTGTACATGCATGTGTGAGATATGGTTCTGTGCAGCTATCAGAGTCGCCTCTACATACAGAGCTTTTCTGACTGTTGTGTCTAGAAAGGCTTTGTAGAGATCTGTGCTGTACCTGTTCTCATTTCCTTTTATTCCCCTTTGTAAAACATGGTTTTCCAGTTGGCTACAACAGCTTACTGCTGCTTAGAGCAAGCACAACATCTTTCTAAAGCCTAAACACCAATGGTTTTCCTCTGTACTTCAGAAAAGAGAAGTAGGATATTTCAGGCTTTTTATAATCAGTTGGATGTAGGTTTTTTTTCCTTGGTGTCTTGTTTAGTTATAGAATTTAAGATATAGGACCTTGGATTATGGGAAGAGGACATTCCCAATAGAAAAGGAGCATATTAGCAGCAGCATTAATGCTGGAAGTTGCTGTCCTGGAACAAAGATTCATTTTCCATTCACCCCGTGATTTACAGCACATTCCAACCAAGTGATTTGGCTATGGTCTTCTGGCATAACATTGTTTGCCCTTTCCCTGACATTTTGCATATAAAGAAAAGTTATGAGCTTCTTGGGCATTCAAGGTACCAGGAAATGCAAGAGTCTACCTAATTTGTTAACATGAAATTATAGATGTCAGACATAGACTCTGTTAGTTAACGTTGGTTAGAGTAATGCTGCAGCCAGTTGATTGTATTACAGTCATGATGAAGAGGAATGGTCCTTTTTTGCTTTTCTGGGATATGACGGGTATAGAGCCAAGGCAGATTTAAAGTGTAATGAATGAATAAGCATTTTCTATGGTTTGCCTGACTCTTCCATGAGCTCCACTGCTGTGGTGTTGCTGCCACTGACTTGCCCTCTCCACAACAGGTTAGTGCTGGCATAACATGAAAAGGGACTTTTCAGAAGTACTGTAGGAATAGTCTTTTAAATGTTAAACCCTTCTGTAGCACTTGAATGTTATTTTCTTTTAAGGGAGAAAAGCCCCCACCCAAAAGTAGCATGGCAAGAAGACGCTAGGCAGGGATCAAAAATTCAGTTTTCCTCCCTGCACACATACACTTCCCATTTGTTTTCCCAAGCCCAGTATCTTCACAGCTACAAGCAAAATATTCACTCAAAAGTGCTAATATCCTCAACATGTGTCCCAAGGGAAATCAATTAGATGCAGAGAAACGGCTGTGTCACATCTGACACATCTTTCCAACACCCATTTCCCACATGCCCTCACCAGCGTTGAATTTTCTCAGATCTCCCTCAGCTTCCTACTCAGCTCTGCCATCAGGATCTGGTCCAAGTCTACACCTCTTCCAGTCTCATTCCCCACCACTTCTCACCTTGCTTTCTCCCCCTGCACCCACCATGACGCTGCCCAGCCCTCATCCCCTCCCCGCCCTGAGCCCACAGCATTTTGACACCCCAGCTCAAATTTTGTGACTACTGGAATCAAGTTCTCATGCCTGGTGGTTTCAATCTGAAGTTCACATGTCTCCAGGTTTGTATCGCTCCTTCGGTTTGTCGCTGAACTACTTTCATTGGCTCTTACACTTTTATCCATGCTTTCTTTCATGCCTTTTCTCTCACTCTTCTTCCCTCTCTCCCCCTCAGCTACCTTCCTTGAAGTTCCCCTTCTTAAAATATGTTTCTTCTCTGAAGGCTTTCATCATTAATCTCTCAAGAAACTATCTTAGAGACTCATCTGCTGTGCTTTGATTTATTCGTTGTGGGGGTTTTTTGGCGGGTATCTCACAAGAACTGATCTGGTCATTTTCTACCTCCGTCGCTAAAGGAAAGCTTGTGTGAAAAGGTGGGCTTTCAGAACTTAAATTAAAAGATCGTGTAAGTAAGATAATTGGATAAAAAAGGATATTAGGATCTGAAACAGAATGTTTACTTGCTTTGATGTGCTTTGGGAACATATGTCTGCACAGTGGGCTGTGTGGCTGATTAAGTATAAAACAACCCAAGAAAAAATCACCAGTATTAAGCTTAAATCAAAGATCTCTCCTCAAGACACTAATTTGATTTGGGTTTGAAGGTCCCGTATCAACTCTATTTTCTACTTTTGATGTCTTGCTTCTTTGTGTGTTGTATAATGGAGGGCAACCTTACTTATTAAAGTTTTGCATTTTTCTTCCATTTTAAAAGCAAATATTGATATTGTTGTTGTTATTGTGTTGCATTTATGCCTACACGTGTCAGCCAAAACTAGACCTGCATTGTGGTAAATGCAGCATAAATGCAATAAGAAACCATATGTGGTTAGAAGGTTTTCTAATCTGAGGACCAATTCCTGTATTCATGCTTCCAACTTTGCTCCCTCCATATATTGCCCTTGTCCCCACTAAGGCTGCCAACAACCTGTGAGCTTAAGAAAGTTGTTAACTTCTGGTGGAACTTAGATGAAAAAAAAAGTTTCAAGCTCTAAACCAAAATACTTTTGATTTAATTGATAAAAATAATAATACTCATATCAGGAGAAATTAAATCTTTTGTTCCATTTGTTCTTGGGTAGATATTTTAAATTTAGGATTGAAGTCAGGTATGTCTGAAAATGTAATGGTCTTTTGAAAGGAAAAAGGAAAAATGTTTACTTTTTTTTTTCCACTTTTGAAACAAAAAAATCCTTTCTATATTAAATTGACCTCATACACTAGAAGTTACATTAAGTCTTGAATATGTTTTTCTAAGGGATGGAAAAAAATCGTGCTAAGAAATTGTACCCACCTTAGATTATGGTACTGTTTCCATGGTGTAGATGGAAAACAGAGGAATCGACACATTGGAGACCTATTCTTGTTGCTCTTGCCATCAGCAGCAGAGTTTCCTTTTACTTCAGTGGTACAAGATCAGACTTTAAGGTGTGATTTTTAAAGGTATTTAGACAACTCCCATTGCAATGGATGCAGAGCGGGATTCTTCATAGTGTCTACCTAAATCCTTCTAAAGCAGTGCCCTAACCACATATTCACAAGTGAGGAATTGTATATTCAGAGATTTGTGTCAGTTAAGGCCCAAAGGATTTACTGCAGTTATCTGATCTGACTTCTGTGACGCTGGTCATAGGATTCCCCCCTTTAATGTCTACAGTGGGAGAAATTACTCTTTCCTACTATTAAAACTCCAAACCTTACAGTACACTTAGACCCCATCTCTTACAAAAACATCTAGATTTGCTGTAAAGTCTTGCAGCAGTGCTGAATTTACCACTTCCGTCCATAAACCCATCTAATGGGCACTTGCCCTCACTGTTAAAATATCTTTTTTATTTTTCATGCTTTCCATGCCTCAAAGCCATATTTGAGGGGAAAGGAGAAAATGGGAACTGCTTGAAACTTGCCCATTAAATTTCTGCAAAGAAGCTGTAGCAATTTTTGTCCAGCCTCACAGTCTCCTTAACAGCTTCTTATAAGTGAGTGCAATAATTGCTGAATTAGCAAAGGTAGCTCTGATTTTCTATATATTCATCTTTGTGAGTTAGAAAAAAAAAAAAAGAAGATATTATTAAACCCATTTTAGAACTGAAAAAATACAGGAAAAAGAAATAAAATTACTTGTGCTGAGCATCGCAGCAGGGGAGGGCTGGGAGTTAGCAGCAATGTCTCTTGGGTCCCCATCCCGGTCTCTTCCTAGCAGGACACATAAGCTGGTGTCTTCAAGTTGATAACCCTATATTTGAGCATCAGGTCACTTTACTGGGTAATTATCAATTTGTTGCAGTGCTGGGAGAGCTGGGAAGCATGAGTGATTCCCCGACGCCTCATTACCAGGCTGCCCTGTGCTCCCTGGCCATGGCTGGGGAGGGAGAGGCAGCTGCAAGGCAGCTCCATGTTGCTCCTCCCAGCGCATCCTCCACTCTCTGAGCTGAAAAAATGGGAGGGGGCAAAATCTTTGTGAATGATCAAATGCCATGTGAATTTGATACTCATGGCCCAGGTTTGACCTCTGAAAGGTACCTTGTTTTGAGGGACCTCGCAGGGTTTGATCCTGAGGGTAGCACAAGTATCGCGACCTCTCGCCCTTCCTGTTGTAAGGGACTTTAAATCAGAAATAAACAGAGGTGAAGTTGAGGGGCTGGCGAGAGCTGTTTAGACTGAATCATTTAGCATGAATCCTGGGGCATTTTAGGTTTCCTGCTGGATACAGCTTTGGCATCCCATGCATAGAGAGTCTGCCACAAGCGCAGTCCATTTTTTGGGCATCCATATGGCTCTCCTCCATCTCCTGTAGACGTTGGGTGGTGTTCTGGGTACACAGGACTTGTGAAAACCAGGCCAGGAAGTATTATTTAAAATAAAACAAAAGCAAGGATTTTTATATGTGTTTTAGATGGGATTGTTGGTTTTAAAAGCTTTTTTCTTACAGCAAAACTCTACCAGGGTATGATACCCCTCCCAGTGAGCAGCTCTGTTCCTAGCTTGCATCTCTGTGTAGCAGCTATGAAGTTTTTTTATTGTACACCAAAACAATTGCTTGCAAGTGTCCATATTCCATTAAGCATATGGAAAAGTATTCAGCCCTTTGTTTTCCGCTGAATGAATGTATTTGGCACGTAAGTATTAATTTAGACTAGTCATGGGACATTAGTGCTGGTTAATTGTCCCCATTTTTCTGGGGTTTATTTAACTGATGGAGATGATTTCAGAAATGTGCAACTTCTTTAACTGTTGCATTCATTGCTGGGTCCCCCTTGCAGAGGCTCCAGACCCGCATGCAGCAGTGGGGAGATGGTGCCACATCTCTGCCACAAAAGATTTTGGGAACGCTGGTGCATGACCACAGGGGGAGAGGAGGATGAGAAAAAGTCACCCCAAGGCCCTGTTCATAGCAGCCAGCACTGGTTTTGCCAGTCCCTGAGGAATTTCCCTTCCCAGGAGCCCAGCGCAGCTCCTCAGAGACGATGCTGCTCCTCTGCCATGAGACCACAAGGATCCTTTCTCAGCACTGTGTCCAGCTGTGATGCACCGAGCGCAGCACACACACAGCTCCTATGAACAGCAGCATCAGAGGCAGGTGCCTGCCACGCTCCGAGGCATGCGCAGGGACACACTGATCTGCCTTACTGAAAACCACAGGCTGAATTTTTTTGCCTTGCTTTCCAAAGAAAAACTACCAGCTCCTTTCCCCAGCCTTTGCGATAAGATTGTGGAGCTTCAGACATGCTGGCACTCCTTCCAGCAAAACTCAGGCAGCAGGAAAATTAAGCAGATCTCTTTTCCCTGGCGAAGAACAGTTAAGGAGTGACCACCTCCGGGGAAACTACTGAAAATTTCCTAGTGTCCCACCAGCAGTGTGTGTCCGTCTTGGATGCTGATCACTCTCCTTGTGCTGGTCGTGCTCCTCTGCTGGTGCGTGTACCCGCTGCCCCGTGGTCCTGCTCTGCAGTCGGCTGGAGCCAGGTAAATAGTGCAAGGACTTCTGCTCCAGTTATCCACTGTACTGGTACAGACCTGCTCTGTAAAGCCTTCAGCAGCATGCATGCCCCCAACATCACCATGAGGCCCTGCAGCCCTTAGATGGGATCAGGTAATGCCTCCCCCACCTCAGTGTCTCCCTCTGTTAGAGAACAGGGAAGGGAGAGCCTCTCTTGGGTGTGGGAGGAAATGAATCCAGGCTCGTGTGCTTCGTCAGAGATGCAAATTGCTCTACGAGTCCTGAGCATTAATTATAGAGCCTGGGCTTCTCGCCGGAGCCGCGGGGAAAACAGGCCCCTGGCTCCCATTAAATTTAATGGCGTTTGGACACCCAATTCCCTTAGCCTATTTGAAAACCAGAATCCCAGTTTCTTCAGAAATATATGTGGTCAGGTGAAATCCCTCATCCCGCTGCAGACAGCAAGATTTTTACAGTGGTGTCTTCAGCAAAGCCAGGGGCTCTCCCCCAGGTACTGGGGTGTTTTCTTGGTGCCATCCGTGAGATCCTGGGAGGGAGCGGGGAGTGATGTACGGATAGCAGAGCTATGAGCAAGGAGCTCAAGACATTGTCCCACTGAAGGGTTTGGGGCATGGGGATGGAGAGCCCTGGTGAGCTAGGCATGGGGGCAGAGCCGCCTTCACCCAGCGCTGCTTTATCTCTCATGGATTTAAGCCACTGCCTCTAAAAAGCAGCAGCTAATTGTTCTCCTTTGCCAGGAGCAGATCTGTGAGGCTGCCACTACCTTTCGCTGTGTATTTTCAGAGTGCTGATGCAATGGCACAATGTGGGACTTGGGGATTAGATAAGAAATAATGCCAGTGGTGCAACTGGAAAAAAAGGGGGGAAAAAAATCAAACTTTTGGGGAGTTACAAGCAAAGGATCCCTCTGGCCAAGTGAGCCTACTGGAAGCCACGTTATTTTGGGACATGCTGAGCCATGGGATGGGGCTTTTCTAGAATTGGAGGTGTACAATGATGAGAGGTGATCCCTGCCTGGGAGGGCTTACAAAAGCCAGATCTGGCTAAGACTACAGCTGTCCTAGTGCACAGATGGAGAGATGTGGCAAGGAGAGTCTTTAAGCAGAGCTGTAAGGAGAAGCCTGCACTCCAACCCAGTCTTTATGCACAGGGCCAACCTCGTATTGAACCACCACCAGGGTCTCCAGCTGTATGCATTTTGGGTGAATTCTTGATCTTTATCCCAGTGTTACCTTTTTGGCCAGGGTGGAGTTTTCCTGTTCTGAGGGACTCCAGCATTTCTGCCCAATTTAGCACGGAGAAAATGAACAGCAAACCCTTCATATTGTTATACACATTTTAGATGTCGGCCTCACAGTTTGATCAGCGGAGGCTCCGAAGACTCGTAAACCTGGTAATACATAGTTTCAAGCCTGCATCAAAGAAGTTCACAACCCTTTTGGGAGAAGCTGTGAGTACTGATGAAAGAGGGAACTTATTGTATATGTAAGAAAACTTCTTTCATGGCTTATGTATTAAGGCAGGCTCTGTGGCCCAAGGAACATTGGGGCTGCTTTTAATTTACAACCCCCCTCACTTATATTAAGTCTTCGTCAGAAGAAAAATTAGTCAGATGTTTTCTTAATGACATCATTTTTTTTTAATCCTGTTTCATTTTTTCCAGATGAGGCGGTGGAGATTATTAGAAATGAATTGAAACTAAATCTGGAACAGAGACTTTGATTCACTTCTCCCTCCTCCCTGGTAGAAATAAATTGGTCAGCTCCGTGCTCAGCCGCCTTTATTAGCAGCCTCGACAGAAACCAGCCCTGGCGGCCTCAGCTGTAGCTTTCCCAAGCTTGCCGCTGCTGTGGCTGACGTCATGGTGAGAGGCACTGGAGAGTGACTTGGAGAGGAACTTCAGTTGCCCTATAATTTTGGTAACGAAAGGCCATGGTGGTGCACAGGTGGGGAGGTTATGAGGTCTGAAATAGCCATGCCATCATAAGTTTGTCTTTCAGTGTCGTAAAAGAAAACAGGCTCGATGCTGGTGGGTGTTCCTCTAGCAAAACCCCAGTCAGGGTCCGACAAGCTCATGTGTGTCAGTGGCTGTGCATCTCTGCAAGTCCTTTATATCTGATAGGTTTTCACTGCCTTGTATTTCACACCAAGGAGACACAGAGAGTATTGCTACAGGAAAGTACTTTGAACTATAAATATTTTAAAAGGCATTTAATTTACTACCCATCAGCAAAAAGTGTTCAAAAAGCCACAAGGTTTACTAATTTATCAGAAAGACAGAGAAACATGCGGAGGATCAAACAAAGACAAACATGCTTGTAAACTGCTGAATAAGTCTGCAAAGCTTATATTACATTTCTGTGGGTTTTGTTGATATGCAAGTATTACAAATAAATTAAAATGCACCTGAACTGTTGATAAAGCAGGGTGGGACCAAGATCCTGAGGTGCAGGTGGCATGTCTAAACTGCTCAGACCCTCGTGTTTGTGGTTGTCTGTGCATGGAGAGACAGATCTTACATGCACTCGCTAATGGCATGTTTGGATATATATATACCTTTGTAATACCATCCCTTAGCTCAGCCCACATCCCAGATCCCTGACCTCCGAAACCCTGAATCCCCATGGTCTTCCATGCTTGGGGTGCAGCCCCATGGGGTGCACATCCATCTCCCTCAGCTTTGCCAAAGCACCTAGCCAGGGACAAACACCATCCCTACCATGACTTGGGTCTCTGCACCAGCTCCACCTCCACCAGTCTGCGAGTACAGAGAGAGATAATGCACAGCAGATTTTGCTCTTTCCTTTTGTCTAATAACAGCTCTGCCTCTTTTGGTGTCTAGCTCAGATTTTCTGCTTCTCAGGTCAGGGCACGTAACTTTTTCTCCCCTCCTTGCACCCTCTGTGGTTTGTCTAAGAGGCTGGAGGGTACAGTAGGAGACGTGTCTGGGAGATGTCCGCACACTTTCTCTTCCATCCTTGCTCATCCTGCAAAAACTGTTTGAGTGCTGAAACATGCTGTGACTTTTTTTTGTTACCTGCTGAATTCCTCAGCATTTACTGACTTCTTTCTCGGGTAACACTTGGCCAGAGGAAGATCTGAGGGATTTAACAGAGGTGGCCCCCAGAAAGCATGCAATAAAACCTCTCATGAACTTTTGCCCTCTGAACCACACCACTGACCTATCAAGGAGGTTTGTACAAGCTGTGATGGACGCAGGCAGGGAGGGCTGCTCCGCCAGTGCTGGCTGAGCCACACGTGCTGGACCGAGCAAAGCGCAGCTCGCCTCGAGATCATATAAGTACTCCTTGCATTGTTTACATCCTTTCACAGGCAGCCCTGTCCGGGGCTTTGTCTGCACGTGGCAGCAGTAAACATCTGGATACCCAGGGGCAGCGAGGAGCTTGCAAACCCCAGGTTTGCCTTGAACATCTCTGTGTAGCTGGCCTCCCCATGCAAGGAGATGGGGTGAGATCTCTAGCACGGGGTGTGCTTCATGCAGCCTACATGTGCAGGCACTGCCCAAAGCAGCTCATGCCCCTTCTCACAGCAGCCCAGGTGTGGTGAGCCCCCTTGCACAAATGTAGTTTGAGTGCAATGTGAACGCGGGTCCGCAGGAAGCTTGCACTGGCTTCAGGCTCCACGGGTGCCAAGAGGGGAGGTTTTTCCCACCACGTGCTTGAACTCCTCCCTCACTGGCGAAGGTGGTGTGGTGGGAGGGAGAAGGGTGGCAGGCAGCTGTGCCTGCCCCAGCTGGCTGTGAGTGACACCCTGTCTCTGTTTCCTTCCCAGGCCTCCTCCTCTGAGTGGCAGCCCCGTCATCTCCGACATCTCCCTCATCCGCCTGTCTCCGCACCCCGCCGGGCCCGGCGAGTCGCCCTTCAGCCCACCGCACCCCTACGTGGCACCCCACATGGAGCACTACCTCCGCTCCGTCCACGGCAGCCCCACACTCTCTGTCATCTCTGCTGCTAGGGGCCTCAGTCCTGCCGACGGTAAGATGCTGTGCTACTGGTACTGCAGCAATTTTGTAGCTCACCAGCACCGAAATTCCCTAAAACCCAGAGATTTACAGCTGCAAAGGCTCCGCAGCTGCTCTCTGAAGTGGGAGAGCTGTCTCTTTTTCTTTTTTTTTTTTTCCCCCCCTTTAACTACACATTTGTTTTGCATCACTGCACTGAGAAAGCAGAGCGTGAGAATAGCTATTACTGCTGGATCATATTATAAATATTTTGCTTAAAGTACGTTCCTTTCTGCAGTGCTCTCGGCTCTCTTATGAGCTTCTCTGCACTTATATCTCTACTGGGAGCCCTGCTTCCCCCAAAGAGGGTCACAGTCACTCTAGCTGCCTGGCCTGCCTGAGACTGAGATTGCAGAGATGAGGCAACGTCGGCTGGGTTATCCCCTGTTGGCTTTGTGTCTCAGGGCAAGATGGCTCCCGGCTGAAGGAGAGGGGCCATACTTTCTTCTCCTTACTTCTGAGCTGCCCTGCAGCAGCTTTCAGGGAAGGGGAGGGTGTGCAGGGAGCTGGTGCTCGGTGCACGTGGAGGTGGTGGTGCTTTCCAAGCTGTGGCAGACCCTGTGTCGGGGAGCTGGGGACAAAAACAACCAAACAGGGGAAGAGGAAAATGCACAACTCTGCTTTCACTTGGGAAGGTGCAAGTCATGCCTTACTTCATCAGAAGTGCTTCATTACACAATTACAGGCAGCTGGTTCAGTGCCCAGGGAGCAGCCAGGGTTTGGGGACCCGATCTCTGCACACCTGGCAAGCCCCAGCATCTCCTGTCTCCCAAGCTGCTGCAGGGGCAAGCGGCCCTTTGCTGCCGCAAATCAAAGCACTCCAGAGAGAAACAAGGCCCCCAGCTTAGCGTCTGGCAGCATAAAACCATCTTCTATGGCTAAAAAAAACATTGTTATGGTGATGGGAAGATGCAGGCGTCTTCTTCCCTCCCCCAAAACGTCATCTGAACTCCCAGCCGCCTGCCGTGGAGAGGTCTGATGGCTGGCGTGCGTGTGCTCTGCTCTGTCCTCTCCTTCCAAAGCCAGTTTCGTTGTTTGCTGTGAAAAAACAGCATTGTGTTTTGGGTTGCTTTTCTTCTCTTTTTCTCTTTTTTTTATTCTTTTTTTTTTAAGCCGGTGGTAAATAAGTTAATGGGGCAAGCGGGTGGGGAGGCAGGTTTGAAAAATTACAGCTGGGAGAAAGTGAGCGTAATTGGCTTTGGCAGCCAAAATGGTTTTATGCTGCCAGACACTAAACCTAGCTCTATGCATTAGACCTTGGCTTTAATTTCCTCACACTGCTATCGGGAACTGGGCTGCATTTGTCTTTCCTTCCTAATAGGCAGGGATGTTAATGCTGACAGGGTTACTGCTGCTGGCGGGCTGGGCCCTCTCCCCCCTCCCCGGGGTGCCGGCTGCGTCCGAACGGGAGGACTATTAGAAGGGGAACGAGAGATTGTTTATAAATTTGCGGAAATGGAGGAATGCAGAGGCCCCAGCTTAGTTTCTTTTGTCCGCGGAAGCACGCCCAAGCACACGTCATGAGAGCCCTATGCGGAGCCTTGCAGCCGGGGCTGGCGGGGGGCGCGGGGGGGAGACGGGGCTGCCAACGTCAGCGCCGAGGTCTAACGTTGCAGTGGGAACCTTCTCCCCATGTTTTTCTCCTCGCCCACGGCTCCGGCAGTGGCTCACGAGCACCTGAAGGAGCGAGGTCTCTTCGGGCTGCCCCCTCCGCCACCGGGAGCCAATCCCGCCGACTACTACCACCAAATGACGCTGATGGCTGGCCACCCAAACCCCTATGGGGACCTCCTGATGCAGAGTGGGGGAGCAGCCAGCACAGCCCACCTCCACGATTACCTCAGTCCCGTTGATGGTGAGTAGCAGTCCGGGTCCTCCGCGGCATGGCTGAAATTTTAGGGTGGATGGATGGGGCTGTCCTCCAGGTGGAGGTTGCTATACGTGGTCACTCTGCCCTGCTGAAATCCATGGGAGTTGCACTGTAATTTTTGGCTTAAAAGGTTGTCTCGTTCCATATATATGTATAAAATATACATAATTTAAAATGTATACACTGTGGCCTCTTTGGGAGGATGTCATGCCTGCTGCATGGGTAGGAGACGGGCTGGTCCAACGGGCAGGGCATTGCTGCCATCCCGCTGCTTTGGCCATGGATCACCGTAGTGTGCCTGGGGGCAAGCTCCAGCTCCATCTCCCCGTTTCACCCCATGTTTAGCCTGGCTGGTGTCTGGGGCAAAGGCTGGCAATTTCCATGCATAGCCGTGCTTGGCACGATGGACCTCTTAATCTTGGTTGAGACCTCGTGGCTCCCCAAAGAGAAAAAATATGTTAACGGGGAGCCACGGTGGAGAGGATGTGTTAGTACTTTGTGGGACAGAAAAATTGCAGGAATGTGGTATTTATGCTAGTAGGGGGCATTATAAATCCAGAATGTTCTCTCTCCTGGCTAAATGAAGAAGAAATAAAATCATGTTAGGCGCTGCAGTGCTGAGTCACCCCTGCAGCCTGACCTCTGCCCTGGTGAGATGGGTAAAGTCTATCTGGAACCATATCTAAGGTCCAAATGATTTTTAGAGCTGTTAGGAATTTCTTTCCTTTTACTTTATGCCACATCATGTAAGAACTGGGGTTGTGCAGATATTACAGAGGGCAGTTTGGGGATTATTTCTACTGCAAGAAAGAGAAGAAGTCTTGGCTCAACTTTCAGACCCTGGCTTCTGTTTCCTGGGCTGCCTTTGGATATGCCTGTGGACCATTATAATTTTTGGAGTGGAGATCTGCATCGTTTCATTACTGCTTCAAAGTTTCTCTTGTTGAGCTTTTAAGATGAAAGACTTTGCGGTCTTGCTGCTTCATAAAGTGACTGGTTTAGAATGATAAAAGCTGTTCTGGCTTTTCAGTGATGGGAGCTTATAGATATTTCTAGTGAAAAAAACAATTTCTCGTCTGCAGCTGCTGCAGAAGTTTTACCTGAATAGTAATTTTGTGCTGCCACTTCCTAGATTAATCGGAAACCTGGATCCCAGTCTGAAAGGGAGAGCACATGCTCCTTGGTACCATCCTGCCTCTAAAACCCAAAATATATTCTGGGCTTCTCTGCTACCAAACAGCTGGTCAGTAAGACTGCTCTGTCTTCCCTCCAAAGGGTTAATGTCTGTGGTTATAGCAGATGGGTGCAAACCAGCCCTGCCAAGTTCTCCTCAGGCTCATGAACAAGACTCCTTTCCTCCTCGCCTCCTTATTAGTCCATTTCTGACCAGCAGTGCCTCACTGAAGTGCCAGATAAACAGCCAGTAAGGGAAGCAAACATAACTGTTTTCATGCTAGCACAGGCTGACTCTTAGCACACCAAGATGCTCATCCTCTTCTTTGCTGAAGATCAGTCTTCATCTGAAGTCATCTGAGATACTCCCCTTGGCAGAAGACTCTCTTGCTGTTTGCCTTCTCCCGAAAACAGCTCTAAAGTGAATCATGTATCAAAGGTCCCAGTTTCATGCAGCCAAGCTCATAACCATTATTCACTGCAAAGCCAGGGCTCACCAAGCATTTATTTTGATCTTTCAGTAAAGCTTTGTTGATGAGTAACTGGAAAGCCTTTTCTGGGCCTTCACATACTCTGCGTGAGATGAAAACTTTCAAACATCATGAGGATGTGACATCGAGACACTGGAAGGCTACTTTTTAAGAATGTGAAAAGGAGCAGCAGCCCAGCGCCAGTCTCTGGCCTACGTGTTTGGGTTTATCCACCAGCCAGAGAGAAGAGACAATTGTGCATTATCAAAGCAGAGACTAAACTGAAATCCTGGCTGAGGAACCAGAGTCTCCCTCTCTTTTTAGAAAGTTATTTCAAAAATTTAAATCAGTGGGGCCTAAGTAAATAGTTGGACAGATAATTTAATAGTGCTTTTCTGAGACAAGAATATCAGTAGCATGCATAAAACCCCAATGAGTCACCACCTCACAGCATCTGTCATTTGGAGAGTCCTTGTCTTCCCAGAGAGCCCCAGAACATAAGAACTTTGCAAGAATTAGTTTGCTGAAAATGCAGGTAGCTCCTGTTAAACCACACGCAGCACCATCATACATCTGTGATAACACTGGCACCTGCAAAAGAAAAAGCAGCAGATAAGCATATATTAAAACTGGCTATTCAGTGTCACGTCACCTCCAAACATCTGCAGGTTCATGGGAGCTCTAGACACTGGGTATGGTAGTTCTTCCACAGACAGGTACCTGGGCCCTTCTAGATGCTGAATTGCATTTCTTGGAGAATTTCTCAGTACCTCTGTGTTTGCTGGTGTTTTTTCATCCCATCAGGTGTCTAGGGTCAGGAAAGGTAATAGGACATAAGTGTCAGCTGGAGCTTGTTGTTACCAACCATGCGTCAGTTCTGGTGAGTGTTTAAATGGTGATTGAGCCAGGGTGCCCCAGAGCTGCATCTCTTTAGCAGGGTTTTCACTGTGCAGCTAGAAGTAGTTAAACCACTAAAGTAGACCAAATTTAAGTTCTATGCACCAGCCTCCTGGGGTCTTCAGGCCAGTTCCAGTGGAAACTAAATAACCCTTCAGCAAGCTGCCCTGTTTCATTCTGTCATCCAAACAGGGACTCTAAATCCTAGAATGGAGTTTGAATCCAGCCTTAAATCCATTTTCTGGAAAACCTACACTTTCAAATCAAAAGTTAGCAACTTTCCAATGTCACAACATTGCTGGTGGGGCACTTTTGAGACTAATTTACAGGATCTATTCACCAGATCAAAACAGTCTTTTTCATTTCTATTCTAGAAGTGGGTGCCACATGGTGGATTATTCCAGGTGACAGAGTGGTTGCACAAGAGCGTCCCTGGGCCAGTAAAGACTGGTGGGGAGCACAGATGAACCTGGAGATGACTACAACTTTCTGAGCACGTTTAGTACATCCAACATTTTTTTCTCCTAAGCACAAGGGCTTCTGTGATTACCCTCAGCCCTTCAGGAGGTGCCATTTACTTTCAAGAGGAGCATGTCCAGACTGACTTGATGCTTGTACGGTTATAGCCCTGTACATCAGAAGACCTCAAAGTACTGTACAAAGCAAAGCTACTTCATCACTGGAGACCCTGAATAGAAAGGAGATCAAATAATCAGTGAGCAGAGCAGTGGCAGCTCTAGGAACAACATCTAGATCTTCAGAATAAGACTCTCATGGCCAGAGTGGGAAGCAGAGATTGTCTTTAAACCCATCACTTCTGTTTGCACAGTGTCAAAAGTCTGATTGGTTTGTTCATGCTGAGTCAGGGAATGGGGGAAGTACAACTTGAGTTCAACTTATGTCCAAGCGGTGCTGCACAGAATTAGTCACTGAGGTCAGGAGGGCTGCATAGATGTGTTTGTGCAACCTTACAGTTATCAACGGCAGGGATGACCCTGCAGTGCTGTCATGACATTTTCATCCAGTTCTGGAGCTAGAGGGGAGATCCCTGACATTTCTTGCTGCCTAGTGCATGGCAGTCACGAATGTCTTGACTCACAACCAGAAGTTTAACTGGGAAAAGGCTTTGTTCAGCCCAGCATAGCCAACAAGCCAGCAGCTAGTGAAGTTGCTTGGGATGTAGGCAAATCATCAAGCAGGACTTTATTTCCCCAACTCAAACAGTAATTCAGCTTCACTGGCCTCTTTCAGTCAGTGTTGTTGGAGCCTTTCTACTTCAAGTAAATGATTTAATAGCCATCAGGGTAAGGAGCAGAGCTGGCAGTGCAGCCCAGTGGTTGCTGCAGTCAGCAGGCATGTGTCTGTGAGAGGTGAGCTCAGGACTCTCCTCCAACAGGTTTATGTGAAGCAACTATTCCATCAGGATGGACCGAGAGAGACCAGCCTCACTGCAACCTAGGAAATAAATCCCTCGCCTGGGGCTTGAGGGACCAGCAGCTGGGGTTTGCAAGCTGGATATGCCGGATTGCAATGATTTCTCAAACAAGCCAGCTGTTGGCTACTCTGGGCAGACGGCGCGCCCTGTAGTCGCTTCCTTAAAACTCTGAAAGATCTTTTTTTTGTTGTTTTCTTTGTCCCAGCACAGAATGGAAACTTGCTGAAATCTCAGAAAAGGTTCAGAGAATGGGAAGCTATTTCCCACCCATTTCTAGCCAGAAATGCTGTTTTCCTCCCCAGAAAAATATGTGCAGAAGAGAGAAAAAGTCCCAGAGCATCCCATAAGCACTCTGTCTGGAATCCTGCTGCACTCTGGTTTCTGAAGAATTCAATTTACATATGCAAGTTGGGTCGTCTAAACAGTTACCTTGTGGATTGGGAGTAGAAGAATGCAGCCTTGTCTTTCAGCGTGGATTTGAGGGAAGCATTAGTATTCCTTGAACTGCAAAGTTGATCGGCCCAGGGAGGGAAGAAAGAAGGGTCCCAGGACAGCGTCTGGTGCCAGAACAAATGTCCAGCATCTGCTGCAGTCTAAGACGTGTGTTGCCGCTGCAGAAGGGGAGAGAGGGAAATAAGGAACTGGTTATGCGAAGAGTGTTTGTAGTTTATTGCTGCTGCTTATTGATTAAGGGATCATCCTGTGTTTTTATGCTGCCCTCGGATTTAATTTAATGATGGGAGGAGGGGGATATTTCTGTACGCTTAGGGTGGAGTTTTGCTGGTGAGTGTCCGGGGAGAGCGACCGTTTTGATAACTCTGTATTTATCCCGGCACTTGGCCAGGGGATGCAGGGGAAGCGATGGCTCTGGCCGTGTTTCAGTGAGGAGGGGGGGTGAGCCATCTGCAGCCCACGTGCCTTATGGGCTCGGCTGTTTGGAAGCAGATTCTCCCAATGTCCCTCTGCAGTCAAGATCACGACAACATGCTTGTCTGTAAAGAGATGCCTGAGATTTTCTTGCCCCAAAGGAGCCTCGAAGGAACTCCCACTGAGTGCCTAGCATTTCCTTTCAGGAGGGCTTTGCTGCCACTATTTCTAGTGTGATACGAGATCTGAAATCTCCCTCCAGGAAAACCATCTCTTGTAATGTCCCTCTGATGGCCCACAGCTACAGTGAGTGGTTGGAGCAGGAACCTCTGCTCCCACCTCCCACATGAGCTGGGGTCTGATCCTGCCCTTCGGCACAACAACACTGGGAACAGCCGTGGGAGTCAGACCGCAAACTGCCACATGTGTAAAAGCTGACCATTAGGCTCATTGCTGGCCTGTTGTGAGTAAATCTAAATTTGGGAAGAAAATCCCAGTTTCTGAGCAACCGTGGATGTGATAATTCATAGACACTGTAGGAAACTGCCAAGGAAACTTGTACCTTTTTACCAAGAAATCTGAACTTTCCTCCCAGCTGTAGGCTGGCTGGAGGACCAGGTTGGGACATTTGGCAGATGTGGCCAATGTCACTTGAAAATTCAGCCTTGAATTCTTGCTGATTTAGAAACGGGATATTTAAACCTCTCCAGGAGAGAAATGGCTTTCAGTTGTGAGCTGTGGCGTTCACATTTACCCTGCAAAGATAATGCAGCTGTAAAGTCAAGGTTTGTCTACTGAAATGTTATTCCAGGCAGTTAGAAAAGGTTTCTTAAAATATCTGGGTTATATTTATTCTCTAGCATATAGAGCTGAGCCTGTGACAGTCAGTGTATCTGGGTCTGTGTATGAAATGGTATGGAAAGGCCAGTGCACACCTGTTAAAACACTGTGAAATGTATCTGGAATTGACTTATTGTAAGAAGAGGCATCAGGAGGCAAAGGCCTATGGTAAATTTTTTATTGACCTTCGTGGGCTGCCATCCACAATGCTATCACCAATACCCAGAGCTTTGGGCTCAACCTTTACTGCACCCTCCCGTTCACCAGTTCACATCTCCGTTTTAATCTCCTAACTCTGAGAGAGAAAGGGACAGTCTTTTGGCTTAAAATTTCCTGTGTCTTACTTCAGGCCAAGGGTTATTTTTGGTGTTGCTTGAAATCTGAAACAGTTTTGAATTCTAAGAAGGTATCTTTAGTTTTTGCAAAACAACAAAAAAATCAAGTTTCTTCCATTCAGAGCTAATTTGTTTAATATATACTGAATAAATAAAACCCAAGTTGTTAATATGTACAAAAAATGAGTGCATAAACATAGCATGTTTTCCAAGTGGGAAAGAATTTGTTTGAAAGTAAAGACGAGATATCTCAGACAGGGGTCAGCCTTTAAATTCATATATATTTCATGTCCGAAAGTCCTTGGAAGTCAATGGAAAGCTTCTGATGGCTTTAATAGGTGTTCAATCAAGATGAGAGGTAGAAGTAGCATAGCAAATTGATACAGGAACAGCCACCACCCATCCTGGGCATGCTGTAAATGTACTTGGCTGGAAATATAATCAACACCAGAGGAGGCAACGATACAGAGTATTTCATGGAGTTGTCTTTTTTCTTGGTTTGCTGTTTGGGCTTTGGCCCATCACTTCTTTCTGGACCTGGGTGAGAAAGAGTTTTCCTATCTCTCAGGAGTATTCAAGAGAAAGAAACTGAAGGTGAAAAAGTTCTCCATCTGGGGTAGAGAGTCACAGAGAAAATAATTTTAAAAATTGAAATGCTGGTAGATGAGTGGAGTTAATTTTAAAATAATTTCCTATTTTTATTTCAATGTGTGACTTTGTTAAATTAATTTTAACCTATGATGATTTTAGGTTTCTGAACAAAACATCTTATAGAACAACAACAGAAAAATACCAGATTTTTTTTTTCTTTTGAGAGTGTTGAAGGGGATACTCTGACAGTTTGGAAACTTCCCCCAACATATTTTCCAAACGTCAAAAAAGTCTTGAAACTAACCCTGTTCATTTTGATAAGTCAGCATTTTTGAAGGGGAGATGAGAGAGGGAGTGCTAGTGATAAATCCTCCTGAGGCTCTCCATCTCTGTGTCTGAAAAATGGATCCCTCCTTCATTTACTTCTCTGGGCACAGTCACTGCTGAAGAAGTTGTATGAGGTTTTTCCTTTGAAACATCACTGGACCTCAGGCAACAGAGGTTTTTGCTTACGTATTCAAGTGGCTGTCAGTCAGACCGTATTGAACACCTTGCCTATGCGTACAGCTACACTACTGCTTATCTTTGCTGCTACCTCATATCATTTAATATTCATGCTCAGTGTCGTCAGATCAGGGGATTAGGTCACGCCAATTTTATTATTAAGAACAATCCCAGTGCTGCTAATCTGATTTTGAATAATAATTTGGAAAAGATTCCCTCTTCCTAAATGCACTAGTGAGTACTTCTTCATGTGGTTAAATTCCTTTTCTCTTTCCCAGATAGTCCCGGACACCTTGGGCAGGCTGTCATTGAGAATAAAGGAATCCATAGCACGATTTTAGGTCACAGCTTCCCCTGGAAGCCTGCAAGACCTAAAGAGGCTTTTGTGTAAAGCCCAACCTATTGGATCTGCTATCAAACATTTCAGATAGCCCACAGTACTCACAACATCTAAATTAGAGCGGACGCTAACACAATGAATATTACAGGTTTTGGGCTGGAGAATTCCCAGGCCAACTTGCAAATCTGACAGCTTCCAGCAGAGTTTTACATGGGGAAAAAATGATGTACCTGTGTGCAGCGGGGAGGGGAGCCCATGTTGGTTGCACTGCTAAAACCCAGGTTTCTGTTGGACATCGGGACTTCATCCCTCTGCAAATTAATGGCGACCAATGGCTGAACCAGCACTGTGGACATAAATCATGTGAAGGAACAGCGAGAAATGAGTACAAGGCTTTTCTTTCTATTTAGTAATTTATCAAGGGAAGTGGCACATTAATAAACAGATCTCCCTTGAGGTGTGGGAGTAACAGAGATAAATATGACTGTCAAATCTGGCCTGCTTCCTTCTGTTAGAGAAGGAGGAGACTGTGGGAATGCAAATGCAGAAAACAATATCTATATCTGGAAAGACACGTATTATTTGTAGGACAGAAACACTGACAACTCAGCTGAGATGGAGCCCCATCGCACTTGGTGCAGTACATACAGAATAAAACATAGACGCTGTCTAAAGTAGCTCATCTAAATAGATGACACTGGGAAATAGGGACACAGAAAGAAGTAACAGCTTGATCAAGGAGGTATGGCTGGGGAGGACTGGGAACAGCACCCAGCCCTTTCCAGGTTGTGGCCCGTGTATTGAATCAAGGCGCCTTATGGCTGGAGTGGGGAAACAAAAAGATAAAAAAGTTCAATTAGTTCAAATATTATTAATATGTTGTGGTCAGAGCACAGTTTTGATCATTATGATCTAGACTCAAGCATCCCTCATGTTGCTTGGTCCAGGGCTCTGAGAGGGCCCAGATTTCATGAACCAGATGTGAATTTTGGGAATGTTCCACTCCAGCCTTTAGGCAGAGCCAGCCTTTGCTGAGGAGAGTTCATTTGCTCATTTTGGTTTTGCCTCCATAGTGCCCCTACAAACTGGCTGCTCCTTTTCCGGCTCTCAGGGGAAATGCCACTTGCCATGGCAGAACAGGGCGGGAGTCTGCCAGCTGCAAGCATTAGGAAAGTTTGAGTCTAGTCCCTCCAAATCATGGGACAACTTTAACATTCAGGTGTTTTTTACAGACCGCTGAGTGCTCTTTCTGTTTGCTACCTCATCCTTGAGTTGTGTTTTCTAGTATCTCCCTGCTCCATGAAGCTGCAGAATGCAGTTATACAAAATACTATGTTCAGCATATATGCAACAATCTGACTTTTAAGGAGAAATTCCCAATATTGTCAGTATTTCAGTAAAGGCATTGCAGCTGGCAACTCTTGAAGCTTCTTAGGTATAGGACAAAAGTCACAAAAATGATTGGTTCAAGTACCAACTTAGCCTTGGACTTACAGTGGGACCTCAGGCAAGTCCTTTATCTTGTGTGAGGAGGGACATTATGGGTACTAAGGGGACGGTGGTACTAAACCCCATCGATTACACCACCCCCAGGCAAGATAATGAACAGAACCACTTAGGTACAGGGGTGAGTCATGTGGAGACTGGGAGACTGCAACCCAGCCACTGGTCTCAGGGAAATGTTGACGCAAACTTCTGTGAGCCAACAAAAATCAAGGAACTGTTTGGTCATGCTGGCAGGATATATTTTACCTCCTTGTACATCTCATTCACTCTCTCACATTCCAGTACTGTCATCAGGACAGAAAGTTTATGCTCTTGCAAAGTGCCGGGCTTGTATTTGGTGATATGCAACCAAAATCAGTCCCTCCAACCAACTAGAGGAAAATAGCTCATATTCCTGTCTGAGCAAGTTACTGTTTTATTCACAGTGTTTAACAGGATATACCCATGGCAAGCTTTTTGGGGGGACCACTGCTGGAAAAGCCAGGTAGTAATACAGTGCTGTGCTCCTCGAGGGAAGGAGCTGGAGCAGCTGAGCCCTCCTGCACTCCTGCGTGGATGACCGGGATTACCAGCTGGACCCCATGGCCAAGTGGCATTTTTTACCCTTAGAAATCTTTATTTTAAAAATAGGCGACCTGAACGCTGCTCTCATTGCTTTGGAGGGATGAGTTGTTCCAGGCAGGGCTAGGACTTGGGCAGGCTTTGAATCTGGTACTCTGATATCGGGGAACATTGTGATATGGCCCATCCCCAGCTCCTGTCCATGCCACCCCAGAGGTTTGCAGGTGGGTCCGGCCTAAGCAGAGTTTCCTCTGGATGAAGTCAGTTGTTCCACTTAGCTGTGCTGAAACACTGGGGGAGGCC
The DNA here is from genome assembly GCF_031877795.1 of Strix aluco. Classification (NCBI taxonomy): domain Eukaryota; kingdom Metazoa; phylum Chordata; class Aves; order Strigiformes; family Strigidae; genus Strix; species Strix aluco. The sequence goes on along the minus strand of NC_133936.1, from coordinate 14,213,018 downwards.
AAAGTTGTACAGTAGTAACTCGCCATGTATTGCAGATCCACAAACAGGACTGGCAGGGGTGGAAATTACTTCATGCCCAAATGATTGACAATTGCTAATAGGGTCCAGGCACTGGCAGGTCCCCTCGGAGGGGGAGAGCTTGAACTTTGTGCCTGAGCTGCCAAATTGGTTTTCTTAAAACTCTTAATTTACTTTCGGGGCTTCTGGAACCTCGCCTCCTTCATTAATTGGATGGTCAGCATTGTGCTCGCACTCGTTTGGTTTCCGCTCTCTTCTCACACAAGCACACACACAATTTCCAAGGGCCGCCCTGGCTCTGACATGCAGCTCTTCTGGCCCACTGCTCCTGCCACCGAGTCAACGGGGACAGCTGCGTTCATGGAAACCTTGCAGGGCCTTTTCCCTTTTAATTTTAAGTTAATTTAGTGCTGATGAAAGGGGGTGATGGACAGGCTTTCGTTTATCCCCCGAAGAGAGTGAAGCAAACTGGCATTCATGGTGCTGCCTGAGGCCTGTCATTCAGCGCCCAGCAGAGAGGAAACCTCCTGTCAAAGTGCAGCTGGTCCCTGCGCTGCTCCCGGCTCCTGAACATCCCACAGCAGTCATGAGTGCCGCAAGTCTCAGCACCTCTCACCCCCCCCCAGGAAGGGAGCAGACCACTGCTTTTGTCTGACAATGTCTCTTTCCTACAGTGTCCCGGTTTTCGAGCCCACGGGTGACTCCGAGATTAAGTCGAAAACGAGCCCTGTCTATCTCCCCGCTGTCTGATGCCAGCATTGATCTCCAGACGATGATCAGGACCTCCCCAAACTCTCTGGTGGCGTATATCAACAACTCCAGAAGCAGTTCAGCGGCGAGTGGCTCTTATGGCCATTTATCTGCTGGGACAATCAGGTAAAGCTCTGGGAGCAGCTCCGTTCAGCTGCATAACCATCCCCCCGAAAGGAAGGGTGATCCTGCAGCAAGGGAGACCTTCCCTTCCTTGCAACCTTTGCTTTTGTGCATTGGGGCTGCATAGTGTATTAAATCAAAGTCCCCATCTGGATTTGCATGTGGAAGGGTACCTTGTGGCATATGGGGGGTGGTTTTTGCTGGATTGGGATTATTGGTTACCAGGTTTCCAGTAATTACAGTATGATCATGCCCCCCTGCAAGCAGAAACAGACAATAAATTCGTCTAACAAAATGCTCATTGTGAACAGTTGGACTGGTTAAGAAACCCTTTGATTTAAGAGATTGCCCCAAAGTGTTCTCCAAATTATTGGCCCACATTCTTAAAAAAATGTTGTCTGGGCAGATTGAAGAGCCTAATTCTAAAAACATATTTAAAACAAATCTAAGCCCTTGAGTAAAGTTTTGTTCAAATCTTAATTAAAAAGCACTTACATTAGACAGCTCACTGTTGTCAATTTCTGCCGGGATTGCTTCACCCAAGTTTCACAATGTTATTATTCTTTTTATTACTTAACTGTTAAAAATCTTAGATCTAATTAACACTGATGTTGCAAAGCAAGGGTTTATAAAGATCATGCACTCCTAAAATTTGTAGGGGAAAACAGAGATATTGCTATTAGTAACTGTAACATTAATTTTATAAGGTATTTTATCCAGCAGCATCATTTAGAAACTGACTGTAAAGTCAAACATAACACTAACAAATTGCAACTCCTTGGCTGGTAATCATATTTTTCTAGTCTTTTCACCTGTTGTTGTTAATGGGCATACCTGTAGCATCTCATCTTATACTCAGATTTTAAGCTTTTCAGAGTAGCATCCGCTATTTTCAACAAATCAGTAGAGTGCAGAGTCTGACCCCAGTGGTCATTTGTTGGCCTCCAAGGGAATAATTAAGTAATAATAAAGAATTTGAAACTCTTCTCGGTGTTCTAATGGTGTATGTTAAATATCAGTAATTGTAAAATGAGTTATGTAAATAACAGGGTAACTGTCAGCAATTTGGGGTGAAAGAAATTTTTTGTTAATATTTTAACAGTGTCTTAGTGGCAGGAATGAAATCCTTTCTCACCCACTCAGACCCAAATCCTAGTAGCACTCAGAAAGTCATTTTTGGACTTTGCTGTAACACAGCAGCCTGCCATCACACCTCATTTGCTGCAGTGTGTATTTAACTTCCACAGCTCTTTTACACTGTAGTGATTTTTGCCCTTTATTCTTTTGGTCAAGTTGTCATTAACTGGTTTGGAACAGAAATACTAATTGTATGGTCACCAGAAATATGTATTTTCTCTAAAAGCAAAATTGGAAATGAAGTGTGTTGCTAATTATGACCCTGTTCTCTGAGCACTCACACCGTGGGCAGTTTTAGTGATGAGAGAGAAAATACCATGAGGGTAAAGGTTCAGGGTAGCCACCTCTTAGAAGTGGTAAATAATCAGTTTTTGGGCTGAGAGTCTATGGTTCATGCATCAGCCACCTAGCGTACAGGGAACAGAGCATCTCCTGTGCTTCTCCATCTCTGCCAAGGGGACTCGCCCCTGGGAACGAACCCCTTCTTTCCAAAAGCAGAGCTTCATTTTTAATGCTGTCAACTGCTGCATCCTGGCTCAGACCTGTTGCCCCCCGTTAGCGCCCAAGCAGCCAGGAGCTGGTGGTGTTTCTGGTCACCACTGACCTAGATCGGAGCTGAACCAGTGACCTACATATGAAGGGTGACATACTTCAGCTGTCCCCTGAGCCAGCACTCCCCTCACCTGAATGCAGAGTAAATTGTATGGTTTTGGACTATGTTAAATGGATAGTACTTCATCCCCACTGTGATCTGTGCCAGGTGAGCCAGGTGATGCTGCTTTTTTATATCCAGGGTAGCATAACCCCAAGGTTGCGAGTCTGCAGAATAGGTGTGCCTGGGAAAACCCGGGAGCCTTGGGGGCTGCAAAGCCAGATGTGTCCAAGTCCCATCCTCTTCTGCACTCCCTGCCAAGGGCTTTGGTTGTTTTCAAACACAGGAAGCACAGAAATTATAATCAGTCCAATACGTGGGTCGAAATGATTCACAAGTTTGCTGAGGTGCACTCAAGACAAATCCTGTCTTTGCAGTAAAATAGGCTGTCAGGCTTATCGTGTCATTGAAGGCATCTAACTGGGGCATTGCAGCCTGTCTCCTGGAGTCTCCAGGAAGCCAAACTTAAATCAGTCGCTAGTTAATGTGATGAATATTGTTTAAAATAACTCCTCATTGTTTTTCTTCCTCCTATTGCTGCAGTCCAGCATTCAGTTTCCCCCACCCCATTAACCCCGTGACGTACCAGCAGATACTGACCCAACAGAGAGGCCTGAGCTCAGCCTTCGGACACACTCCTCCCCTGATCCAGCCATCCCCGACCTTCCCCCCGCGGCAGCACATGGCAGTCATCTCTGTCAACCCACCACCGGCACAGATCAGCAGCAACAGCAACTGCATCTCTGACTCCAGCCAGGTAGGAACGGCCATTGCGGCTCTCTGTGCATGGCACATGGGGAAATGGTCTTCATGGGATGAGCACTTCCCTTCATGGTGGCTGTGGGCTCTTTTTACTCAGACTCTCCCTTTACATTGCTTTTTCTTCCTCCTGGCAAAGCATTTCTGGACTAGTCACAGTCAGATTTTGCACCCACCTCCCTTCCTTGCACACACACATACCTACCCATGCAGGGACCAAAGGTCTTGATCCATCAAAACATTGAACATGATATGCAGGATCATCCCAGGCAGCAAATCTCCTTGAACACGAGTTACGTGCTATTGAAATCGAGAGAATTCAGCACATGCTGGAGTGTTTTGCCAGATGAGCACCTGAGCACTGTGAACCAAGCTTCATAAGTTTCTTCACCAATCCCTCCTTCCTTTTTCCTACTGACATGAATCATGCCAGTGGTTTTAAAACACCTTATTCCTTTCCTCTTTAACAAATAAATGCATCCTACCTAGGACCTCTAGCCATTTTACTTATTGATTCTTCATTTTCAGTAGCGCCTCTCTCACGGTATCCCTCCTGTTGATTTTTACTGTTAAGGTTTGCAAAACCAGAGGCCAGATTTTGAAAACTAGGAATGCCATGATGTGTATGAAATCCCACACCTCAAATGTGTCCTTGCAAATACCTGTGAGTTCACACAGGCACATGTATGTGTGCACAAGCCCTCCCCATGCACAGGGTTAGTGAATATGTCTAGCACATGTTTAATCATTTTTCCTTCCTATTTTCATTCCTCAGAAGTTTAAATTGCAGTTGCTTTCTCCCCAAAGACTTATTTCACCTCATTTCACACCCGTTTCAAATTGTTGTTTTAGTTGTATCATACCGAACTTTTCAGACTGGTTTATTGTTTTAGGGCTTCTCATGACTGCTGTGCTGCAAACTCTGTTTGTTATTGAAGGTTATTTGATTGATTGGTTTTGTTTTCTTCTTACAAACTGGCTACCAAAATAATGTGGCTGGCAGGAATTATGCCTCTGTTTAATAACTTGCAGGACCAATCTCGAGCAATTAACAAGAGTGTATTTAAAATGTTAATGTTCCAATTTTATGCACATACAATGGGATGTTTTTTCTCCTGAAGTTGTTCTCATTTTTTAAGAGCTTAGCAAAATATACACTTAGACTTTCATGCACCCAGCACGCCAGAGCCCTCATATGTAACCAGAGCCCCCCACTCCCCCCAGGAATTCATTTTCTCAACAAATCATTTCATCGCATTGAGAAATAAAATCCTGGCTTGGGTGGGGGTTGCATAAGGTTTTGATGGCTTGGACAGGGACTGGATCACTCTGAAATGGAGTAGCAGCAGCAAGGCCAAGCTCACTGGTGAGCTTGCAGAAGCTGATGCTGCCCTTGACGCTTCCCTCCTTCCATCTGTCTGCCTTGAACAAACCCACACAGGCTAGTTTTCATGTGAAACCCAGGCCAGCAGGCCAATACCCTGCTGTCCCCTGCCACTTCCGAAATTCAACCTTGACTGATTTTTAAGTTAATTTTAAATGAGGAAGTGGGCTGCAGTCTGTCTCTCATCCCAAATCCCAGTGCCGTATCTCATATGGTTTTCTTTCCTAGAGCAAGCAGAGCAGCGAGTCAGCCGTGAGCAGCACAGTCAATCCAGTAATTAACAAGCGCAGCAAAGTCAAGACTGAAGCCGAGGGCTTGCCCCCAGCATCCCCAACCACACAGGTAACTTTCCTGGTGCAAGACATGTTGTGGGGCCAAGGCATCGAGCTGCTGGGTCTGGTTGTCTTTGGGAACGATACTCTTGGCACCTTTTGCTGCAGCTGGGAGCAAGGCATCAAAGTCTGCCAGGCAGGCGGGTGTCTCTTAGAGCATGAAGTCCAGCAAGGCTCAAGGCAGAGCTGCAGTGACTGAGTGAAGCATTCGATGGGTGCTTGGGACTCAGCTTGCTGTTGCTGTACTTAGATAGGAGAAAAAGAGGGAGGGAATATTTCAAGTGTGATAATTTAAAAATGATGTCTGAGTTTTCTGTACTACAAAGCAAGCAGCGTTAGTGTCTCAGAGCAAACATAGATTATGAGGGGATCTTGCATGTAGGTAGAAAGCTTGCAAAAAAAGGACGACTTCTTGATTCAGCAAGGAATTGCTCCTAGAAACATCCTTTACACTGGTGACACAACATTTGACACCAAGAAGGGCCCAAAGGCCTTTGCTTTCTTTCCAGAGCTCTGTGATTGCAAACTGTTTAATGGCTGACAGTATCCATCTGACCGTCCTTTATCACAACTGTAAACTATCAGGAGTGCTCTGGGCACTTCATTTTCATGAAATATTAGGCTGTGTTATTGTCAAGTGAATGGAAGAGTTGATGACAAATTTCTCCTTCTGCCCTGGTTCAGGAGCAGGTCTCAGCATGATGCATGGGGACAACAACGTGTGCAGTCATCAGGGGGCTGGTAAAATTGATGAAGATAGCATATCAGGGAAAGATAAACATGCTGTAGTCAGCACGATTAGGGCAAAGAGGCACCTCTCTGGAGCTTTGAGTTTAGGAGCACATCTACAGACTCCTGCAAAAGCATATGCCCCAAAAACCAATCTGGCCACCACCCGGGCTAATAGGGCCACGTGTTTATCTCTTGCAGCAAATGAAAAAAGATTTGAAAGCCATCACTGCCTTTCTCAAAGCATCTGTAGCAGAGGGGCTGTGGGACAGACAGCTGCTCACTCAGTGGCTGTCATCCTCCGTTCTCTGCTCTGATGTGAAGAAATGTGCGCCCAACCGCAGGGAGCGCTTGGATGGCATCAGCCCAGTTCACCCCTGCAGCCCTGCCCCAGAGTTTCATCCACTGGGTTTTATGGTGAAATAAGCACTAAAAGAAGGAGGAGAGTAGTTTAAAGTGGTGCAAGGAGGTTTGATTAGAATAGCAAGGTGAAATTAAGAGAAGGAAAATGCACACTGGTCATCAGATAATTCCTAACGAGGAGATCTGTGATGTAATACCCCAAGGGAAGTGTAGGCTACACATCTTGCAGCATTTCAGTATTGACTGGGAAATTACTGGAAAGTACCTTGTAAGAGACAGCCCATTCTTGGCAAGGAGATCAGGTTAGAAGTCTGAATGTAGTGGGTGTCTCCTCTTCAGTTGATCTAAGCGACAGCAACTTGTTAAATTTGGAGATTCCTGTTCTGCAGGGGACTGTGCTGAAAAGTTGAGTTACAGTCAGTTAATTATTGATTGATACATTTCTTGCAGAGTATGAAGCTTGTCCATCCCAAAAAAAGCATACGTGTGTGTGTTTTGTTTTGGAAATGCTGTACTGGAAACGCCTCGTGAGTTGTGGTTTGGGTGTTTAAAATCCTTGGCTAGACAGTATCTCCCATGATGGCTTGTGCTATAAACAACACAATCCAGACAAGATTTGTGGGACACAGCGGAGCACCCAGCGTGAGGGACCTGAGTTACTGTGCTTTTACGATGCCACAATAGCTCCAGTACAGATTCAGATTAACATTAAACTAGCCAAAACTGAAACAAGTCAGGCCTCTTCAACAAATTAAAATGGTTTCAATTCCATTTTTCCAATAGAAAGTATAAAAATTTTGGCAAAATAAGTTTTCTAGTAGAAAATTTCATTTTTCCAGAGACTACACTTTGCATGGAGAAAAACATTTCAACAAAAATAATGTTCACAGCTCAACCAAATAGGAATTACAAGAAAAAGAAGCTGCTGTTTGAACTTTCTCAGACTATTGCTCTGGGCTCTGATATAGTTTGAATCTCCAGAAGTCTTTCTGTAAATTACTACAGCTTCTTGTCCCAAGAGCCACCTTACAATTATTATTTTTTTTTAAATTAAGAGCTAATTAAATCAGATCTCTTCCTCTCCATATCTAAACTTTTGAATTTAAAAGTCACAGCTGGCATGTATGTCATGAGCTAGTTAATGAAAACTGTTGAACTCTCGTACCGTACATCTCACTTTCCAAGCCATATAATGCCATTAAGTCATTAATCATTGCAGTCCCTCAGTAGGGCATTGGGAAGGTGTTGGTGGGGAAGGAGATGGCAGACAGAAGGTCCATTTGGGCAGGTCAGAGGCAGTTTGAGATGGGCCAACTGGAGCATAAGATCATGAGGAACAGCATCTGATGTGGTCGGTCACCCCAGACGCTCCTGTCTAAAGCTGCCCTGGAGGCGGGATGCTGGGCAGTAGTAGTAATTGAAAGGAAAAGGAATGAAGGGGGTCAAAACCTGCAGGGTTTTTATTGCTAAATTCCCATCCAATATTGGCCGCTGATTGCCTTGTCTGTAGTGCAAGCGTCCGACGCACACAGAGCCGACAGTTGTCCTTACCTCTGAATTGTACTAATTATGTTGTATGTTACACTATTGTGTAGGTGCCAATGCTTGAATCCTCATAGCAGCCATAAAAAAATCTTCTGTGCTTCATTTAGCACTGAGGAGCTGGCTAGAGAGAGAAGTTAAGGAGAGAGCTCACAGCATGCCCAGCATTAAACTAACTCATTTATGAGTCCAGAGTCCCTGGAGCTTCACTCTGCAACTCACTCATCATGGGGTCTTCTCAAATTTGTCGATCTCGGAGGAGTGCTTTGGGGGCTCACTGCTTTGTCCCTGTGGAGCACCCTGAAGGCATAAATCTTTGGGTAAGGGTTAGGCATAATTTTCTCATCTATTGAAAGATGCAGAAAACAGGAACCCCCCCTCCCCAACCCATGTCAGATGAGTGCAGTAACCACTAGGATCTGACTGCTCTGTGGTTTCTTCATGGTCAGTATTTCCCTACTCCCCCCAGATCAGAAGTTTTGCTCCAGCAAAGGACAAAACCAAAGGTCAAAGCCAGACTTTTCCTTTCTCCAGTCTTTGCTGGGACTGCCCATGATCTGGCTGGAGCCAGCCACCGCTGCAACTGTGGCTTCAGGGTGTTTCGTGTCTTGTCATTAACTCTGATGCATTTCTACCAAAACTCTGTAACTCATTATTTCACGGTAATCAAGGATGTTATGTTGCCACAGTGAGCATGGTTTTGTGATCAGTTGATACTTGCCCTGTAATCTATGAGTGACGGAGGAATTTAGATGAAAGAAGTTCACCTTATACAATGCACCGTTGTGTGTTGCAGGAGCATCTGACAGACCTGAAAGAAGACCTAGATAAGGATGAATGTAAACAGGAGCCTGAGGTTATTTATGAGACGAACTGTCACTGGGAAGGGTGCACAAAGGAATATGACACTCAAGAGCAGCTCGTCCATGTGAGTAATGGTTGGGAGGAAACCCCAGCAATAAATTTGGGTTTCTGTGTATTTGTCCTCATTTTTTATCACTAGCTGCTGTACAGCTAGAGCTCACTCTGGGAGCTACTAAAGGTGCAAATCAGAGATACGGTGTGTAAACACTGCCAAAGCAGGTCACTGCTCCCTGAGGAGTTTAGCTGCAAGAAGTCTCTCATAGATTATTTGATGTTTCTCTCTTCTCAGCTGCTGAGGCTGCAGTTTCAGTCTCCGTTGTGCACGACCCAATGGCAGAAGGCTCTGTGCAAAGGACCTGATCACAAAACAGGGAAGGGCGCTGAGCCCTTCCCTCTTCGCTGGCCATATTCACTGAGCCTCCCTGCACACCTACACCAGCTATGGGTCAGGGATCATCCATGCTGTCCCCAGTCCTTGTCCAGGCCATGAAAGCCTTTTATGCTGCTGTGACGTGAGCTGTGGGGCCATATCACTTAGAGGCTGTTGACCTGCTCAGCTCATGCCTCCCACAAAAACAGAGCACTTCCAGAGTTTGGAGACATGCTCCAATGTCTCCATCAGGGCCCAAAATATAGAAAGTGGGTTGATTTTTTAAAAATTGGAAATAAGGCTTCCATGATCACAGTGATGTCCCCAAACCGGTGTCAAAACTCTCTGAAGGATGCCCAAACTAAGTTATTAATCAGATTTTCAGTTCTAATTAATTCCAAGAACCTTTTGTGTGCTTTGCTTCACCTGGGAATCCACCGTTTGGTTTCCTTTGGCTGCTGGGGTCATCAAATCCCTCTAACTTGGAGCAAGTGCCTGCAAAATCAGACATGATCTGTGTCTGAGCCCCATCCTGCCCCCAGCCCAGCACCCTCATAGTCCTCATTTTGGGTTTGTGGTGTGAGCCTCATTTGTTTGAAGCCAGCCCAGAGCTGCTGGGAATTCACCAGCCCCAGCAACCCTGCTGCTTGCAGCAAGATGTTGGATTGAGAATTTTTTGTGACAGGACTTGCTATCTTCTCCTTTCCCTTTAGCCTTTTGCTGCCTGCCTCAGCCAGGCTCCATGCCTGCCAGGGGCCACCCATGTGTGACTCATGTGTAGCCCTCTTCCTGAGGGCTCGTGTCAGCTCTCACTCTTTTTTATATCTCTTAATTTTAGTCATGTTTAGATGCCACCAAGTAGACATCAGTCTCCATTTCCCCAAGCCCGGCATGCAAATATTATCATAACCCAGAGGGACCAACTCTGAATGATAATTTTGGGCATATGCTCTTCTTCTATCTAAGGCTAACACCTGCCTGCCTCTGCCAGAAGTCACTGGTTCAGTGCAGCAAGTCCTTGAGTACAGACAGATTTGGAAATGGTTTTCAGGGCCAAATGAGTGATAAGGTGCTTAATGCGTTGCACATTGCATGCCACGGGGCGTTGCTTTTCTGGGGTTAAACCACAGCAGCCCTGTCAGATGGTCTGGGCTCACATTTGTCCAGCAGTATTTGTGTGTTTCTCTCTCAGATGTAAGAAAAACTCTTTAATTGTGCCCAGAGCAAAGTGCAGGGCAGATCCAAGCAGCTCAGCACAATTTATTTCCAGAGAAAAACCCAAAGAAAAATATTTGACAAAATGTCCAAGATTTTCCTAAATTTGGAAGGTTATAAAAATGAAGGTTTCTGTACTATGATTACTAGCAACATGGGGTTGTGGATTTGGGATGCCCAAAATATACATGTAAATGAAATACAGATGTTGTGGACCAACTTCTGAGAAGGTAGCATCCCACTGTGCATGGAAAAACTCTAGTTTGTGTGCAGAGCAAAGTACCTGGGTGTGAAGGGTCCGTTCTCCATACCACAGTGAGCAATGTGCCTGTGGGAGAAGTGCATGTCAATGAGGAGCAGCAGAAGTGAGGATATACTTTTGCAAGCACCACTGCTACTCCCAGCCTCAAAGGTCACACTCAATTTGAGAGAAGCCCAGGCAAAGCCTCTGGCCAGGTGGGGGTTTCATGGGGGCTGTGTAGCCATAGCTGAAGTGTGGTGAATTGTGCAACTGCTCCTCCACCATGTGATGGGAAGCAGATGTTGCCCAGAAGTGAGTTAATATGCCTGAAGGGGGACTACAGTCCTTCTCCCATAAATGTGTCTTCCTCTGGCCCAAGCAGAACCAAACAGGTGAACCTGTGCACTCCCTCACTCCTAGCACAGCCGTGCATAGCCTTGGTTGCAAGTCAGACTCCCGCACAAACAGAGCCAGGAGATGTATCTTCCCCATCTGGTCTGGATGCGGTTTAGTGTGTCCTTAGGTCTCCTGGGGGGTTCACCAGATTTCCACCATCTGAGGCTAAAATCTCACACCGATGCCATGTTATAAAACCAGAACCATAGGCAGCTGAGCTCCAAACCCATACAAAACCTCTCCCAAACCCAGCCTACCCTGACCCTCCTGACACACGGCTTTGGCTCTCTGTGTTTACGTGTGGTGCCTGAGGGACCAGCTGAGTGCCACGCACCTCTGCTTTCCCCTGGGTAGACCTGGTGCCACAAGCAGCAGGTCCCTGTCCCCAGGGTTAGGCCACAGCACATGGAACGCTGGGGCTGGATTCGGTAGGGACTATGAAGGTTAGTGACTCTGTTTTAATGCAGTTCTGTGTCCTTGTGCTGCACCACCCCGACAAAATCTGATCCTGAGCCACAATATGTGTGCCTGGCCTTGGCTGGGGGGTTGAAGGCGGGGGCTGGAAAAAAAATCTCAGCGCAAAAAAAAAACCAAACCCAAACCCAAAGTGGTTTATTTTAGGATTTCCTGTCAGTGAATGTCTGCTGAAAACACAGGAGCGAGGACAGGCATTATTTTTGGCAGCAAGACCCCATTCAGAGAGACAAGGCCACCGCAGGAACAGCGTTGCCGACGGGCTGGTCTCTGTCTCTGTTTATTTTCGGCAGGACTTCATCTGCCCTGGGCTGGGAAAAAGCAACCCTCATCTTCCTCCCAGGGTGGATGAAGGCACCGTTCTGGGTCTGGCTTTTCAACATCCCAGCACAGGATTTCACCGACCTGAGCAATTAGCAGTAATTGAGGCTGCTGAGCTTTCCTTGGCGCATAGCTTGCAGATGCTGTCATTTCCTGCCAGCCGCCAGCACTGGAGAGCAGGTGGATGTCTTAGGACCGTCGTATGGGCTGGCGTGCAAGCAGGCTTAGAATCATAGAATTGTAGAATCATTTAGTTGGAAAAGACCTTTAAGATCATCAAGTCTAACCGAGGCTTGTCTCCTCCTCTCCCCCGTCCTCCAGCAGTGCCCTAGCAAAAGTGTCCCAGCTGCGTAAATGTGGCACAGGAGGGTTTGGCAGAGACAGAAATGACACCCAACAGTAGCATCAGGCAGACCCGGAGACACTGAGAGGGCTCTTCTCTCCCTGGCACCATGGGTCCCCGTTACTTTTGCAAACGTCCTGTTTATAGCTTTTTTGGACCCAGTGCCTGGTGTGCTGGGTGTTGAGTGCGTTCTCCTGCAGGCCCCACCAGATCACGGAGCTGGCTCCCATGTCCTGGGTGTTATCTGTGCACCTGGGGCCCAGGTGCAGTGCCTGACCACAGGCACTGGGGAGGGAATGCCTGGCTTTCAGAGCACCCTGCGTGCTTTGCTAGCATCAGCTCTTCCAGAAGTGACCTGCTTCTCCCTTCTCTCCTACCAGCACATCAACAATGATCACATCCATGGGGAGAAGAAGGAGTTTGTCTGCCGCTGGCAGGACTGCACGCGGGAGCAGAAGCCCTTCAAGGCTCAGTACATGTTGGTGGTGCACATGCGGAGGCACACCGGAGAGAAGCCACACAAGTGCACGGTGAGCTGGCAGGGACACATGGTGCATCTCAGCTTGGCAAGTAGGACACTGGACTCTGGTGGTCAGACGAATGTGTGTGCAGACACAGGCATGGCTTCAAGAAGGGCTCTCCCAGGGTACCTGCTAGCACCCAGCTCAGGGCCAGTCCAGCTCTCTGTGTCTGGGTTGTAGCTACTTTCAGGTTACACCCTGGGGACAGGGCAAGTGGTCAAGGAGGGTGGTCGATGTGTTGGTGGGCAAAACTACATTTCCTTGGGGAAAATTTGTTCAGCTCTACCAGAGAGATCCAGAGTGATTTAGGACAAGTCGACCTGAGGTGGAAAACCAACCAATTTAGTTGCTTACATCCAAGAAGGAAATCCAGTAACCCCAATCCAGGAACCACCTAACCTTGGTTGTGTCTAATCCAGCATCACCCAGTACTGCTGCTGGGGCTGCAAGTTTCCCTCACCCAGGTACTCGAGTGTGCACACAAGCTTTCCAGCCTGGGGAGCTGGGCTAACACCTCCTGCCTCTGCTTTCTTAATCCAGAGGTGAGGTCAACTCCTGGGTGCTTAAACCCAAAGAGGAGTTCAGTCCCCAGACTTTCTACATGCAAGCAGCACTGTGCCTAGTGTTAAACATGGCCTGAGGAAGAGCATGGGGTGCTATTTTGTATCTCAGCCCTGTGGGTACAGGCTCATCTAGCACATGGGGGATCTAGGCTCACCTTCTCAACCTTGAGATATTAAAGCCTATATCTGCCCTCACACATGGAGTCTTCCACTGTACTACTGGCAGATGTGGGGCAGCCAAGGATGCCTGATGGGGGGCACAAGAGAGAAGCAAGCTGTGGAGTTTAGTGGCTGTGACCAACTTTTAAGAAAGGAGAGGTGTTCACCATCTCTTTCCACATATGCTTCAGCCCTTTTCCCTCCCAAAGGTCCATCCCTAACTTTTGATATCCTCTGCTCCCTGCCTTCTCCTCCTGTCAGTTTTTCATACCTCCTCCACTGTCAGCATTATGCCATTCCTCTCCCAGAGTCTCAGAGATGAGTGTCTCTTTCTGCTCAACAGATGTCTGAGCCTTCCTCCCATATCTTCCTCCTCTTCTGCTGCATTAGTCACTTCCAGCCCTGCTCCCTCCCAGGCTCTGCCCCAGCTCCTGCTTACAAATATTAGGATATGCATGATTTGCTTGCTGCATGACTCCTTTATCAATCTTCCAGCCCTGTGTTCATTTAATTTAAAGCATAAGCTCCCCAGGGCACAGGGCCATGTCCTTTGTTTTAATCTTCTAAAGCACTTTGCCCAGTTCTAGTGCTTTACCAATCTTCCTTAAAAGTACCAAGGAATATTGATCGTTAGTGTGCTACAAAGTGCGAATGAGGGAAAGTCTAGCCCTGCCCTTGCAGGTAGAGGGACTCAGAAGACAAAAAGCAGCAGGGACTGCCTCCTCTTCAGTGCTGTAATGGAGCAGGAAAAAGCACCACCACACAATCCTGCCTCTTTCAAGCCTCGGTTGTGTCACACTGGAGCAATGCCACGACTGTGTGTGTTTGAGTCTCAGGTCATCCTCTACCTGCTGGAGAACTGCAGTCCCCCCATGTGTGATATGTTGCAGCAACTCTTCCCAAACTGGAGTACCACCGGTTTCCAACTGCCTGGGATACATGGCAGCTCTGCAGACTGTGCCCTTCTGTGGCAGAGCATTCCTTGTCCAAGTCTGGCAGTGATTTTTTAAAGCACCATTTGTTTCAGACAAGAAGTTTGTGGTGTACAGAAAGCTACAGATGAGCCCAATTGCAGCCTGGGATTCGGATAAGAATTATTTCAACAGATGACAGACAGAACTCCCACTGACATAATCAAATCCACGCGTAAGAGTGGGAACAACTGCTTTGAACATGCACAGGCTGCTTTGCTGAGAAGCTCTTATTTGAAAATGTGGCCTCAGTACTTTTGCTCTTAATAACTGCATTTTTGTGTCAGCATCCAGGAAAACCAGAATGGACTCATGAGTTGCCTCATGCTGAGCTCCCTTTGTTGTCCAGCAAGTGGAATGATGTATTTCAATAACCATAAGCAACTTGAGTTGTAAAGGACTCTGCACAGGGCAAGAGAAGAAGGAGGTATACTGTGCTACCTCAAAGTTGCGGCATGTTCTATGGGCCAGATGGACTAATAAAAGTTGTCTGAGGAAGGGGAACTGGATCCATCCCACCCCAACAAAGCTGTGGAAGGAATCAGCTCTTGCAGGATGTTCCTACTGTCCTTAAGTTTGCCTTATGTCCACCATCCCTATGCTAGACCTTAAAGGGAAGCTTAAGTAACCCTATTTCTTTTCCAGTGCAACAAAGTTATATGGGATCAACCTGTGCCTACTTGCTGCATGGGTTTCATGGGCTGCATGTTTGCCTCACTCCGTAGCAGTGCAGGCGAGTTGTATGCCCATGGAGCACAAGGGGACAGGTACTCTTGCTATTGCATGTAGCTGCATTTGGCCTCTGCCTAGAAGGGCGAGATCTCTGGACACAAAGGACCACTCAGCTGCCCACAGGAAAATCAGACACAGCTGTGGCATTACCTGTCCTGCTGTGATACCAGTTTCTTCACTGGCCAAATCTCAGACATAACAATGTGAAGTCCTGTCATATCTGGATTGAACTTGTAGACACGTTTAAGTGATCTGACTAATATACAAAACTTCGTGGCTTGCATACATTACAACAGGAGGGGCTGCTTGTTGAAATTTAAAGTGTGTTTTAAGGTGCTTGCATAGGAAGTGCAGGGCTTTTCAATGCTCCCAGATAAACAGCAAGTGAAGCATTTAGCTAGAATTTGGAAGTGAGCTTTGCATTTCTTAAAGCCTCTTCTGGTGTTTGTAAGTTCCCATTTATTTTGTCAAAGAGCATTTAAGATGGCCTTCTTGGTTTGAGGTGAAATCCTCCCATGCTGTAGACAGGGCAGGTGCAGGGAGAAGCCTCCAGACCAGCCAGAGTGGAGGGTGTCAGGACTTAACATCACCCAAAGCCTCACCATGTCTCCCAAGCTGCTCCTTCTCGTTGTGTGGGCAGCTGGTTTCCTTCCAGGAGGAAGGTTCCTGGCCTGTTTTGTCATCCAAAAATCCATCTGTCTTCAAGATTGAGAGTCTTGGTTTTTAAACTGGTAATGTCAGACAGCCTGACCACAGCATCCTTCAAGAGTAGACCCAAGCTGTAATTTGGGAAACTTCAAAGCTTGCTAGATTTCTGCATGTGTGTTAGAGAATGGTCTGGTATTTCCAACACTGGTGCTAGTGAAGTTGCAAGGCTGGTCAAACCATCAAGAATCCATCAGTTCTTTGGGTGGGAAGGAGAAGGCCTCTGTTTCTGAGTGTGTTAGCTGCAGAGGAATGGCAGGAGGGGCTAAGAAAGCCCTGGGAGGAGTGGAGGGGTGTTCAACCCTGCTGGAAAAAAAGAGTCTTTTGTTGAAATGTCAGGTGGGTACCCAACAAGGAGCAGCACCTTAAATATGACTCAATGCTGAAATTCTCAGCCTGCCTATGGAAGCGAATTCTCCCAACAAAGTGGATGTTGTTCCCTAAAACACAAGTCCTTTAAAGGAAAGGAAAAAAAGAAAGAATGAGAAACAGATGAGAAGGGTTTAGGCAGGGGGAAAATCAAATTTTTCTGGTTAATTAATCACTCCTCTTGTGTTTTTTTATTTTAGTTTGAGGGTTGCTCCAAAGCCTATTCCCGCCTGGAGAACTTAAAGACACACCTGAGGTCCCACACTGGAGAAAAACCCTATGTCTGTGAACACGAAGGCTGCAATAAAGCCTTTTCCAATGCCTCGGACAGAGCCAAGCACCAGAACAGGACGCATTCCAATGAGGTAAGCCTGGGCTCACCACAGCTCAACGGAGGTTTTTTTTTTAATTTTGCTGACAATAAACATACACTTTACACGCTGGACTCATGTAAAAAGAAACCTACTGTAATGAGAGGTTTTTCTTATATTTTAATGGGATTTATTTTGCTGGAGAGCCAGACCACATTAGCTTTATATTTATGAAAGCCATGTTTGAAATCATAAACAGATGTTAAAGTATGCAAACTTTTTAATCGGCTTTGGAAATTAAAGCAAGCATTTTCCAAATTTATAATTTTTAATAGCGCAAATAGGATTGTACAGTTGTGCATGTGGTGTTTAATATTACTGTAGAGTAGACTTGCAGTAGTATAACAGCTACCCTGGATCCTGACGCTGTGAAAATAATACTCCCTCCATCGTTTGATGTACAATGATAGAGCACAATGCAATGCTTTGTTAACCTTGGCTAATTAAGACTCACTATTAGTAGTTGGGGAGCAGAGGAAATTGCCTTTATTGTAACGCATGTGATGGTCTGTTGCAATCAACCACGGCCGACGATTGAAATTTATATTACCACTAATTAGCTGACAGGGGAAGAAAAAACAACACTCCAAAGTTCTAATAGTGTTTGCAGCCATGAAGAATTCAGTCTGTAGCCTAATTTGCAACAGTTAAATATAGGCTATTGGAGAATGGAATGCAATTGCCATGGATGACAGCTTATTAAAGCAATGCTGTGTCTACAAAGGGCTTGTTGGGAGTATTTCTAACTCTGGCATAATATCAGTCAGTGATAACCAAAGCTCTGGAGGTTTCAGAGATTCTGTTGGAGTCAGAATAAGGACTCAAAGTTAGCATGATGCTGAGATGGACCAAATGAATGATCTGGATCCCAGTGTTATTTGAATTGTTTTGGGTATGAACTCAGATGTCAGGATTGTCCTTTACCAGTAAGCCACTTCCCAGCAGGACACAGGTTAAAATTAACCCATATCTGCACTGACACTGGGTAGCTTGGGGTTGGTTTAAGGCTGCACTGAGCTTGAGGCCAGGAGGGACCAACAAGACATGCAACCTCTCATCTGCTCAGCAACCTGCATTCCCAGTAAATGGTGTTTGACTAAAGCTTATTCCCCTGAAAGGTAGGCAGTCATGATCTCAGGTATCACAAATTGCTTGTTTTCCAGCCCTGGATGCTTTCTCTGCTTTCCTCCAGTGCTGGATCAAATGTCCCTTTCATTTTTGCTATTTCCACCTCAAAACCCTACAGTGTTAAGTCACTCTCCATTTTCTTTCTCATAAGCTAAATAAGTTAATCAAGCCACTGAAGATTCCCATTACTGCGGCATTTTTTCCTGTCCTTAAATCAGTTTTGCATCTCTCTTCCATCCTTAAGGATTCTCATGTGGATCAAGACTGCTGGTACAACTTTCAGTGCTGGATACAGACTCAATCTGCCCAGTTTGTGCACACTGAAGCAGTATATGAGCTATTTTTTGCCCATAGATCACTTGAGCTTGGATCCCTAGAGCTTTTCCAGGATCCTTCCTAGGCAGGCCAGAGTTTCCCTTCTGTTGGGCCAGCTGGTGTCCCATATTCCTACATGTGGAATTCTGTCCTTGGCTGTGTTATTAATTGTCATTTCTTTGATGGGTTCAATTTCCCAAGTGATCCAAATTAGAAGTTGTACTGGAGCTGGGATAATTCCTCACTTTGTCTGAGCAGAGCTTGAACACACTTGAAGGTCTGTTCTTTTGGGTTCCCATTGTGCAAGAAGGTGAGGCTGTAGGGCAGGAGCATCCAACTCCTTGTCTATGGCAGACCCTCATGTAATATGCTGACACTTGGCACAGGCTGCATCCAACAACACAAATTAAAGATTCAGATAACAGATAGGGATTTTATCTTCTGCTGTTGCTTCTCCTGGAGGATGCCAAAGCCTTCTCAGGTGCAGAAGCAGCATAGCCACTAATGGAGGATTTGTACCAGACCAGCTGAGCCTTACCACTGGAACTACATGGCACTACATGATCTTACATTTTGTGATCATGCTCACTCTTGAAATGCCATTCAACTCTCCTTGATGCAACACAAGCATACCCCAATATTTGTGGGAGATCTGTAGGCTGCACATAATGGCTCTCTGGGCCATATGTTTGACACCCTCTTTTTGAGGAACATATGACATGATCCTTTGCAACAGATGACAGCCCTCAGGGCAAAGCTCATTGCACTGGGCAGCAGGCCCAGGTGGGGGTCCTTCAACTAGCCATGGCCAGTGGGTTAGCAAACTGCACTGAGACCTTGGCTCACAAAACCACATGGATGCAAAGCAGAAGTCTGTGGCTGTGAATATTTGCCATTACCCATTGGTAACTCTACTGTGGTTCCTAGCTACCTACTAAATATTTTCCTCTGCTTGCACTGTTTACTTGGGATACACCACAGTTTCAGAGTTAGTCATCCATGTCTCCTCTAAGGGGGAAGTTCCAGGTTCCCTGTATTTGTCTCAGTCATTGTGTGAAAGGATGTAGGTGCATGGTCCAAACATGCTGAAGTTCAAGGCTGGGGATATATTACCACACTGGCTTTTGTTCGATTGCTGAAATGTCACATACACTATTTCATTTTAAACTTTCAGTGACTATTTGAATCCCTTCAGGGGATGCCTTCAAAGTTATTCCTGGGAAAAGGGCTTTCATCCTGTGACCGCTCTTCAGTGCACACACAAAAGAGTGGCACGAGTTCACGGCCAGCCAGAGACTCAGAGTGACGCTTTCTCCATTTCAAGCTAAACAAGGGTAAAATGCAGAAATTCAGTTCTGCTGAGTGCCTGGGGAGTTCTCCAGTTCTCCCACCCTAAAGAGTATCATGCTGTATGTGTATGGGAGTAGAAGGGAGGCATCTGAAATACCTAAATTGTTGAATTCACTAGGGCATACACTTCATTAGATGTCAGAATCTGGATAACCCAGGGGATATATGAAGGCATGCCAACAAACAGCAGTTGTGCTCGGTTCAGTTGTAGGAAGTATGGCCTGATGAAGAGGATGGTTGCACCCCATTAGGTGGAGTGTCTGCTGGCCAAGCAACAGTGATGGTGTTACTCTAATTACTGGTGTCTGAAAAATCAGAACTATTGGGCCTAAAGGATATTTTTAAAAATCCTTGAACTGTTTTATGTAGGGTTTTTTAGCATGTGTGGTGGAGATTCTGTTCTTTAGAATAGGTTTTAATAGCAGCAATATTTCCATAATGCCTCTTCCAAAAGGCTGCATAAGATTTATAAACAAACTATTTTACTTTTTGTGCTTTGGTTTACCCAGCTTTAAAATACATTGAATATTTACCTCAGTGGGGTGTTATGAGAATTTAGTTTGTTCAAAGTGATGTGCCAAGATCAGTCAGGAAGCATGCTTTTGAATAAAAAACAGACTTTCAGTGTTTTTCATGTGATGATGCTGGCTTTTGCAAAGAATATATACTCCTTTGTATTTTTTCACTTAAGCTTCTGGACAAAATTATAAAACAGATTAAAAAAAGAGTAAGAATGGTCATTTTGGGTAGCCTTCAAACAACATGTATCTGGGTTTTTTCATGGATCTATCCTAGGGCGTTGGCAGAAAAATACTTAGTGTAGCTGTGAGGCTGAAAGCGGAACTTGTGATGAATTCAGAGCTTCCAGCGCAACAGCACCAGCTCAAACAACTGCAGCGCTAATACACTTTGGAATTGGAAACTCAATAAAAAAAAAAGTTAGAAGAGGAAAAGTATCTGTTTGCTGACTTCTGTTTTCAGAAGCATGGCTTCAGCCTTGTTTTCCTGTGGCAATCAATGATTCATGAATTCGGGACTAGAGTGCTATCGTCTGAAAAAAAACATTGCATGCCTGTGGTTTGTTTTGCACAATAACAGATTTCAAGGTGACAGGTGCTGGAGTAGTATGATGGATTGGGTAGGGTGAATCCAGTCTGGCTTGGTTTCACTGGAATTCCATCAGCCAGAAGGTCTCAGACATTTTCTCGGTGTAGACCCCACCTTAGCAGAGAGAATGTGTTATGGCCAGTCCCCTACATCACCTCCCTCCCATCCGTAATCAGGAAACATTCCTGTGGCCACCCGAGCAAATACATACATGGAAAAGTAATATTAGGAAAGTATTTCATGAATTCTTAGCTGTCTTTTAATCCAGAAACTGAAAACAAGGAGTTTAGCCAACAGCAAATGACTAGCCAGGTCTGTGTGGATCAGCAGCAGCCCATATATCACATCTTAGAGATCTCAGTCTTTCAGAACCCTGTGGAGCAGATGCTTCATATTTTGCTGCCAACCACTATGCTCATTGTATTTTCTTGGCTAATACACTGTACCTGGAATATTTGGGCTTGTTCTAAGTATAACCCAAGATTTTCTTGTATTGACAGAAACCCTACGTCTGTAAAATACCTGGCTGCACGAAGCGATACACAGACCCTAGTTCCCTCAGGAAACACGTCAAGACCGTGCACGGGCCTGATGCCCACGTCACGAAGAAGCAGCGCAACGATGTTCACCCGAGGCCACCCCCGCTCAAGGAAAATGGGGACAATGAGGCAAGCGCCAAACAGAGCAGCAAGATTTCAGAGGAGAGCCCCGAGGCCAACAGCACCACAAGGAGCATGGAGGATTGCTTACAAGTCAAAACGATAAAAACAGAGAATTCTGTGGTAAGAGCAGTAGCTCTTGGCAGAAATGATGCGGCCCCTAATTTCTCTGACGCAATGGGGGCGTGAAGCATTTGCATGCCATTTACTTCTCTGGGCACTTGCCCTTTACCTGCCAACACCCTAGAGTTCAAGTCCAAAGATGAAGCTGCAGGTCAGGGCACAGTCCAGTACATTTTGCACCTTCCTACCCAGCATCACAAATTCCCACCCTCAGTAGTCATGGGAGCCACATGATTCCCAGTGTTGAGCTTGGCCTTCCTGTGCTGTGAAAGTAGGTAAAACTCAGAGTGTTGTGGTTAAATGAGCTTTACCTACCTCATCAATTTAAACTGAGCAACAACCATAGGGCAGAGATTGATGAATGCTTCTTGAAGCAGAAGTCCTGGTTTAAGCAATCCCTTTTCTCCTCCTCCCTGCACCCTTCACTGTTTTTCTTTCCAGGCTGCTGCTGCACAGCAGTTTTGCTGGCACAACTCTTGTGGGCTGTCTCATGAAGCCAGTGGGGATAAAAGTAGCTGGTTTATTTTTGTTGGGTGTCTTAAGCAAGCTCAATTCCTCAGTCCTGTCTACCATACACAGAAGCACAGAATTGCTGGGGTTGGCAGGGACCTCTTGAGATCATCTAGTCCAACCTTCCTGCTCAATCAAGGAGGGCTAGAACAGATTGCTCAGGAGTACACGAGTTCAATACATGACCCTCAGCTGCCACAGAAACTTGTCGTAGGATGATGGGGCAGGGGAGCGAAACCAGGAATAAACATAGGACTGATGCTGTGGACCACAGAGTACGGGCTTGCAGTCAACCATGATCACGCTTTACAGCACCATGAGTGGCCTCGAGCTGAAGCAAAGACCAGTCTTCTGGCCATTACAGCAACTCCACACCAGGCAGTAGTGTGGTCGATGGTGCTAACGAGGTGTATACAGTGATGGGCCCAAACACATTGAAGCCTCTTCCACCCCACGCAGAAAGCTCACCTGCTCCTCAGCACACCGCTGCTGGTGGAGGAGACAGAGCATTGCAACACATGAGTCACTTTTGCCTTTTGATGTTTCTCTTCACCTTCATACCCAAAGTTCTGGTCTGCTGCACCAGCTCAGAGTGGGGCAGCGTATGGGGTGGATACAGCAAAAAAGACCTTCACCTGCAAAGGAGTGTGTTCACATAGTCCCCAGACTTCTCACTAGAGCTGAAAGGACTTTGAGCTCCAAAATATATATTTTCTTGATTTGAATCCAGGCAAAAAGATTGTTATTCCTATGAAACAACATGCCCTGGAGCTACAAAGATTTTCTAAAAAAAAGTTAAGGGATGAGTTGTTGGACAAATTACTAATGATCAGCATGTTTCAGTTAGGAAAGAATTGAGTATTTTCATATCCAAAATGTCTAATTGACTAAAGGAACAGTTTTACTGTGATGAGGCTCTGTACTCGGTTACAAAAACTGAGTGTGAGAACCACTGGACAGAATGACCTCTCTCCAATACTCTTCCTCCGTGTGTTTTGTTTGGGTTTTTTTATGAAAACACAGACACAATCATGGCTCCCCACCCCGTTTCTCCCGAAGGTGTGGGGTTGTTTTCCTAGGGCTCTGTGCTCCCAGGGTCAGCCAAGCCGTTTCGCTGGCGGCAAGGCCGTGGGTCAGATGTTCCTCTCTGCTCTCCCCATCCAGCACTGTGTACTTCACTCGTGCACGTCTAACGGGCAGCATCTGACCTGGCGGGCCCACATCCAACTCCTGCTTCCTGGTTAAGGTCAGGGTGGTGGGAGGGGCGACACGCTTCATTTGTTCCCATCACTCCAAGGCCCCCTGTTTTGACCTATCTTTGGGTCTCATCCCAAACCCGTGGAGACGGGTGGGAAGTCTCTTTTAGGGGTTTTTAACTGGGCCCCCAAAGAGGGAAGGCAGGGAAAATGGGGTACGGGAGAGGGGCAGATGTTGGTAATTTGAATTGTATTCTGCACTCCCGTTTTCCTCCTTTTACTAACATGGTCCTTTCTGTTAATGATGTCTTTGTCCTAACAACCTGTTCTTTATTCCCACTTACCCTTCCTTACTCTACCTTCCTAAGGACAGTCGGTACTAAGGTGAGCAAAAGTAATCCTTTATATTAAAATAACTGTATAAAGCATGCCCTCCTGCAGACCTCCTGTCTCCAGCTAACCCCCGAGGGGTGAAGAGGGAGGCCTGTGGAGTGATGGGGAGGGACAGGGGATGTTTGCTTGAGTGCAGAAAGGGGGAGGACACAGTGCCCAAGGATTCCCTTTGCTGCCTTTCTCCCAGCATCACAACTTGCTATTAAATCCTGGGATTGCAGTATCTATCATCCCAATTGAAGGGCTATGAGACCATCAGAGCCAGTCAGCCCTACCCATGAGGGCTGCTACAGAGCAAAGTAAAACACAGCATCACCCTGCACTCCCACTTTGGCCTGAGGCAAAGCACATTGCCTTTTCAGCACTCCCATTTTTTCTGGAGCTTGGGCCTCAAGCAGAGAAGACAGGCATCCTGTCTGGTAGCAGCAACAGCTACCTCAGAGCAAGTTCAGACCATTTAGTGTCTGCTGCAAATAAACTACTCAATGTGAAATGCAATTCCTAATGTAAATAAAATAAATATTTATGGTGCTTATCTGCCTTATCTGCAAGTGGGAGTTTGCAAACACTGAACCAGGTTTTTATCTGGCTGGGAAGTTTGTCAGCTACCCTAATTATATGTTGGGGTATTTAAAAGACAGAAACACGTTGTGTCTGAAATACTTAGGTCTTGATCCTATGTTAGATAAGCCAGTGCTTGCTGCAATATACCTTGCACAACCAGGTAACGTGCTGCTTTTCTTCGAGAAGCATCTGTCCTTAATCTTTTGGAGGAACAGCATTTGGTTTCTCTCCATCTTCCAGTTGAACCCAACACAGGTTTTCCAACTGTGGGTTTCTGTCCTGCCCTTTTCCCCCAGGGAAGGTGCCCCTGACCTCTGGTAGAGCTGAAATCCTGCAGCAGGGAAGTGTAACAAGAGAGGGGAGACTCTGGTATAGGGTCAAACATGTGCAGCCTGCTGGGGATGTAGGGCTCCTGGTTTCTTTCCATTCATGTTTCTACCTGCCCAACTCTTCCTCTTTTCCTTCCCCAAGATGTGTCAGTCCAGTCCTGGTGGCCAGTCGTCATGCAGCAGTGAGCCATCACCCCTTGGCAGCACCAACAACAATGACAGTGGAGTAGAAATGAACATGCACAGCGGGGGAAGTCTGGGAGATCTGACGACGTTGGATGACAACGCTCCTGTTGTGGACTCAACGGTCTCATCTGGTAATTCGACAGTCAGCCTGCAGCTAAGGAAACACATGACGACGATGCAACGACTTGAACAGCTCAAGAAAGAGAAACTCAAGACAGTTAAGGATTCCTGCTCATGGGTGAGCCCAGCTCCACAAGCCAGAAACACCAAGCTGCCTCCCATCTCAGGAAACAGTAAGTCCTGGGCCTGGGCCACGTTCTGTCAGAACCCTCCAGAGTTTGGCTCTGGTTTCATAACCAAGAGTCTGCCCTGGAGGAGGATCATTTCTTATTACCTCTGAGTCAGCCCTTGCTGGATAGAGATGTCAGGTAAAATGGAGAACTTGGGTGTAAACACAGCTATCTGGTGATGTGCAACAGAAACCCAGACACTCAGTGCTACAGAGCTGGGAAGGGGGGCAGAGGTGTTGGTGTCCTTGTTTCTGGGCTTGCCCAGGACCCAGCCACAGCTGTCCTCACTGTCCCAGTGGCAGACACAAGACTGCTTGGGTTTGTTCCATCAGTAACAGTTCCCCAAGGGCTAATGTGCCTCCTGGGAGACTGCTGGAGTACAGCAGCAATCCAGACAAGCCCTCCATCCTTGATCTTTCTCTGACAGGCCTTTTGACACTTTGAGAGCTCCTGGCTATTGCCTACAGCTTCGTATGCTAGTTTCCCACTGGCTGGGGATTCCTGGTAAAGGCATCTTTATGATCCCTTCAGTGCTCCTCTAACTTTGCCAAGAAGTCCCAAGGCATAGGGCCTGGGCTATACTTAAATCTCAGGGCTTAGTATACTGGAACTTCTTGGTTTATTCTGGGAAGAGCTTTTGAGTGTCAGCTTTTGGGCTCTCAGCCTCCTATCCATGACTGCTGTGCATCTGTCCCAGTGGGCAGCTGTGGCTGTGGCTACATGCTGTCCCCATGGCACTGTTCACACCAGTCCTACATTTTTCCTACTAAGAGAAGCCCATGTGGAGGCACTTCCTCAGCAGCTGAGTATCAGCAGGGTACACGTTGCAAAGACTGCAGCAGGGACTTCTTGTCTTCTCTCCCCAGCCTTCTTGCCCTTTGTGCAGGGACACAGAGCTGGAGATGAAGCTTGGAATTCACTGGCAGCAAATGCAATTCCACTATCGTTCCCATAAAATATTTGGGGGTGGCTTTCTGTGTCAGTATTCTGGCACCAAGAACACTACCAAGTGGAATTTCTCACCTAACTAAACCTTTTTCTTCCCTGCAACCTTTCTCCTAGGCTCTATTCTAGAAAATAGTGGTGGTTCTTCTGCTACGCTGCCTAATCCCAGAATAATGGAGCTGTCTGTCAATGAGGTTACGATGCTGAACCAACTCAACGAGCGCCGTGATAGTACAACAAGCACTATCAGCTCCGCCTACACTGTCAGCCGCAGATCATCAGGGATCTCCCCATACTTCTCCAGCCGCCGTTCCAGCGAGGCTTCACAGCTCGGGCACCGTCCCAATAACACGAGCTCTGCTGACTCCTACGACCCGATTTCAACGGACGCCTCCCGTCGGTCAAGCGAGGTGAGCCAGTGCAGCGGGATGCCAGGTCTGCTGAACCTCACGCCAGCTCAGCACTACAGGCTGAAAGCCAAGTACGCTGCTGCCACGGGGGGCCCTCCTCCGACTCCCCTGCCAAACATGGAGAGGATGACCCTGAAGAACAGGATCTCACTGATGGATGGACCAGATCCCACCTTGCCCTCCATCCGCCTCCCGCCAGGCCCCAGGCGTTGCAGTGATGGTAACACCTATGGCTACCCATCAGCTGCAGCATTTCCCCACGAGGTGCCAGGCAACTGCACGAGACGGGCGAGCGACCCAGTGAGGAGACCTGCTGGAGACCCCCAGGCCCTCCCACGAGTTCACCGCTTCAACAGCACCAACAACATGAACCCCTTCCATACTCCGCACCCAGCAGACAGGAGGAATTTTGGCCTCCAGAGCTACGGGCGCTCAGATGGGAGCCTCCCCCGGCACACCTACTCACCCCGGCCACTGAGCATCAGTGAAAATATCGCCATGGAAGCCATGCCTGGGGAAGTGGAGGCGCCGGTCGGAGATGATGACATTATGCTGCCAGATGACGTGGTGCAGTACCTCAAATCCCAGAGCAATGGGACAGCGGCCGAGAGCACTTCCATGGGGTACAACAATGAGATGCAGAGCTTCCAGGGAAGTGGGAAGCTGCAGCCTCCAGCCTTACCCAACCAACGCAGGATGGCAGTGGCCGAGGCAAGCATGAGCCACTTGGGACCCATGATGGCAGAATGTCCCATGAGCTTTGATGCTTCCTCAGACATGAATAAAAATAACATGCCTGTCCAGTGGAACGAAGTCAGCTCGGGTACGGTAGATATCATGTCCAATCAGTCGAAGCAGCAGTTTTCACAAGGGAACTTAGCAGTGGTCCAGCAGAAGCAGAACTTTGGTCAGTACCAGAACTACAACCAGCAGCAGATGCAGCTGCCGGAGAACAGTATGAACGTAACACAGCAGAGCTTTATGCAAAGAAATGTGGGCATGGATGGGCAGAGGCTAAACTGTATGCAGCTGCGGCAGCAGCCGATGAGCCTAGGCCCCAGTATGAACCCCGATCTGGGCTTACACACAGGGTATAACCAACCTCATCAGATGCTGAGCACCAGTGCAATCAGTGGCAACCCAAATCAGATCTCTCCTTCTTGTAGCAGCATGGCAACAAAGTCCGGACCCCACCTTCATCCTCAGCAGATGGACATGGCGACTGACCCTTCTTTAATGGTCAGCAACAACAGTGAGCGCACGATGCTGGGCCAGGTCATGCACGAACCGAGTCAGAACTACTCATCTCAGCCGACCCATCTGAACTTCCCCATGGCTCAGGAGGCATTTCATCAGCCCATCATGACCTCCAACCAGCCCAGCTTTGAGCCTCAGCAGAGCATGATGGGCTCAGCCACACAGGCGTATCCAGCCGGCATGGTCCAGCCTCGTCCTCCCCCCGAGCCAAGCCCAGCCAGCAGACCCCGAGGCCTCCGCACCATCCAGCAGCTGGGCTACATGAGAACTCCCCACCCTACAAACACCACCAGCCCGGGCCAGGAGGCGGCAGAGGCCATGCACAAAAGAACCAGCGACATGTTGCCAGGACCAGCCCAGCAGTGCGCAGACGGCACAAGGGAAAACAATTTGATGTACTATTATGGTCAAATCCACATGTATGAACAGAACAGCAGCTTCGATAATCACGCGGACTGCCGGGTCAGACAGCAGCAGTGTGCGCTGAACAGCAAGCCGGCCGCTCTGCCTTCTCCGGGCACAAACCAGGTGTCCAGCACAGTGGACTCGCAAGGTCTTGAGCCGCCCCAGATAGATTTTGATGCCATCATGGACGATGGGGACCATTCAAGCCTGATGTCAGGAACCCTGAGCCCCAGCATCCTGCAGAACCTCTCCCAGAACTCCTCTCGCCTGACGACTCCACGAAACTCTCTGACACTGCCCACCATACCCGCGGGAATAAGCAATATGGCAATAGGCGATATGAGCTCCATGCTAACCACACTGGCGGAAGAGAGTAAATTTCTAAACATGATGTCATAACAGTAAAAGCACAAAGCCTTAGCACGATCCAAGGGGCTCTGCGTGAAGCAGTTTTATGAATGTGCTTTTCAAAAATAATCTGTTTCAATAGAGTAGATTTTTTTTATAAGTATTAAATACATTAAAGGGATTCAAAATGAAAATTTTAAAAAGTCTCTGTACAGAATTATGTAAACTATATCCAGGCAGTTCAGCACCGCAAGGGTGCACCTCTAGTATTACTTTTTGGCTTGGTTTCCCAGAGCACTGAACGGTATCACCACCAAGCTAGGAGACAGCATGAGCGTGGTTAGAGATGAAACCCTTCCTCCCCAGCAGCCCTGTAAATAGCACTCCCCATCATTTTCCGTTAGTTACATTTGCAAAAATTCCGTTTTCAACCAGCCCCAGAAAGAAACGGGAGGATGCAGTTTTGATCAGAATAAAAGCCATACTATGTATTCTGCTCTGATGAGTGTAGGGTTTAGTTACGTCTCCAAACAAGCCCTCTGCCAGCAGTATTGTTTTATACCATAAATACCTTTATACCTTGCAAAGAGCATTGATTCCAAATGGCTTCTCAGCAAAGTGCCTTACCATGCTTTCGTGTTAAGTAGCCAAGGCCTCTCTTCCTTTAAAAATCAAATATAGTGTATTGCCAGAAGCATATATAAAATGTACATTTATAAAAACATAGTGGTGTTTCTGAGAAAACATTGGAAAGACACATTGATGAGACACATAAAAGGTGAATGCACACTTTGATCAGATGTGTTTACAACATGGTTTATATCATGTGCAGAGTGGAGCAGAGGCCTGCGAACAGCAATCATTGGGAAATAATCCCCCGTGGCAGGAAGGCTCCGGCGTGCAGACTGACACACACGCATAACTTTGCGCCCTCTGAGCACAGTGACTTTCTGCGGGGGCCCCGCATGCATCTTTAATGTCAGATCTCTGAAGCACGCATTACCATATCCCTGTGCAGCTTTGTAATGGCTTTGCTTTCTGTTGGGTTTTCAATGCTGAGGTGCTCACATACAAAAGTGATGGTGATGAAGAGAGTTTTATGATTGTTTCAGCCCAGTCTGCACTGTGGTAGCACTGTGGGACCTGGTTTAGCTGGCCACGGTTCATCTGTGTAATATACTCCATGCAGGGCTCTACCTGGGCTCTGTGCACACAACAGGCATGTGGCTGCGCTGATGGGAGGCCAAGCATGAGCTAATATACCCTGCCCCACAAGGAGGCTTGTTGGCATGCACCCAGTGCTACGTTAACGTGTCCGACAGCTTTGGTCAGCATGAAAAGAGCTGCTGTATCCAAAAAACATACCGTGGAGAACCCGGGGCGTTATTTTGGCTAGTGCTTTGTGCTACAGTGTATAGCTACTCTTTGTACTCAGCCTCGTTCAGTTCAGCACTGCACCTGCAGTCTACAGCATAGGCAAACATCTGGATAGTCTCAAAACAGGTATTTGAGTCAAAATACTACTCGGTCAGTGAGAATCTCTTGGAAATGTCCTTGGGGAAAAAGATGGGACGAACAGGGCCTCCCAAAGCCAAATCCTCCACCAAAATATAACTGCTTGTAATAATGATCAGCTGTTTCCAGGCCAGTCCCACCTGGCACTGAAGTTAATCTTGGTTGCATTATTTATTTTGCTGTCATTAGACAAAAGGGTAGAAGTGGTGGGGTACATGTACTTGGGCAGGAGGCCTTGCTTAACTTCTCACTGCATTGGACAAGGACAACTCTCCTCTTCCTGCTCTCATAGCATCAGACACTTTGTACCCCATATGTTGAAGGCCAGGGGACAAGTGTGACAGCCCTGCCAGGTTCTCATGGTTTGACTGGACAAGCATCTGCAGAGCTTCGCTCTCTCCTTGCCGTCTCCCCTCTCCCCCTCATATTGCTGTGATGTTCTCACTCGCATCTGACTTCATCCCCTGCACGGGACAGGGACAGCTCTATAAAGGGGCTTTTTGGTGTCCCTGCTTTCCTTTTGCACAAATCAATGTCAGGCTCACTGTTCCCGGCATGACCAGGGGCTAGCATGAAAATGCCACGTGTTACCTCCAGGCAAACTTTGCAGTATCAGATACACCAGCAGCCGTGCTTGGCAGCAGTGGGTCGGGACAGTGCTGCTGCCAGGTAGCCCTGGGTATGGCTGGTGCAGGGAAGTGCTGCTCAGCATCCTGCAGTCTCACCCATCCTCATCCCAGATGCAGAGGGTGCGCACAGGATGCTCTCACCCTCGCCCTTCAGCCCTCGAGGCCCCCATGACTCCTGCTGATGCCCAGAGTGCATGAGGACAGGAAAGCAAAGCAAGGTGCCTGGCTGCTTATTTGTGTCTCCTGTGAAAGTTGTGTTTAAAGGGATTGTTTTATAGTCCGCTGTATATATTCTCCTGCAGTTACTGACCTTGCCCTTGCCTTTGCATTTATGAAAAGAGGGCAGTACATATTTTAGGACATTGTATGTTGTCCTGGACACTTGGAGTACAACTGGGCATCCCTTGTGCTGAGATGGATCAAGCTTTCGTGTGTCCTTCAACTGCTAATCTGATCTTTTTCGACAGCTGCATAGGGCAACGATGGCTACTGAGTCCCTCTTCACAGATATCTCATTAGCAAAAGATCAAATACAAAAGCAAAACCAAATCTCCAATGACTTGAGATTTCTCAGACTTTCCAGTGGTGGTCTTCCTTCATTTACTGAAAAAGTATTATAATAACCATTCCAACACTGTATATATTATGTATAGAAGACATCATTACTAAAAGTACTGTAGGTGAATTGTTCTGTCAAATTTATATCTTAAGAACATTTTTAGCTGTTTTCTACATCATAAGAACGGAGGTAACATGCTGAACCTGTATATAAACCTTTTGTACATTAAAAAGTAATTTTTTTCATAATTCCTTGTGCCTGTATTTATTGCTTTTTATTGGTAATGGTGGTTGGTCATGGTCTGTCACATTTGGTTGGACTCTGGTGGTGCTTAGGAACAGCTGGTGAGGAGCTGGATGGGCCTGGTGTGTGAGTCACTGCATTGATGTGCAGTGGTCTTGCCTTGAAAAGCTTCCAGTCAACAATGGAATGGAGGTGGCAGAAAGAGAGGCAGAGAGGCCAGGGTGCTGCTGCAAGCACAGCCATGCTGCCCAGATGTCTTTCCTTGGCCTCCTGGCAGAGGTCATTTGAAGAAGGGTGACAGTGCAGCAGGGACAGCACAGGAGAAGAGCTCAAAGCAAGAGCTGAAGAAATTCAGCAACCAGAAGATTCATGGCAAAATGGCTTGTTGACCATTTTGGTCAGTGTCCAGAAGGAGGCAGAAATAGGACAGATCATCAGAGCTGTGATGGGCCATGACAGCGACATGTTGAATATTGAGTTTGAAGAAAGGAGAAATGAGCCTGTCCACTATCTATGTGATGGGAATCAACGATATGGTGAGCAACAGATACACCAGTCGTGATCCAGTTAGAGCCTGGTCCAGCCCATTGATGAGAAAGACTTCATTTGACTGCAGCAGGAGTTAGCCCAGCCACTCAAGAGACTGATTATCGACTTGGTTTCATAAAGGAGGGCTGGCGTGGACAGGCCTAGAGCTTTAAGGGAGGTTGAGGAATCTGTTCAGAGGTGATCCTCATGGGCACAGCAATGAGTTTGGAATAAAGCCAGCTGTTGAGCAAAGCAGTTGGCTAGTGGATCAGCCATGACACTTGGTGCAAATGAACCAGCAGTTTCATGCAGAAGCAACTGAAGGGGGTGTCCTCATTTTCCTCCATGCAGGATCCCTGCTGAGCTGATTGGTAGAATCAGGTAAGTTTGGGACAAATCCTTACCCTATCATCAGGGTTCCCTCATGGTCTGTGGTAAGAGATTGTCATATCCCAAAACAGAATTAATCTTTCCTGGTTTAGACACATAGGATGGGGTGGATTTTCTTCTGAAGACATCTGTCACTCTCCTCATTGATTACAGAGAGACCCCACATAGCCAGCTTAGATTAGACATCTTCTCCAGTAGGGTGAGATGAATCCCATGCTCCTGTGTACCTCTTGAGGCAATCTAGTCACCCTCAGCACGGTCTGAGGTTGAGCCAATGAACAAGATGTTGATTAATGTGTTAATGATCCTGTTAGTCCGTAAATCCATTGGATAAACATCACACCCCTTTGTACTGTCCAAGAACTACAGAAATCACATTTTTAAAAAATGCAGTAATATTATTAAAAGGAAGTTGTTCAGAGCTTTTCTATTGACAAAAGGCTTTGGAGACTCAGATCAGCTCCTACTGCTTTTCTACTTCAAACACTTAAAGTGGGTTTCTAATCTAGATCAAATGCTGTTTTTAGCTGGTATTTCACTTCAGAGTTCGATCAGGGCACACCTCTGCCTGTGTAAGAACATATTTATTACTTAAACTGGGCTAAGATTTCCTAGGAGCCCACCCGAGGTCATGTACCAGCATGTGCATTTTTACTGCTCGGCCATCCTGGAATAAACAGGGATCAAAAGGCTCATTGGTCCAATTGTAAGCGGGTAATAACCCTTCTGCAACAAATGTTGTTTATAAGCCAGAGCTTGGAGTTTATACTACTGTGGCAGCTGCATAGTATTCAATTAACCTTCTTTTTAATCAACCATATCCCTTATGAAAATAAACCATCCTAACAGGGCTGATTCTGACCTTCTTTGGTGAGTGTTAACCTCACTCCATTCCCAAAACCAGTGAGAGCATAGGAGGAGTAAGATCCCACTCTGGGTAAAACCATCACAGCTCTTTAATATTGCACTAATATCTCAGGTTTTCCTGGAGGGGAGAAAAAGCCCATAAAAGCTACTGTTGCTGGATCTGATTGCACTTACTGAGTACGGAGTCATTCCAACAGCTCTTTATTGCAGTGGTCTCAGTAGGGATGACATAGGAGCTCTTGTTCTTTACGAGCTGTTGGATCTACTTGGAAGAGCATACATGTTGTAAATAAATGGTGTGTTTTATATTATTGGAAGGACAATTTATGACCAACCAAGGCCTCTTGCAGACAGCTAGTTAACTTGTAAGTAAAATGACCTAACACTTAAGAAATTTAGACACTACAAAACAACCTATGTTGTGGCAAATATACTTATTTATCCTTGATTTATGCTTCATGTAAGATTTGAAATGGCTATATTAAATATGCTTGTTGTAAAAATAAAATTAAAAAAAGAACAAAGTGATGTTTTCACACATGCCGAAGGTTTGTTACTACTGTAGCTTCCCCCAATTGCACTAGCACCTCTGATTCATTACACAGGTGCCTTCCATTTTCCCCGCACTGGCCTGTCAGGCAGATATGTAGGGGGCATGGTGGCCTGCCTGCTGTCAACTTTGAAAGAGCTGCTGCACTCAACTACAGTGCACTTGCTGGAAATGTCTCTAAGTATCAATGGCTTACCAAAAAGCAAACTCTTTGGCTGCTACATCTGTCCATGAGAGGCTATTTTGCAATCATACCTTTATGATCATTTGTAGGGTGGTATCAGCAAGGAGCATCAGGCATGGCAACACACCCCAAAAGGCACCTCCTGCACCAGGAAACAGGGCATGGGGCTGCATAAATCTTTGGTCTAGGTTGCTCTGGCGAGCCTTAACTCCTATTAAGTACAGCCCAAGCTAGTCTCCGTAGAGAAAGGTCTTTTAAGGAAGGTCTTCAAAGCAGAAGCTTGGTCTGATGCTCTGAATGTCTTCTAAAGGAGTCTCCCTTTCCCTTTTTCTCTCCATTCACTGCACAGAAAGCCTACAGATAAAGACAAACTTCACAAATACCCCAGAGTGCTCTGCCCATAGAAACATCCTCTCTGCCAGGGTTTGACAGATAGACGGTTGCATTTTTTGACTCGGGACAATGAGGAACAGCTTTCCTGACACCTGCAGAGGGAATCATGCAGAAGAAGAGCACATATTTCACAGCTGGATGTTGGCCAAAGAACCAAGTCTCATGCTACAGTGCAGTCATAGTGGTTAAAATAGATCAAATGAAATGAGGAGAGCAGCGGGGAAGGAAGTAAAACTCTGGACAAAGTGGGGCTAATTTTCTTCATGGTTTTGTCTCTTCCAGTGTGTCTCCCACCTGCAAAATTTCATGGGCCATGAGGAGTTACTGGCCATGATGAAAACAAAACAAAGTGATGCTTTTGTGGGTATAAGAGAGATCTATTTTGAAGAGTTCAGATCTGTAGACCTTCACATAAAGGGGTTTGGGGAACAAAAGCAGTGTTTTTTAGCTGTTACCTCTTCTGCCCACTGCTCAGTTGGCCAGTCATGCAAGCAGCCATCACCTGAAAAGGCAGTGTGACTGGTGGCACAGCAGTCATACAGGCTCTTGGAGGGCTTCAGCCACCTGCTCGGATGGAAATGACCACAGCAGTGACAACGACTGAGGAACACAGCTGGGACTAATTCACTGCTAGCTTGGAAAGGCAAAGCAGCCCCAGGCCTGGAGTCTGTAGGTGGGCTGCCCCACCCTTTGGCAACCCCTGCATCCTGCCCTTGGCTGCAGACCTCAGAGCAAAGGCGCTCCCAGCCTCTGTGGCTCAGCCAAGCTGCAGGAAACAAACATGCTTCTCCCTTTCTGCTCACTGTTACTGTATAGCAAGAACCTGGTAATCTCCAGGTGGCTTTATTGGCCCCATTTCCCAGCTGGCAAAGCAGCCCTCTGAGAAGGTGCCTGCCTGCTGCACTTACCCATCTGACTGGCATCTGAGCAAAGTGTCTCAACTGACTGAAAAGTGATGTATTAATTTTTTTTTTGAGCAAAATGTCTTGATGCAAATCATTTAACCTCTGTGTCACTCATCAATAATGACGATAAGTGAAATTCGATAGCGTTACATGAAATGCACAGAGGATTAAACATCACTCCAGGCAAGCTGAAAGTGGGAGGCGTTACCGTATCTGGGAGATCTTAAGGAGGGGTGAGAAAATGGGTTTTGTTCTGCAGTCCAAGAGGCTGCACCCCTGTAACACCAGCACCTACTGAGGAGGGTGCTCCAAATGGTGATCCTAATCGCTTCCTGCAGGCCAGTGAATTTCCCTTGTTAGCAGCCATCTAGGAACTGAACAGGTCTCACCTTGCTTGAGGAGCTCTCAGGAAATGATTGCTTGTCTTAGCAATGTCAGGAGATTTGTCAGTGAATATGAAAAATGTTTTCAGGGAATAGAAACTGGGACTGAGCCAGGTGATGGTTTCTACTTAATTGAAAAAAACATAGATCCCAGCATTTCCATCACTAACTGGAAGTAAGTGGGAGCATTTTGAACAGATCAGCAGTGGTCTAGGTGTTGAAAGCACCAATGACACCGAAGTAGTTGAGAAGGCTTTTCTTAGAAATGAGAGCCATTGAACAGTTCCAAAAAATGACCTGCAATTGCCCAAATTAGGAAGGGAAATTTAAAATCTGATCCCATTCGAAAAGCACTCCTAAAATTTAGCACATACTAATAGTGCATCAACAAGTTTAACCTAAAAACCTTCCAAATCTAAACTCTGAATTTAGAAGAGCACGGGGCTGAGACATGACTTCTCAAATAGTCTTGTAAAAGTGATGTTGAAAGGATTTTCAGCAAAAATATTATCAGTACATTTCTTCAGTAATGTTTTAACTGTCATTTACATTAAAAAAAAAAAAAATATGCAGAGAACTGGGCTGGCTTTATCATGGGTGAATCAGTACCAGAAAAAGTCAAGTCTCCAAGGAGCCCACAAGGAGCTGTTTTCCACCCCTGCTCTTCCTACAATATTGTTCCACTTGTAAGAAGTTGGGATCAACCAGATCTCACAAAAGATGAAGGTATAAAATAAAAAGTCAGGGGCTGAAGGCCTTTTAGATTAGCATCATCCCTCCTTATAACAGGAAAAACCACATTGTTAATGTTGTTTAAAATTATTCCAGCTAACACACAAAGTATTGTACTGTGTTGCAATAGGATTAGCTAAAGTAAAACATCTTTCCCAACCCTTACTTCAGTGCTGACACAAGGTACTTCAGGAAAAGCACTGGTCCACAGATGTTTCAGCAGATTCAGCAGGGCTCAGAAATGGTTCCTTTGGGAGTACCACTGGTGAACAAAGGGGGTCTTTTCTCCCCTCAGAATAAACCCCATAGATGGAGGGGAGGAGGTTTATTTATTTTAAGATATTTCAAACACATTTACTGCTACTAAAAAAAGTCATTGGGGTTTTTTTAAATAAAAATAACTGCAGAACCATCAGGGGGTTGCAATTGTAAACTTGTTCTTGTGTACATATATCAGTGCTCTCTATTAGATGAAAAGTAGTCAATTTAGAAAAAAAACCCTCAAATTAATCAAACTGGGTGTCATGCCGAAAACCGAAGATGTGCCTCTAGCATAAATAGTGCAAGTGAGGCAGCATGGTTTGTCTCATTAACTATGTTACCGCAGAACCATCCTGTCACATGTGAGGACCGAAGGAGAGTGCTTTGGCTGTGTGAAGAATGGAAAAATAGGTGCAGTGTGGAAAGACCATATTCTAACAGTGTTATGAAGCAGGAAGATGAGTACAAGGATTGGAGGTAGATGTCCTGCTATCGAGACTCTCTGCCAACAGGACTGTTTCCCTGAGGTCCCCAGTCCCTTGACAAATGGTCATCCCTTCACAGCTTCTCCAGGGTGACCAGTGGCCCGTGGCAAGTTGAGCTCTTCCTGACCTTTGTAGCTACCTTTCCTCAGCAGATGTCTGCTGCTCACTCCCTGCACCTTTCACCCTCTAGTCCTTGTCCTCCTGCATCCCTTTAATCTGACAAAATTTCTTCCTTGTCAGCAAAACCAGACCACCTCCAGGGGTTTTGTCACCACAGTGTGTCAGCTAGGACCATTTCTCACACCTAGCCCATACAATTAAGCCAGAAAAAGTCTCGAGGCTGGGCCTGAGTTATATGTTTCTTTTAGTGGTGGTGGTTTGTTTTTTTCTTAAGACACCAAATTTTGACCTACCATTTTTCACAGCTAAATAAAGCGTGAAGAGATGGCACTCACGGGCAAAACTAGCCCAAAGGCTGAAACCTGGGCCAAGAAATATTTTTCTGACCTCAAGAAAGGATTTAGCTAATTCTATCCTCACAGGGACTTTTGCTGGAGGCAGGTGAATGTAGCGGCTTAGTAGAGCTGTAACATGAGGACATGTTGCTCTTTACCTAGGTGCAGCCAGCAGTATAGGAACCAAAATGTTCCTTTAGATAAGCAGCAGGGATGAGGAAGGCATAGGGATGCTGATCTGGCGTTGTGGGAGGAGACCAAAAAAACCGGGTCCCCACTGGTCACAACTGCCCCACATTCCTGGGTATTTGGGGGGGTTTCCTCTGGGCAGGACAGGCCACTTCCTAAAGGAAATTTGCCCAGGCCCAGTGCCACTGCCAGTGACATGGGCTGCTTTCACTGCCCCAGTGGAGTGGTCACTGCCAATATTTGCAACTCCCAGCTGCAAGGCAGGAATGAGGCTGCTCATTATGGGCCAGTGCTGAAAGATATAGGTATGATCTCGTCAAAGCAACATGAACACTCTGCTCTCTTTTGAAAATAATTTCTCAAATGCTCAGGCCTGAAAATTTGCTGTTTCAAATGACCTATTTGCTCTTACAAGCTGCTTTAGTTCAATTTCTGTCTCATAGAGCAACCTGCTGCTTCCTTGAAGAGTGGGTTGGGGGTTTTTGAGTTTTCTGACTGTATCTTGGAGCTGTTGTTTTGAGGCTGGTTTGTTTTTGGTTTTTTTTTTATAAACTTGCATATAATGTTGCTTTCTTTTCAGCTACAAGGGAAATAGCCTTTGTCCAAGCTGGTCAACCAGCAATGGTAAAAGCACAAACCAACTTAGCCTGGGAAGGAGAAGTGTTCACATTGTTTTGCAGAATTACGTTTGTGTCGCTGGAGATGACACCAACTCTTGTTCAGGGCCCAGACAACACCAGTTGGAGGTGCCTTCAATGCAGAAGTCAGAGCTTTCCTTCCATCAGTGCAGACTGCAGAAATCCAGAGCTACAGCTCAGAATATGACATTTCTGTGACACCTATTGAGAAAAGTCTCTTATTTTTTACTGAAAGTTGTGGTGGGAGTGACAATCATGAACATTGCATGAAGCGTAGCAGAAAGCAGACAAAGAAGCAGGAGTAAATCTGAGCTTGGTGACTCAGAAATTACAAGCTGTATCACCCGGGTAGGATGGACAACTGAAAGACCACTAAGATGTCCAGCACAGTACATGACAGCAGGCTGCAACCACCTGCAGCCTTCACAGTGCGCTCAAGGTCACATACAACGATAGGGTTTTCTGGCAGCCATGCAAGCTTCTTTTTTTTTGTTTTGCAATGTACAGGATGAGACAATGCTGGTACCATCGAGGCTTCAACCAAGAGGCAAATATCTCATTTAAAAGTTTATTTTAATGAAGTTACAATAAGGCCTCCAGCTGGAAAGGTTATTTATTAACCTCTTATTTACAAATTGAGCCCTGATTTGAAAATTAAGGCATTGTAATTTAATATTAACCCACATGTCAGAAAATAATGAGACAAACTACAGGGAAAATTGCATTCCATATTGCAAAAGACCCATTTTATTTATAATGACCAGGATTAAAAGTCATGCCAACATTGATGGATCATACTTTAAAAATCTTGATAGCTCATTCATTTCTATAATTATATTTATTACAAATTAAATAAGTTGCGGACACCCTTGATATACAAAGAGACAAAATTAATTTGTGAATCAGTATTAATCTGTCATCAAACTAAATGAACTCCCTTTCTGGCAGTCTACTGAATGTAATGTACTGTACCAGACTTTCTGTGATCCTCAGGACATGAAAGCAGTGGAAGTGCAAGTCCAAGCTGTTGAAGGAATGGCTCTTCACTTGGTTGTATGTAATTCCTCAGTATGGCTTTTAAAATCAAGAGATGAGACTGCAATTAAAAACTTTCTTGGCCAATTTGTGGAAATTGAAATAAATTCTAACATTTCTGTGAGCCTGCAAGGGCTCTGTAGTCAGGTGCTTTAATGCAGTCAATTGGTAGAACTCCATGGACCTCAGTGCAACCAAGCCTGGCCATCCCTCAGCCAGCAAAATAACCCAGCAGTCATGGCTGATATATGCCACCACTCAGGTCAGTAGCAAAATGCGATGTGCAGCTTTTCAGCACTTTCCCTGTGACCCCTGTAACAAGATCACACTGTGGAAGCTGAAAAATCTTGTACACTACTGCTTTCCTTTCCTGGCAGTGCAGGTTCTGAGGCCTTGGGACAAACCCCTGCTATGCACTGTGGCAGCAGTGTGATGTCGTTTGTGATCGACGTTAGCCCCAGTGTCGGTGATGCTCACTCCCCTC
Source organism: Strix aluco (assembly GCF_031877795.1). Taxonomy (NCBI): domain Eukaryota; kingdom Metazoa; phylum Chordata; class Aves; order Strigiformes; family Strigidae; genus Strix; species Strix aluco. Next base: position 14,173,674 of record NC_133936.1, on the reverse strand, counting down.
AGCCAAGGGAGAAGTGAAGGCGACTGTTCAGATGTTCCTGGATGAGATTATGGACCCTAATGCTCAACAACTGCCACTGCGGTTAGCCAAAATGTGTGCCCATCTGCTCTGGGGTTTTGTGCCGGTAGACAAGGAGTTCTGCCAGTTTCAGGAGGACTCAGGCTTTCCTCCAAAGTAGTAAATTTGGAGGGGGAGGAAAAAAAAAGTAAAAGGCTCAATGCTGCAGGTTAGAGCACATCGTCCCAGTGGACACAAGCAAAGTGCAGTAAGAGAGGTGGTGGGTGCATGTCCCCTTGCCTCCAGCCTTCCCATCCCAGCACCATCGCAGAGTCAGTGCTGACAATCTAATAGTCAGGCTGTTCCTCTCCTAAATAGAGCATGACTAGTCTAAGGCAGCAGTAGTGCTTTCATGTCTCTTTGCAGAGCAGGGAATCATGCCTGTGTTTACAGTCTTCTTACTTTTAATTTTTTCATGAATCTTTCTTACTTTCTTTTTTTTTCTTTTTTTTTTTTTTCCCCCAGAACTCTTCCAGAGGGAGGTGCACAAGCTCATCATCTCAGAGGCAAATTTTCAACTCCAGGAGGTTGGACCCTATCCAAAATTAGCCAAAACACACTGAACTCCCCTGCCATAGTCTGCTGATCTATCCACGTCATTTAGCAGCTAGGATCAACTAATAAAGTGCAAGATGTAGAAATGTCATTTAGAGTTACCTATCCGTAACTAAATAACTTTGTAATGAATGCAAGGCCATTTTGAGCCGATGCCTTAAAGACTAGCTTCATCTCCATAAAGAAATATGACTTGAACAGAGACAGCCCACATGTGGCATTAACAAACCCTCTTTGTGTTGCTGTAGGAAAGACTGACACCAAGTGAGTTGTGCACTTGCATCATCTTCACCTTATTTTGCTTTAATACTCATAACTCCACCTCAAAATATTCCTAGAGCTTTAGGTCTGCTTGCAGGGAGCTGGTGGGCCCCTTCTCTAGGAAATAGAGAGCTGGAAAGGTGTTTCTGAGCTAAAAATTTTGTCTTAGGTTAACTTCAGCTATAGAACAAGAACAGTACCTGGTTTAGTAATATAACAGTGATTAATTCTGACTGTTCATAAAGGAAAACTCAGTATTGCCAGAAGAAATGATTTACACATCTTTATATGACAGTGTTTTTCCATTCACCTTTTTTGGAGCATTTCCTTCAAAAGACATTAAACCCATACATTACTATTTAAAGAGCCTAATTCAACCCAGGCAATAATGATCCATAAATATTCATGATTTTGTTTTAACATTAAAATAACATCTGTTTCAAAACATCTGCAATCTGTTTTCAATGCTTCGGTAACATTTAAATTAACTGTAACTAATACAATAAACCACTATTAGGGATAATGATAATGAAAGATGCCCTATTAAGAGACATGAACAACATGGAATTGAATGAAAAACAAAACGAGGGGTGGAGGGGACGAACCCAACAGTCAGATACCAAAGATCCCTGGAACTTAAATCCACCATTAGGGGAGAGTTTCCTGTGTGTAGGACTATTGTTTAACTGTCTCAGCTGCTGCGTCTCAGCTCCGCTTGGGTCTTGTTCAAATTTCCACTGTGAGAGCAGTAATTTATGGTGCAGGCAGTGTGACTACTTTTAAGGGGGGGGGGGGGGAGGAGTGGGTGGGAGGGGGGGGCTTGTTCTCTCCAGTTGAAGGGGCCTACAAAATATTTCTGAGCTGGAAACGCCAGTCACAGCACGCCCAGGGCTCTCCCAGCCAGATGCAGTTAACGAGTCCATTAACCTCCCCACCCACCAGCGAGAAGTTCCCGTGAGTGGCGATGCCTGGTGGCCACACTCGCCAGCACTGCCATGCTCCAGGGCATGGGGTTAACCAAAATTGTTAACTCCCCCCCCCAAAAAAGGGCTATTGTTTACTGCTATGATTTCTCCTCTTTTTCTCCTGAGATGACATCATGCACATCTGCATATCGTTGCAAGGGTGAAGGTGAAGGTGAAGGTCGGGTGCAATGACGGTGCTGTGGAGGAAGGTTCTCATCCTCTGTCTGCGGCTGCCAGTGGGCTGACACTTGGCACCCGCCTCCACGAGACCCACACGCACTGCACACCCATGGCCCCGGCTGGAAAGTTTTACTTTCATGGAAAGTCTTGGTGGGTCATCAATCTTAAATCAATTTGTTTAAAAATTATATTCAAGGTCTTTGTGGTTTGTTTGGTTTTTTTAAGCCAGCCCTCCCTTTTTTCTTCTCCCACTCCCCAACAAAAATCCAGGAGGCATTTCTAATCTCCTGGACCAAATGCAAAAGGATGGAGCAGCAAAAAGCAAGGATTACAGCAGCTGGGTTTGCTCTTATCTGCTGATTTCTTTTTAAAAAAAAATTCTATTTTAAAATACATTTTTTCAGTCAAAACAAAACCAAGACTTCCCATACATCTGGGCAACTTTGACACAGTAAGAGCTGTTGTTTACACTGCCAGTGACACCTTTTAACCCCAAAATCCTCAGGTAGTCTAAAGCTGCCATTGCATAGGTACAAATAGCTTCAGGAATAACCCTCTGGCTGTTCTTCCTTGCTGGCCCTGCTGGCCCCACTGCACCCCTGGCATAAACCCTGTACCCTGGCTGTGCTCCCAGCCTCTGGCACTGGGCTGGACCAGGTCCTGGCGGGCCACCACAGAGCTGTGCCTCTGCACCTCTTCAACAGTGGCAGGAGCCTGTGGAAAGCAGAGCATAAATCCAAACCATTTAAAGTGTGATTAAGACTTCCCCTGATTACGGCTCTGCATGATATTGAATGCTTCGGCTGTTGGTGATTTATTGAAGTAATATATAATATGCTGCATTCAGTTAACGGTCCCCATCAAGCACAATCTAGCTGAATAAAAAAAAAAAAAAAAAGAGAGACAGAGAGAGGGAGAGAGTGTGCTCTAAAAGGAAATCTCCCTGGATTTAAGGGAAATTGAAATATGTGCATGGTAATCTGTGTCCAAAGCTTTTACCACTTCAAAAAGTGCTAGTTTCTAATACCACTGGTTAAAATCAGCATTGTTTCGATGGTTAATGGTCCCAGTGTCATCCTCACCCACTCCTTCCCTCCACCACTGACAGCTGGCTACTTCAGCTGGGATACTTTGAGGCATACACTTACTTTTTTGTTTTTTTTCAGCTTTTGGGATTTTTCTTCAGTTTTATTTCAGAGTGAAGTTTCAACTTCAAGTTCTTTGGCAAAGGGGAGGCTGCTCCATAGTGTCTTGTGTGTCACCACCAGCACCAAACCACAGCAAAGAAGGTGAAACTGTAAATATAATCTGAAAAAGGATAAACTGAGGATGACATTAAAAAAGGGGGGGGGGGGGAACAACAATATAAGCACTCAGTAAAGTTCCAGTGCCTTTAATTCTTTAGTTTTAACAGCAGAAGTAGCTGTTAGTTATGCAGGGAAGAGGTTAATTTATTTTCATATATGATATTTGATGTATTATCACTCCTTTAGGACCTGATTCAATGAGATACCTCCACAGTGGGCTAATTTTAAGGCGTCATCTTCAGTTAACACTGATCTCCATCACAAGCCTTCCAAAATAAGGTGGCTGGCTTAGAAATGATAAGATTATAAATCAAATGCTTTATTTGACATTTGCTTTTGAGCATCTATGCCTTCAAGTTGTCAAGTGGGGTTGGTTTTTTTCCCCCTGAAGTCATAAGCATTGGAAATAACTTTTTAAAACCAGCAACAACGAAAGCAGATACTCTCACACAAGCACCCCTAATCCACAACCTGGGGCTTTCACAAAATGCAGATGCAATGTCCAGAAATCACAAACATTCTCAGTGCAATATTCAAACTTCTCCAACTCACCAAAAAGGACACCTGAAAACACACATGGGGTTTGGTTTCATTCCCTCAGTTTCTAAAACTGATGAAACTAGACCCAATACCAAACCTGATACTGATGAGAAGGACTTTCTTCAGCCCTGACATTCTTGCATGAAAGTTGCAGAGCTGTTTATCTGCACCACAGCAGGTAGCTGATTTACAGTCGGTGTGTGATGGACATCAGTGCCCATGTGCACTTCCCTCTCAGTGAAGGCACAGTCCAGCAAACAAGGAAATGTTCTTAGCATTGCCCTCGCTCAACTAGCAAAGAGCAAGACTTCATCTCATGTCTTCAGTTATTCTTCATCCTTCTGGATGCTGGGCAGATGTCCTCCATGGTGACTGCGAGGACACACAGCCCCTGGAACAGAGGGTCTGCTGTCAGCTGAGATGCCAAACACATTGCCACCAGCAGAATTGCAAGAGAAGTCCTATTTACCCTCCACAGCCCAGGGATGCAGGCTTGGTCTGGCTGGGGAGGTGGTACATGCACATTTGGGTGGGGGTTGGAGCACTCACTGAGCTCATGGAGATGAAGAGTTTGACTGCTGAACTCTAACATCTCTAACGTACACACTGACAAACAGATTATTTTTTTTCCCCCTGCAATTAATGTGGGTGCGTTTTGATGAGAGCAGCAAAAGCGCAGCCCTGGCCTGAAGGTAAGCACGTGCCAACTGTTGGGGTCTTGCTCCAAAGTCCGGGAGTCCTAGACCTTCTCTGGAAAATGTCTGTAAGAATATTTTAATCTGGGCATCATATTTTCCCTTAAGCTCACTCTCAGAAATGACGTCACCATTTTAGCTGAAACTTTCCAAATCAAATTCAGCCCAAGGCATGGACCATTAAGGAAGTCTGGCAATGTTGTAGACTGCTGGGTCTTCAAATGGGAAGACTCAGGCAGCCTTGCAGAGAGGTGAAAGTCCCAGCTCTGCCGATGAGGTGCGACACCACATGCCTCCTTAAACCCAGAGAAGCATTACCAGCCCCGAGGCTGGACATTACAAACCTCAGTATTGCAGCAGCAAAACTATTGCTATTTCTCAGCCCAATAAAGCAAAAAGTGTATATGCAATAAATTGCCTTTTTTTGTTGTTTTTTCACAGTTTGATTATCCGTCATGATAAGACATTACTTAAAGCAGTGGTGACACTGTCTAATCATTCTTGTGAAATATAGACTTCTCTCTCCACTTCAGACAGAGCCGACATTAATACACATTTATGCAAAGCAGAGCTGAAGCTGTCAGGGGCTAATCTTTACAAGTATGATAAATGATGTTTATTTTCAGTGATGGAACGAAACACCCGGGCTGACAATAATTGTAATAAAAAGGACAGATCAACTTCTATAAAGTGATTGAATTACCAGTCTATTGCATTAATGCCTGATCTTGGCTCTGTCATAAACCTGCTTTAGGTTACCAACGACTGCGCATTAGGAAACATCCACCTTCAAATAGACACCCTGCCCTTGACCTGTGGGAATGTAGGGAAGTCACTGCTGAATGCAGGTTTTGGCCACTCTTACTTTTGTTTGTTTACAGTAAAGTAGCATTTCGTCTCCTGAACCTTGCAGAAAAGTTGCAAAAGCTCAGCAGCTGCACATGCCTCCTCCATGCATATGTGATGCCCAAGCTCCCATACACAGGGACATCAGTAATGAATTTGATGCTCATGCCTGCAATGCAAGTCAGATTCACCAACATCCACAAGGACAAGCACAAGGACTGTGGATCACCAAAGCCCCCTTGAAGCAAAAATTAGAACGAAGTTAACCTTTCCCACCTACCTGGGCAAACGGCAGCATCCTGTGCTGGACAGGGCACGATGCAGCCCAGAGCTGTGGAGAAAAAGAGGAGATGTGTGTCAGACCACTGGATCGAACACTCACATCCCTTGTGCAGCCAGACCAGCCTCTGGCCCAGACATGGACTGGAGATACCAAATGTCTAAGAGGTAGCCTTGGAGGACAGAGCTCTCTTTGCCTTGCTCTTTAGTTTTGCAGAGAAGGACGTTTTGATAAAGTGTGGGCTCCAGAGAGTCCATAATATGTCTTAGCTTTATCTGTGAGTTTTGTTGAGTGGGTGCTAGCACTGGATTTTCAGTGGCTGCCCTGACTGTAACATGAAGGGGAAAAAAGGCCACTTGAAGCTGTTGCTGGGCATCCCACTGTGTATGGGTGATCAAAGGTAACATGGAGACACACATGTCAAGGAAACCCAGATAAGAATGGGGCTTCCGCAGATTTTCCAGGCTGCAGAGTGAATTATTCCAGAATCAGGACTCAGCCACAGCCCACCAAAAAGTGGGCTAGACTAGGAGATGTGCTGCCTGCCTGCCCTGCCCTACAGCTTACCTTAGCATCCCTGGTATGACCAAAAATTCTCATAAATAACTGGGTTAACTGCTTGCTTTGTAAGTAACTCTGTCATAGAAAGTAAAAACATTTTCAGTTTTTAGAATGGGACAGATTTTGTGGGAAAAAGAAGGAAAGACAGAGAAACAGAACAAAAGAATGTGCAGTTATATCTGTGTATGTTTATACAATTGTTCATGCATCTATTGCCATGTGTTTCCCTCCAACTAGGATTTCTGACATAAGACTGAAAACTGAATAGGAAAGATAATACTGGGGTTCATCAACAAGCCCTTGCAAAAAAATATTCTGGAAACACTTCGCTTCGGGTCAATTGAAACATTTGTTTACATTTTTGGATTATCTCTTTCATAGGTTTTCCATCCCATTATGTTTATAGTTAGTGTATATTTCATATTTTGAGTATTCCATGTTTCTATTCCAGTCCAGATTTCTATAGCATTATTCTGTTTCATAATTCATTTTGCATTATATCATGTAAGAATTTGTACTATGGTATACATTAAAGCACAGTGGTGCCAAAGAGAAGTCATTTCAGACTGAAAACTTGAAATGTCCCATTCTGACAGCTGACTGCTGTGAGTTTATTGAAATGAGTTATTCTGATTTTTTTCCCCTAAACTTAAGTTTGTCCAAATTGACACACTCCCATGGGATAGTTCAATTTTAGCAGAGCAGCGTTTTCTGACAGCAGACATTAAGCAGGAAATTTTCAACCTTTCTCAGTCATGTGTATTTGTCTGCATATGAGCGTGTGTGCAGTGCCACAGGGCAGGACCCCACAGGGACTGGGAGCTGATGACCACAACTGGGCAGCAGGAGCTCTGATCGCAGCCCAGAATGGTTTCCAACAGCCCCAGCTCCTGCCCAGCTGATGCTGGAAGGGTGATGGTATTTCTGAAGGTCCTAACAGAGACAACCATGATTTTGAAGCAGTATAAAACAAGTGAATAGAGCTGATACAGAGACTTGGCTGGCTTTGTGGAAGATCATCCCCTGCATCAATTCCTTCATAAAATAAACCTTATTTCTGCTGGATCTGTCTGTTCCCAGCATTGTTGTTAGTAGGTTTCCACCTCTGTGGACCTGCCTGCAGTCAGAAATGCAACAGCCCAACCTGCAGTGTGGCTCCTGTGTGCAAACCTGGGACCAGCTGGTGTGAAGCCAACAGACGTGGCAGATTTCTGGGACAGTCCTTCAGCCATGGCAAGAGAGGAGGAAGCTGGGCATCTGGACCTGCTCATTTAGCTGGGGCTGTGCAGGAGGGCCAAGGTTGAAGGCACTTCTGACCTACAGATCAGGGGAGACAGATATATACAAGAGTGCGCTATTATCCACTGTCGTATTGCTGCAAAGGACAATGAAAGCTGCTACCCCCAAGCCCCTTTCCTTCCCTCCCATTCCCTACTCTGAGTACTCAGATTTTCTAAATACTCGTCTGTTTTATTAAAAGGAGGATATGTGCATAAGATTGCATCTCATAAAAAGGGCAGAAACCTTTAAATTACATCATACCCCAATTTTGCACGTCACGTAATGCTATCTATTCTCCAGGGTGAATTACTGTCAGAGTGAAAATCAACCTCATTGGCAGCTAAAGATTTTTTTCCCCAGACAGCAGTGAGAAAAGATCCAGCACAAACTCCTGATCATCCAGCCTTGTCTACACTTTGATGGCAGAAGTGCTTGAGGGCTGAGTCAGAACAGCTATAGCTGCTTCTGTCATGTCCCACACATCAAAAAGACAAGCAGGGTCCCATTGTCCCATCACCCAATAATGTCAGCAAGACACGGGCATCCTCTAAGTATTGCTGACCCCAAATGTGCTGGAACTGGTGAGCCAGTCATGCAAAGTGCATTTGTTTAGCTAAAAGAAAAAAAAAAAAAAAAGCAAAGAAAAAAACAGATGTATTTTTTAAGTCATATACTTGAGATTTTTCCTCTATCTGGCTTTAACTCAGTATTTCCGAGTGCACTGAAGAGAAAGCCCTTGATGTACAAGGGGACAGCAGCGGCCAGGCATGGGCAGAGCTTTGCAAAAAAAGCAGCAACTCAGGTGAAGGCTGGGGCTAGAAAGTGGCCCTCCTCCTCACCATCCCCAGGGCCTGGCATGGCCACAGAGCAATGCCAGCTGGGGGGCCCTTTCCTGCCCCTGGCCTCTCCATTCTTCCCCTTCCTCTGGGGCAGGAACAGCCCTGGGACAGCTGTCACCAGCATGGGCATGTTTCCCCGACCTGCTTATAGGCTGCCGGCATGCAAAACAAATGTGAAGTGGCAAGAAAACTTGTGGTATTTTCAGAGAAAATGTCTGGCTTGTTTTCTTTGGGTACCAAAGCAGCCAGCCTGCATCCCTGTGCTGCTCCAAGCAAGGCAAGGGATGGGGCCAGCATTACAAGCCTCCCTGGCACTTCCCAAGCCTGAATACTTTTAATTTCTAAAACAATTTGTTTACTGCCATACCAGTAACCTTTTTACTTTTGGCTATTTTGTTTATACCAACCAACCTGTCATAATGAAAACTAAAAACACTTTCTTGCTTGGTGAGGGCAAAGACATCCCTCTTACCCAGATGTGAGCAGAGAGAACAGAGTGAAAATCCAAGTAAAGCCCCTGGGTGGTAGGGGATGATGCCTGGGATGGCAGCAGGGATAAGCTGGGGGCTGCAGCATGCAGCACCCAATAGTGCTCAGCCTCGGTGTAGGGCAGCAATTGCCACCACCATCCTGGGGGCACCAGCCTCTGAAGTACATGTCTCTAAAGAGATGGCAATCCCAAACAAAGCCTGTGCAGGATGTTGGGCTCCTGGCATGAGCACCATCAGGAGCTGCTGGAAGGGTGATTGGGAGCAGAAGGACATGAGGGAAGAGGTAATATGATAGCAGGAACCGTTGGTCTTGTCCCCTTAAACCACAGGACTAGATCTCCAAACACACAGTGGGGTCACATTTCAACACCAGGTGTTGGTGAAACAGGTTATTGTCCCCAGCTCCCACTCTGCCCCTCCAGCAGGAGCTCTTGCAACTCTGCCCAAGACAATCTGACCGACTCACAGTCTGTATGTTACTGGTCTGAACAGACCTGGGTGGGTTTTGCCTGGGGGGAAGGAGGGGGCTCTCACATAAGGTGCTCCCACAGCAGTGATGCAACAACCCTGGAAAAGAGAAAAGCAAGAGGCAGAACAGACACCTCATTCACTGGCACAGACCATAACCAGGGCGTCTCGCTGCAGCAAAGAGCAGCAATGTGAGGCTGGGGGAGATCAGGGCCAGGGTGTTGAGGTATGGGTACGCTTGTTCACAGGCATTGCACAGTGGAGGGGTCATGCATGTGTCTTTTGCTGGGACTGCCAGAGTGGGGAAAGAGGTTTCTGACACTTGAGAGCATCAAAAGGCAGCACCATGATAAAAACTGTGCAAACAGCAGGAACATTTCTTTAATAAGTCTCCAGACAGATAAATCACAGCTTAAGGAGAGATTGCGGTGCTATTTATTAGTCATTTGTGCATGATTTGCTCACACCATTGGTAGTGGAATTTCTTTTTCAGGTATTTAATTTTCATCAGAAATGATTTGTGTGCTGCACAGCAGTTTGTACCGACACCACTGCCCTGCAGTGCACAGGCACCTGTAACCAACCACCTACAGGCGGCTCCAGCCTTGAAGAAAAATGCTGACAGTGACCTCCTAAAGGAGATGCCCCAGTGGTTAAATGCAGCAATGTTCACATGTATCTTTCTGATTTTTCAGAGCTGTTAGGTTTCCTTGCATGGCTGAGCAATACCCACCAGGTAACATGGTCGTTTAAGCTGGATTCCTTATTTCCAGCCATTTCCACATCCCACCTTTGCACTGGGAAACATCAGGCTGGGTGGTAATGGGTGACAAGGCACAGAATGAGGGAGCTAAAAGTTTGGTGTAAAGGAAAACAAACGGAAATCATTAAACACACAAATTACTTCTTAGAAGACTGAGTTAAATGGCACCCCAATTTGTACCTGCTGTTAATCCAAGGGGTTAAGTCAAACCTGAATTTTGCCCCTGTATGTAACATCTAGCAATACAACAGTGCTAGGACTAAAGTGACATTGCAAAAGCTCTATAGCAATTACTGCTGTACAGGGAAGATATTGTTATTTCATGCTTCTCCAGAGCAAATATTCCCAGATTATGGAGAAGTAAATTAGCTGTCTTTCACAGATCTTCATTGTGGGACCTAATGGCCGGTTTGACTGCATATTCATTGCTGGGCAATTTTTACATTTCCACTAGCAAGAGATAGCAAAGCAAGATCTTGCATGGTAGTCAGAAGCTTTCAAGCTCTCCAGGGCTAGCAATGACAAAGGTTAACTACTTGGAATAGTTTAACTTACTTAAAAATTAAAAATTATCCCCATCTCTTGTTCTTCTGATAGTTCAAGATACATTGACTTTACTCAAAGCCCCACTTACCAGAAGCAGCTGTAAACCAAAGGGTTTGGACTTTGGAAGCCATTATCTGAGAAGCATGAGGAACCTCAGACTTCTGCCATCATGTAAAATCCATTTTTTACCTTATTCAGCCACACAGAGAAATTCAGTCCCTAGTCTACTCCCTGCCCAAGTCCTTGAACTTGCAAGAAACACTAGCAGATGTTCATTAGTGCATTGGTAACTAGAGAATTGGAGGCACTTGTTGACTCTGTATGTGATGAATAAATATTGGAAAGTTTCTGCTGGGGAATAGCACTTTTGGTTTGGGGCCAACTGGACATACTCAAAAAAAATGTGTGAGAGGCAAGAGGGAGTTATGGCCAGCAGTCTGATTTGTTGTTCCTATTATTATTAAATTTAATTGTAAGTGTGAGCTGTCAAAAACCTGAGATAATCTATCCCCTACCTAAACATAACAAATAGCAAAAATCTGGGTGAGATTAATGATTTATTTGAGGTTTAATAAAAATGTAGCTTCTTGTGGGTATGCATATGATGCCCTCCTTCTCCCTGGCTCCATAAGAGTCTGGACGTCACAGTCATCTCACAGACCAACAGTCAAGAGCAGAGCTCATACAGGAGTACTGCAAGCACCAACATCGTTCGAGATCACAACATGCCTCCCAAACTCATCTTCAGGATTGCACTTACCTGACAAGTTCAGGATGTTTTCCTTCCCTGTGAATACCCCTCCAGAGCCTTCGTCTGCCATCAACCCCTCCAAAATCCATCAAACATCTCTGACCCCCTGGGTGGCTGTCACTTGTGCCAACCAGTCTCTTTTAAAAGGAAAGAAGTACTCTCCTCAGCATTAAACTAAAGCTGTGTGTTTCCCAGGCTGGCCTGGGACTGCAAACAAGATAACACTGCAAAGAAAACTCCTGAACTGTGCAAGAGAACAAAGGCTTGGTTGTGGAGAAATTGCTTCACTTTGAAAAACTCAAATGTTTAAGTACTTCTTGTTAAAGTAATTTAAAAATGCAACACTGGCCCAACAGGAGAAAAGCCAATGCTTCTCCCAAGGCAGCTGTCTGGGCCAGAGCTCTCTCTGTATGTGGGATGAGCAGCTCTGTTCAGTCTGTTAGCAGAAGAATAACTGAAAGTGATCTGTTGGAAGCTGTCTCCATACACACAGTCATGCAGACACACAGACACACACACAGAGCTTTGATATGTGGGTCTGACTTAATTATAGCTGGCAAACGCAAATGTTAGATGTGCTTGAGAATAATGCTTGACAAAACTATACTCTGCAAAGGAGAACTTGGTTTCCCAGAGAAAAATAAAGCAGATAGTGGCCACATCTGGATTTTTTCTCACTCTCACATCACTCTGCATTTCCTGGTTAGAGCTGGGATCTCCCCAAGAGAGGCTTTTCTTGTGGTATTTCTAGCTGGGACTGGACGAGCCACAAATCTCATGAGAAGGTCTTTCCTTCCAAGATTCATGAGCTGGAGGCTCATGAAGCACAGATAGTTCAGGAAAGTGACTGACTGTGCAGATGCTTTCCAAGCTCTCAGCCTTTTGGGGGGTCCAGTAGTGCTCGCAATGATATAGGGTCCCATCTCCCCCCCTTCCCACCAACATGGACACTTGACATCTAAAAAGCTCCTTACTTCAAAAAATTAAAAAGGGAAAAGAGAAGTCTCACTGTGTCAGAGGTCTGCCTGACTGCTTCAAGATCATAAAGCAGCCATCTCAAAACCACTGGTCTAGATGGTAGCACAACAAGAGGAGAGGGACACCCTGAAATCACCCAGCAACTGATTTCCATTTCCAGGGGACACTGACTTTCCTCCATGCTGGGAGGCAAGCAATATCCAGCAGGAGCCTCAGACCTTCTCTTGTAGGAAAAAACCCTCAGGCCAACCCAAGCCTTTCACTTCAGTCAATTCTGGATCTAATCCATCTCCATAGCACACACCATGAAACCATCTGAGAAAAACAAAGCTTCAGAGCTCTCTCCACTCTGGATCATGCCCCTCTGTGCTTGATCTCTGGGTTTTCTGAAAAAGTATAAAACAAACACTTTGGAAAGCATTTAGTTGATTGTGGGACACCTGAATCTCAGTCCTGCCTTGCCATGGGTTTTGCTGCTTGACCCTGGGTAATCTGCTTAAACTGATCCATGCCTTAGTTCCCTATCCATAAAAACAAGAGGGAGAGAGAGTAACAGCACTTCCTGGCATCTCTGGGGTGTTGTGAAGATTAATAAATTAAAGAACAAAGTGTGTCAAGATTCTCCAAAGGAAAGGCAACTTAGAAGGTCAATATAGCATTGAGAAGAAGTGTGTTTTGACACAAGGTTTGTTTATTCTATATTGTTCCTGTCCAAGGGATGTTTGAAGGTTAAAATTAAAGCAGAATAAATGCATCTTTCTCTGCTCCAGAGGGGACTGCTCAGTGTGTGGGCACATAGGAACTCTTTCAGGAAGAGGAGGTTTGGAAACTATTGTGAAAACTGCGGTCAAGAAGAAGTGAAACTTACTGAATCCCCCAGGGAGCCTTTACTGCCAACCACTCCATGATCTCCTCATGGGCAGAGGCTGGTAGACACAGACTTCCCTGGTCTTTGACCCAAATGCAAAGTCTGGAGCCACATAGGCTGAAAGGACTCAATCACCAGGTACCGAAGCTGTTCCTCCTCTGCCTGGCTCTATTGTGGTTTCAGAGTAGCTCACATTGAGACCCCAAAACCCACCAGGCACCTCTGAAAAACCTTGTCACAAACCTCCTGCAGGGTTAGGGTTAGAGATCCCTTTGCAATATAATCCTACTTGTGAAGCACACAACCCTCTTTCTTTCCACTTCGTCATCATTCAGACCTGAAGGCTTGTAGCTCTGTCTCTCCTGGAGGAAATCTCACTCTAACAGTGTGTTTTGGCACAGTATGCGCTGTTCCGGGGTCACATCACATGGGGACTGTGGTATCATATTTTAGCACAGGACAGTGGGGCTTCCAGGACCTTCCCTTTTCACATGAGGCAGCCGCTGTTTAAGAAGTGTGGAGCCAGCTGGGAGCTGAACGCCCTCCAGTTCAGTCTGCAGCATCATGCCGCATGTTTATTTTCCTTCTGGACCCATGAGACACATATTCCTGAGAGGGAACCTTTCTCTCTGGGGAAGTTAATACTATGTATTCAGGCCTCCTTCAGCTGACAAAAAAGCCTAAAATTCAGGTCCACCATCTCCTGGGCTCTATTAGGAAATGTCTACCATTATCATGAGCCTATCTGAAGAAAACCAATCTATTTCTAGTTAAGCACTCATCCTGGACATCGAAGCACAGGATACATTGCCTCTGAATCCTCATGCCATGGAAACAACCACCTCAGGGCTGCAGGGACCTCCCAAAGTAATTGCAGGTAGCTTCAGATTCAAACACATCACTGGTAATTCCTCTCAGCTGGGCTAGACCTTGGTCACGCCCCATCCCAATCAAGGCTGTCACACTTAGGAAATTCACATGGGAAATGTAGGCATCCGAGCCAGCATTATGCAGCCCTGCACAGTGCTGGGATCACGAGCGCTCCAGAACGAGACCAGCCCTGACTGCTCAGCTGCAGAGCTCCCATTCATCCAGTTTGCCCAGAGGAGCTTGAGCAAGTTCCTGCTTTCATGTTATCACGTGCAGCTCATCCTTTTAGACTTGAGATAATTCCAAGAAACAGAGCCAGTGCTTCCACCCTCCTCTGAATTGCAGAGGTGTGCAAATATAAATCCAGGCATGACATTTGAGTGATGGGCTCCTGACATATACCCAGTCCACAGCACCTGTCACCCTTCCTCCTTTGAACTATTATTTTAGGTACTGCAAAAAATTCCTAAGGTGAAATGTGATACACTAGAGCCAGGGGAGTGCCTTACTCCTTGCCTGAGCCTCTTGCTGGGGGTCCATTTCTGAACCACTGTAAAGGATCCTGACAAGCACAAATGAAAGAGATCAAGGGCTGAAAATTCAAGCCAGTATTTGGTCTAGCCAGAGGCAAGGGTCCTAGGTGCTGAGCCATGACTGCATCTATCATTTTGCACAGTCCCACTGAGCTTGAACCTCAAGGAAGATTTGCACGACGGTGAAGGGCACAAGGAGGATCAGTGTGAGGGATACAGGCTAGATCACTGATTTCTGAGTGCAGGTGTGTTGGTGGGATTCAGATATGCAATAAACTGCAATGAAAAGGAAAAACATGGTTGTCCTGCCCAGGGTGTATTGCACAAGAAGTCAGGGGCATGAAGTGCAGCAAAAAAGATTCAGGTTAGACAGCAAGAAAATCTCTCTAACAATAAGGGTAATGCAGACTGTGGGAAAGCTGCAGAATTTCCCCCATTAGAGACCTTTAAGAACCAGTCAGATGAATAAATATCTGTTGGGCAGGAGCTGGGTGTATTTGATCCTGTCTTCAAGTGTGACTTCTTCAGGGGTCTGCCACTCCTCTGGTCTTCCAGAGCGTGTCAAAGTAGCCCAGGCACACCAGTCACCTGGGCTGCTATGAATCCCAGCCCTGGGCTGTCACTGGGAGCACTGGAGATCTCAGTGGGAAACGTCACCTTCTTGAGGTGGCAGAACTCCTCCTGCCAACCTGCTCATCTCTCCATTCAGGCTGGGTATTAATCCTGTCTTGGAATAACTCACATGTACCTGGTTAAAATTACTACAGATGCGGATACATTTGGCTTGTTGGAGGGGAAAAAAGTCAGTGGAAAACACTAAAGGTGCTGAGGCATGTTAAGCAGGCAGCGCAGTCTTCGACTGAAGTTCACCAGCTCCTTGATGGGCTGTGGTGATGCTAGGCCCCCTTTCAATCAGCATGAATGTTTTCTCCTCCCACAACTCTTTCTTTTTAATAGATAGAGCCCATTTCAAACCGTATATCCTAAGACAAGTCAGTAAAGGGTCATAGAAGGACCACAGGTGTCAAAACAAATGTGCCACCTGTGCCTGGTGCAGCAAGGACAGTGGCTGGTGGTGAATGGGACCCAGTGCTTGCTGGGCTGCTGGCAGCTGCACCCCGCTCAGCACCCTTCCCATTCCCTGCCTCCACATGCCCTGCCTCTCCCCCGGCCCTCTGCAGCAGCACTCCTGATTTATTTGGGTCTGCTGGAGCCTCAGCTAAAACAGAGGTTTTATACGACCCCTCTTACCTTGTGCTCAGCTGTAAGAAGGAGGATTTTCAGTCAAGCTCTTCTCTACCACCTAGTGGGAAATCAGGTTTTCCCCGCCATTGCGAGCGCGGTGCTGAGCGGGATCGCTTGTGTGATGCCTGGACAAGCACTTTGCAGCCCTGTCTGCCCGTACCCACTGGGGACATCCCAACGGCCCTCAAAAGCCTGAGCAGCACCAGGTCCCTTCCGGCCTCTTAGCAGCACCCTGGCTTAGGGGACAGCAAAGCATGGCTGGGAGAATTTGTCCACTCCAGTACTCACTATTTCTAGTGCAAATAGTGACTGTCCAAGCCTATTTTCCAGTCAGTCACCAAGCAAAGGGGCACCTAAATTTGCAACATTTCAATGCCTCTAAATACAGTGGGCCTCCCCCCCAAAAAAGCTGAATTTCCCACTTGTGCATAAATTCTCATAGTTTTCCTGCCTCCAACCACCTCAGCCAAGGTTTAGGCATGAGCCACAGGGCCTGAGCTGCCTGCAGTCTCAGGAACTCCGATGGCCCCGCAGCACCTGAGCATCAGCCATCAGTGTCCAACTCCATGGCAGCTCTCAGGGGAGTGGGGCTCTGGCCAAACTCTGGCGCAGGTAATTGCAGTCTGCGTACTTAATTTCCCCCTGCAGATACAGCCGCCTTAATTTCCTGTCCTAAACTGTAGGGTAGTGTTGCAGTGTGTTGTTAAACAGCTGCCATGCGTTACCCAGAGGGGCTTGTATTTCGGCGGTGGGTGGGTTCGGCACACTTCATGTACGGTGAGAAAGCAGGCAAGGCACTGGGTTAGGCTGCCGCTGGCCTCCCTGTTCCACCAGCATGGTTTAGGCATTGCCAGCTCTCTACACTCTCTCACACGGCCAAAATGTGGACACCCCCTTCCCCTCGCCTAGTAAGCAAGGACCAATGGGGAAAGCTGATCTTTCCTCCAACTGCTGCCAAAACAGAGGATGCAAAGGGTTAACAGTGCAACCGCTGAGGGGGGGTTCTCCTTGCAAACTGGAGACCCCTGAGAGTTTTATGGGGAGGGCTGGTGGGGGTGGAGGGACGGAGCGGGGGAAGAGAATTTGCTTTATGGCTTTGACAGGAACTCCCATCATGGTATAATTATGGAAGTGAGAAGTCTGCGTGTAATGAAGACCATATGCCGTGTTAAAACACACATGCACAAATATTAGGCCCCCGTGAGGCCCGCGGGGGAGCTGGGGGGGGATCAGGAAGGGGTGGTGAACCCAGCCCTCCCCCCAAAGCTCCTTGCAGATTTTGCAGCCTGGCCGTGGCCAGGGCAGCAAGGATGCGGGGCGGCTGGGGAGCCCAATGCAGCTGAACAGGGCCAATTTGGGGTGAGAAACGTCTGGTTTAAATAACATATTGAGTGGAAGGAAGGACCCCTATGCCAAAAAAAGGGCTTTCACCCTGCACTGCTGCAGACAGCCCCTGAGGGCAGGGTCTCCTTCAACAGCAGTTTTTCTCCAGGTCTCACTACAATTTTTCCCTTTCCTTTCAAACTACGCCCTCGCTGCTCTTCTCTCGCTGGAAAACATCTGCACGCAGCTGCCTGTGGAGGCGACCAGCCCTCCTCCTCGCCCTATCCAGCTGTGCCGGCAGGAGCCGCAGGAGCCACGCGACATCCCTGAGCAGCTCCTGGGCTGGGGAAGATGACTTCAGCGAGCGCCAGGGCCACCCAACTGGTGTTTGAAGTCCCCATGCCATCCTCTCCATCACCCCGCCTGCTCTTTAGAATGTGAAGCTTTCTTGGCTACAGTATATTCATTTCTCCTCTCTGGATCTCACATGTCTTCTGCTTCACATCTCCCACTCACTCTCTTTATGGGTCCTTTTGGCTTCTTTGAGGCTGTTTGTTCCTTTGCAGGTCACACACTTACAGGACTATCTTCTTCCCAGGTCACTTTCTGGGTCTGTCACCCTGCAAGTCCCTGTGACACCCACACTCCCTCTTCCTCATGCCCGCTCTGCCAGCCCACCAGCACACACTCCCCCTAGTGCACTCAGCTGTCCACTGTGTCTCTTAGGGAGCTGTTCTCCAGATTAACCTTCATAGGGATGGACGCGAGCTGTCCTTCATCAGTCTTAAACCCCCTTACAATATCCACCCTGCAACTTTGTCCATCTTTTTTACCCCATGACAGGACAGACTCTGACCTGGAGCAGATGACCCTGTTTTTCCCCACTCTGGATCATTTTGTCCCGCCTGTGATGCCTTAGCTAAGAGCCCCAGCTCCAGCTGCCTGGCACAGGCCCATTTTGCTCCTCCAACTATTTTGATAGCAAAAGGGAGCTGTTGCTTTTGTGTACCAGGGTTGGAGGTGAGAGCTGTGCAGGAGTCGCTGCGGGCAGCGATGCTGCTCTCCTTGCCAAGCAGCACCAAGGGCATCCAGCTGCAGGTCTGGCTGGGGTCAGCAGGAGAATGCAAGGGTATGGGAAAGCAAAACTGATTAGCTCAACATAAGCTCTCCTTGCATCTAAGGAGGGGAAAATGCAACCCATGACTCTTTGGTGGAAAAGATAGGTGACAGAAAAAATCCTGTTCCCTGGGAAAGAAATACCAAATGCAACAGTGGATTATTCCAACTGGTTTCACTGGGACTGGCAACATGCAGGAGAGGAGAGAAAAGCCCATAAATTGTATTTGCCTTATCTTTCCTACAACCTCCATATAAAATACACTTCTCGTTAATTTATACATATATCATTGTGTGTTCTCCTAAAAAAAGTAGCTGCTTTCCACCACTCAAAGCTGCTGCTATAGATTCATTACAGACACAGGGTTTGGGAGCACAACTCCCACAGCACTGCAGGGAAGTATTAGAAGAGGATCACCTGCTTCAGAGGGGGAAAGTCCACATTTCCCTGGCATGCAAAAGGGATCCACCAAGAGGACAGCATAGAAAGCGCCTGGATGAATGCTGCTGCCAAATGCATGCTCGTTTTAGGATTCATTTTATCAGTGTAAGTTCCTCCCTCACATTTCCCATCTGCATCTGCTCTCATGCAAAGCAACAATGAGCATTCGGTGTTGGGAGCAAAATTTTTAATTGTTGTTCCATTTAGAAGTATCCCTCACCACAGTGGCTAAAAGATGCTAACACTCAAGGCTCATCCTCTCCTACACTCACTATCCACATGCTGCAAACCCTCCCCACAGCTGTCTCCGCTCCTGATGAGAAACAGAGACATCCCTGGACGGGCCCGTCCAGCCTAGCTGCAATGCAGTGAATTTTCCAGGGCTCCTGCAAACTTTAACAGCCACTTTTACAGGGGAGAGCTGTCATGTGGAGGTAAATCGCAGGTGCAGTGAAAGTGGCCTTCCTCTGCCTGGGACAGTGGGGTGAGGAGCAATCTCTTCTTTTCCTGGTGTCTGCTGCGATCCGTGATTCCCGTCATGCACAGTGTGTCATTTCCCATGAGTACCTGCCTGTTTCTGCCATCTGCCATGATTTATAGAAAATGGGCAGTGATTAATAGCCCAGTCAATGCCGAGTGAAGCCATTTTCTTTCATTTACCTGCTCCCTGACCTCCCCATGCAGTCCCAGACAGGGGCTAGGAAAGTGTATTAATCATGCACTTAAAAAATATTTAAAAGGGAAGATTGGCTGGGAGCTTGGTGGTATTTATGGAGTCATTTTCTACAGAGGGTGCAAGCTAATTGTCAGATAAAACAAATGGGCTCTTTGAAATGGAAATGAGTCACTTGGAGGTACTCAATGTTTGGTCCTTGAGTGATGCCCCAAACCCACCGCTCCTCCTGGGGCTCCCTGTCACCTACCTGGGACCAAGCCCAGTGGCAGCTGCGGCTCTCAGACACAAAGGAAGGGGTACGGCGCATCAGCTTGAAGTGCAGTCGTGGTGCTAAGAGGTCTCTGTCACCAGAGAGGCCTGTGCTCCCACCAAAACATGGTGGTGGCACCGGGGCAGGGTGCTGCAGGGGTACAGAGGGCTCATGCCTGTCTGAAGTCCACCTGAAGAGATCCTGCACCAAGGGAAGGATATTTGGGGAAAAGACCTTGATTTCCTATGACACAATCTGTATTCCCAGAGCCTGTGAAAGCGCTTGGTCCCTTTCTGGACCCACAATATGAACAGTCAGTAGAATTGCTCCAGCCCGCCTCCCCACACACAAGGTGGGTTCTCTACGCCATTTTTACCAGCTCCAAGTGGCAGGACTGGCCCTGGGGCTCCTCATCCACCAGAAGGACCAGATAAATTTATGTGGATAAGCATCAGTGTCTCTGGCTTCCCCAATCCCGGACGGGAGCCTCTGTTCACCTCTGCCCTCTGTGGCACAGAGCCATGATACCATCATCTGGAGAGACACCCTGCTTTACTTCAACTCAAATCTGACCTTTCCTTTCCTTGTGCTACAGCTCTGGGGCAGCACCACGTGCACGGTGTCCTGGACAGCTCTGCGTGGCCTCCCGGAAAATGCCGCTCTGCCGGCCCCTAAGGACAACCAGGGTTGATAGCAATAAGATGAAAATCCCCTGTCAAGCCAAACAAAATTATTGAGTTATTCTCACACGCCAGAGACCAAAGCTTTGTTGACAACTTAATTAACTGTGTTTGTAATGAATTTTTGGCCACATGCAACAGACTAATTATCAAAGCAAACCTTAATCTCTTTCTAGGCACATCAAAGTATTGAGAGCACAAAATATTTACATGAGTCTCAGATAAAATTCTTTGCACTAATTCTAACATAATTAAAATTATGTTGGGGCTAAGGTAATTATGCAAGGTGCTTATATGGCATAACAATGTAATACAAGCTGGTGCTTTTTTTCACCTGTAGTCAATCAGCAAAGTCCTCAAATGTGCATAACTTCTATTAAGTGTGTTTTCAAACAATAGAAAAACAGCACCACTTTTAAGACATTTAAAACTGCCCACTGAGGCCAGATTTTATATAAGTACCTTTTTTATTTGTATTATCAGAACTTTTCCCAGCAATAACTAGACATGAGTAAAATAAAATTGGTGAGTTTTAAATGGCCATTGCAGCATTTCTAACTGCCTCTGTGCAATCAGTGATGGCTTTCTTTTTCTTCAAAGTGTTGATGTGAATTTGATGACTGAGAGGTGGAGAGGACTGTACCAACTCATCTTTTCCTAAGGAATGCCCTTCCCAAGAACAGGGCACATGATAATGAGAGAGAAAAGAGCAGGAGAGGGAAGGAGACCCACATTCTTCCTGGGGTTTGCTGTGGCAGGACAGGTCTTTGCTCCGGAGGGGAGACATTGTGACCCAAAGCTGGCACCTTTGCCATGGAAGGTGGCAATGCGTGAACACATCCTAAATGCCCCAGAGAGTAAAGGGAGTTACAGACCATCCCTGTTAGTTCCATCTCCTCTGCCCAGCCCTGCACAAGTGGCTGTCCCAGTCGTCCCCATGGCTGTAGGGACTGCCTGGCCCCAGCAAGCTCGGCCCCAGCTGCACATGCCACCAAAGAACTGCCTGCAGTGCAGTGCGCCATCTAAGCCTGGGCATGAGAAAATGACAAAAAGGCAAGGTCATCCCCAGGTCCCACCTGCCATCTGTGCCGGGAGTCACTTCTGCTGCCACAGGAGGTGACCTAGTTTCAGGCAGCGGATCTCGGAGATGTCATCCTGCATCCCCCACCACATCCTCTTGTCCCTGGGACTAGCACACCTGCACTGCTGTGACCCAGGGCCTCATGGTGCAGGCCATGCGGAGAGTCTGTGATGACCCAGAAAATCCTTCAACTGATGAGCTGAGAAGGCAAGTTGTCTGGCTGTGAAAAAAAATAAAAGGCTGCCTTAGATCTGCATCACCAAACTGCAGAGACATGGCTCCAGAGGTCCCTGGCTTGCTCCATCTCTAATGTAGGGCCAAATGTGCTTGTGCATGTCTGCCTGATGGTCTGACCTGTCATGATGAGCCTCCAGCACTGGAGATGGACACCTTGTCCCTCCATGCTGGCACTCCCACTAGGAAGTTTTTAACTTCCTTGCTGGTGTCTGAAATTCATGTCCTGCCCACCAGTGATGCACAGAGCTGGAAACCTTCACGGGTGCAGCAGCCTCATTCCTCCCGGGATGCCCATCTGGTGCCTGACCCCCATTCCAATCCACAACGAGGAGGGTACCCTCCATGTGCGTTGTACCTCCTTGCCTGCCATTCAGGGTAAACCAGCAGCAAGGTCATGGGGGCTCACTCTACACCACTATATGGTGACTGCGGCTGTGAGGATTGCCTGGTCCCAACACTGTCCCTGCCACAGATGTCAGGGCATATGTTCCTGTTTTCCTAGCTACTAAAATCAGCTCCTTTCTGTGGCCTTTGGAGACATTTGCCAGTGGAAAGTCTGCCTTTGAACAGATTTCTGCCTAGGTTTGACTTCATTAATCAAATCATTTCTTGACACAAAACACCAAGGACTTGCTGGAGGTGCGAGACCAGAGCAGGGCCATGCTGAGTGGCTCTGAGGGGCTGCCCAGAGGCATTCCCACAGACATGCAGCTTTGAGGAAACTATCGAGCTTTCAGTTTGATCTGCAGAGCTTAAAAAAATTAACAGGTGAGTTTGAAGCAACAACAACTCCTCCCAGCCCTGTTTTCCCCACTACCACTGTTGTGCCAGTGGGGCTGCAGTGATGGGTTTGCCCCCATCTCTGCAGAAGGGTCACCCCAGAAAAGTACAGATCTGGAGCAGGACTTGGTGGAAGCCCAGGTACATGCCAACACAATCACCCCAGGCACCCCCAGCTCCTCTCAAGTCCCAGCTGGGCCGAAATCACCTAAACCCACCCCAAATGACTTGCTCCCTGTGGCTCACAAATGTTGGGACACAACTAGGAGCTCTCTTTCATTTCAGCCTTTTGTATCAACAACAAATCACTCTGGAGCCAGACCAGAATTTCACTTTCTGACTGGACCAGACCTCTGATTTCATATTTTCCAGCTTTCCTGCCTCCGCAAAGCACACAGCATCAGACTGAATGGAGACACAGATTAAGAGGCAGATGAATGAGCTAAGAGGGGGCTAAGAGCTTTGCTGCTCCTCAGTCTCAGCAGGTGGGTTGCTGAGTAGACTTTTTGCTCAGCTTCCCATCAAGAGATGAGGAACATCTCATGGGTAGAAAGAGCTCTAGCTGGTGTTACTATCCACAAAACAACTAATTTTACACCAAGAAAAAAAGATCCATATCACATCTCAAAATCATCAAAAGGTGAATGAGCTATAGAGAGACTATATGTATTTCTTCCATGGTGGTGGGGGTTACCCTGGAGTTATTCAGGAGACAAGCCCTACTGTTTGGACACATGAGCTAATTGCCCTGATGCATCTGAGGGATGGGATGGAGGAAAGCCTGGTCATTAAATTTGTGTGCAGGGAAGGGCTGTAAGAGCCTTTCCTCCCCCTGCCTCTCTGGTCAAACAGTTTTGGCATTTGTTCAGCATTTGAATAGATGAAGTCAAGTCCAAACACTCAGCAGGCTCCTGTTCAGTGCTGCTCCCTAATGCTTGATTGCCTAAAAGACCACTCCCACATTCCTCAAGTTTCTGAGCATCTTGATATTTTAATTTATTTTTTTTTAACCTTCAAAGCTTCTGCAGGATTAGGGCTCGGTTTAACCTCTGGCAGAACTGACAGATGCTTTAAGAGCTAGAAAGATTTTAGGGCTCTTTTTCCTTGGCCTCTCAGCAGAGGCCAAGACCTTTATATTGCTGCCACCTTCCAGCCAGAGGAGAGTTGCTGGGGGTGCTCTCTAGCGGCAGCCTGCAGAGAGAGGAGAGAAGCAGCGTGCAGATGTTAACCACATCTGGACCAGCTGAGATAAAACAGCTGGGGAGTCAGAAAAGCTTTTGAGGTGCAGGGAAAACCAGCAAACATTAACTAGGGGAGTGGCAGGCTATAGACTGGTATGAATATCCTCTGCCCAGGTTGCTCTCAACTAAAAGGCATAGTATTTTCCATTAGTTGTCCAAAGGAATGTGTGATACCTGTTCAACACACTGTTGTTTTGCTGCTTGCAAAGGGAATGCTCTGGGTGCCCTTACTGTGGTACCTGAGCAGCTCCACATCTTTTTTTTTATTTATTTATTCTGACAAAATTGTTTTGAGAGGAATATTAGCCCCATTTTAGTCATAGGAAACAGAGACAGAGAGGGCTAGCTTTAAAGGTGTTTTAGCACTGGCATAGAGGAAGTCATTCAGCATCAGTGGAAAAGGAGCATGGAGCACGCCTCTGCATTTTAAGAAGTTAAAATAACTCCAAAATCTGGATCAGAGCATGGAGAGGGTTCATTTTAAAAGGTATATTTGTAAGTTTTTCCTCATTACCTTTTCAAGTTCTGAATAAGGATCGGGAATTAAACAGACTACTGAAATTCTCCCACTATCTAGTAAGAAAGCAATCTGAAAAGTTGGGGGAAGAAGGGCTAGTAAGAAAATTAAATTAAAAACAAAACAAAAAAAAATCCGTGAACATTTTCCACTTCATAGCTATAAATATTTTTGGCCTTTTTTCAGAGGAAAATAATAATCCCATGTTATTCCCAAATTATGACTTCCATCACCCTGAAAATCATGGGATTTGTTTATTTGACTAAAAACTGCAAGATTGCACTTTGGGGGAGAAGGAGGTCTGAATTCAGCCTCTACACCAGCCCCTGTCAGCATCTGCCCTCTTTTGAGCCCATGCATGGAGAAAAGGCATTCAGGTGGGCTTCCATCCCAGGATGAAGCAGTTACTGCGTCCCTGGCTCCCAGGCAAATTCCCAGGGCAGCATCCAGGCATCTGAGGGTTCTGAGGATGTCCTGGACCTCCTTAACCTCCAGCCTTCCTCAGAAACATCAAACTGCTGCCACAGGGCTGTGAGGGAATTTGGTCAGGTGGGAGCAAGAGTTGGACTTTTCCTTCCGGCTGAATCAGAGCCGAAACTTTTTTTTTTTCCTGGTGAAGAACATAAATATGAATCTTTCCTTCACAATTCCTTAAACCTCTTGTGGTGAGCAAACAAATCTAAACCTAATCCTTATTCCAGGGAGGAAAACACCCCCGCTCAGCGCCGGGCAGTCCCGCTTTGGGATGCGCACAGCAACAGCAGGTGGAGCTGCGAGATCAGGAGTGAGGACCGGCGGAGCCTGGTGCAGCTCCTCGTTGCTGGGCAGCGAGGAAGAAACATTTGGTTTTGAAGGGGAGCTGGAAAGCCTCAGCTCAACGTGGCCTTTTGAAGTTCCCCCTCCCTGTCACAAATTAAGAAAAGGAAACGTTTGTTTCAAATCCAGGAGGAAAGTCTGGCAGGGGGCAGAGCATGCCGGTTTTTGCAGAGAAAACGGATGCTCTGAGGTTGGGACGTGGTGTTCAGCTCCCTGCCCCACTGTCACCACAGGCTTCCTGTGCAACCTTGCCCACATCACTCAGGGAGACACCTGAAAAGCCCTTTCACCATTTTCCAGGGAGCTTAGGCAATTTCCAAACAAATGGACTCTGGAGCATCCCTCAGTCCCTGCCACTCCCTTTCCCTGGCATCTCCCCCAAGGTGCCCTCCCTCCATCCTAACATCTCCTGCAAAAGCTGTCAGCAGTAGCCAACACTGTACTTCTGCTCATAGTCAAAAGGTAGAACCACATCTTACCCAGGGGATTTTGGGATTCCTGGGGTTGTCCCCCAGGGCAAAGCTGGGGTTTGCCAGCTCTGAGCCCCCTGAACACGGGGCTCTGGTGAAGGCCCCAACAGGTGCTCCAGTGGCAGCAGAGGTGGTTCTGTATATGTGTTGTTTTGGTAGGTTATAAAACTCCCCTACGAAGTAAGTGATTACAATTAACTTGAGTTTTATGGATGTAGAGTGCTCTTCGATGGTGTTTGGGTCACAGGAAGGAGTGACAAGAGGGAGACTGATGCAAGTGTGCCTGGGCCAGCAAGGGCAGGCTGATTTTGCAACAGATGGGGAGCTCATCCATTCCCCCGCCACACGCTCAACACACCAGTGCCCCAGGTTGAGAAATTTTTTATAGAAGAAATAAAGCAATAACTTCAGTGTAATAAGCTCACACACAGCCCTCCTTAGCTTAATTTTTAACTGTGAGGGTGACAATCAACCAGCAGAACAACTTTCATGGGGTGTGGGTGGATTTGTCATCCTCAACAGATCAGATCTGTGTCCTCCTGTGGGGTTTTTCAGGGGTGTCAAACTCACTTTCTGGGGCAGGTCTGGCTGATACTCCAGCATCTGACATGGGCATACTCAAAAGAGTTTTAAAAGAAACACATTTAAAGATATGCTGTACGCATGCCGTTAGATTTAACTTACTGCTTCTGCAATAACTGCAATGCAGTTACATGTACACTACGCTGAGCTATTATACCATCCTAAGAGTCTGCACCACTACTCAGCACAGGCCTGGGTCCCACCCTGAACTATCAGCAGCCCTATAGACCCCGAGAAGTTTGGATGAAATTGTTCTGCAGGTCAGGTTCAGGCTATCCCAATTATCATCTAATTTATGGGCTCAGGGCAGCTGAAACAGGAGGAGTTTTTAGCTCAGGGCACATGGGAGCCAACATACAACTGCAATGGCTCCTCCTCGCTTTCACATCTCTGGAGTGCTTCTGCCACATGGTAACAGTAGGAAACAAGCTATTTGCTCCACAAGCATAACCACAGCTTAACATTGCACGAAACACGTAGGAACAAAAATAAAAGCATGTTCTAACTATGTTGCAGCTATTGTTCTTCAGCAGGATTTTCATCTCACGGCAATTTCTGAGGGAGTTGAAGTCTTTGTGGTTTCTTGCATTTGGGGAGAAGAAAAGAAAAGATCAAAGCACAACACCCTCTGAGATCTGGCGTGGACAACACTGTCCCCAGATCACTTGGTCGCATGTGACATTGTAGCCTGCAAAACAGGCTTTAACAAGGCGAGATGCACGAGTGGCTCAGTGCTGGTTGCCCCGCCACAGGGCTGAGCAGCAGGATGAGGTGGGTAGTGGCACCCGAGCCCCCCATGTGGCCTGGTGGATGAGATGGCTGTGTCCTGGGTAAGGCCAGCACGATGTCCTACAAAGCCCATCCTTTGAGACTTCTCCCCCATTGCATGCCAGTACCATCTGCCCTGGGACATGCAGTCCCTTCACACCCCAGGTTGGCTCCCACTTGCCAAGAAAGAGAGATTAAAACATTTCCTTGAAGGAAAACAACCTAGTAGCTTGTAGGCTTGCAGAGCGGATGTCCTGCGGCACCCTGCCTGCCTATGCAGCCTGCACAAGTTGTAGGCATTCAGCACCCATACTTCCAGCACAGGGCAGCAGTGCACAGTGACCAAGGAGTCTCTCAACCTTGCAATGCATGGAGCATGTTGCACAGGATCAGCAGAAGAGCTGCATGTCTCAAGCTACCCCCAGCAAACCCACCTGCTCTGTGCCCACCTATAAGCATTACAAACCCTGCAAGGCCTCAAGCAGCCTGACCTAAGATCTGAGGGAGCCCTGATTAAAGCAGGGAGTTGGGGCAGAGACCTCCTGAGGTCCTTCCAGCCTGATTTATCCCATGAGGCCACCTTCGTGCACCATGGGAAGTCATCCTGGGCCACCACCATCTCTTCCTATGCACCTCCCATAGAGGCCAAACCACTCAGCCCTCCAAGCCCTGACACAGAGGCTCTGCAGCCAGATTTCCCCTGGTATTTAGCTTATCCCCTTTTCCAACCCAGCTGGTACAGATCATAGCCTGAGCTGGCAGGACCTAGAAGAGCCCATGCATCACAGATGACTCAAGCCCAGCCTTCCCAGGATTTCTTCTCCCATTTGTGTCACACCAGCAAAACAAACCCACGTATCCCACCAGCGTTTTGCTAAAAATCGATCAAGCTCATGCACAAATCCCAGAGCTTAATTCCCAAACCCCTGCTAAGTTTGCAAGGTTGCAGCCTGAGGTAGTAGGCATCAAAATCCTTTACACAGCAGCCTTGAGAGGCAAAGCAGAACTTTGAGCCTGGGAACTTAGATCGCTTTGGTAAATAACCAGGCAGGGATTAGGAGACTGGAGAAAGACTCTTCTAACATCCTGGTCTGCCCATAAGATGAAAGAATAGGCTGTACATTTGATAACTTTGCATGTTTTATGACATTATTGTCTGTAAAACTTCTTAGTTTCCTTAGTAATCAGAAAACCGACTCCTTTAATAGAAAACACGGTGTACTCGCCACAAGAGCAGAGAATGAAAATTAGTCTCCTATGCAAATAGTTCCATTATAATCAAACACAAACACTGAAAAAGGTCAGGTTCCCAAAAGGATGTATGTTTACATTATAAATAAGGAACTGGGAAACAGGAACAATATGACAGTTTTACTACTTGGGAGCTGTGACTCGCTAAAGTAAACGGCAGCTTCATGAGGGGGCTCGAGGTGCGGCAAACTCCTAGTGGTGGCACTATGCTTTTTTCATGTGTGTAAAACTGTAAAAAAGGCTTATTCCTTTTCACAAAACCATGAGGCTGACCCCCAGATAAGTCAGTAGGGTTTCCTATTTGGTGTTTGGCCTGACTGTTTGCTTAGTTGACTTGAAATCAGCACAAATAACTCTGAAGAAAGCAGAATTTGTCACTTAAACTCTTCACTGAAGATAAAATAGTATCTAAGATGGGTCCAAATCCTCAGGGATTAGGAGAAATTAGTCCCTTGTAATCATTTCTTAACTCTTTTTGGTTTCCAGTCATGGATTGTTAGTATGGTCTGGCTTTAAGACATTGGAGCTTTTTGGAGTAACACAATCAAAACCACTAAATATTTTACTATTTATAAGTAATCTGTTACAGGCAAGTAATGGAGTCCTACTATAGCTTTGAATTAATGTATAACTTAAATAATGGCTAGCCTAGTGCTGTTGTGTTGGTTTACATCCGGGAAGGCTTTAGGCAAAAACAGGGCCTGATGTCAATGGTTGAATAATACAGCCTAACACAACAAGGAAAGCAAGCCCAGTATAGGAAATTATAAACATAAGACAGGAAATATATAAGGAAATATAAATGTAAGAAAGCTTACTATAAGCAAAGACAAAGATTTCCTTCTGTCACCTCCCAGGAGGAGCCTCAAGTTGTTAGGGCTGCAGGCTGAGTCTATAACACACCTCCCGACTCCTACCTGAGGGAAGAGGTCAAGGCTGGAGATGATCTGCCACAGATACCATCTAGGTGTGAAACATTCAGTTTAAGAAACACTAGAATGAGGCCGAGAGTGCCCAGCGACGAGCCATGACTGTTATACCACTCTGAATGCGAGAATGGCACTCTCCTGTAGTCATCTGTGTTTACTCTAACACACCCACTTGGGGAGGATGCTCGCAGACAGAAAAGTATTCCCCCTGGCCCACAAGCCATGCACAGCTCCTCAAAAAACGCTGCTAGAAATATCTTTCAGGAATATCTTGCCTTCTCCATTTTGAGCTGGAAAATTGGAAGTTCAAAACCTGAGAAGTTAGCTCTTCTCAACCCCTGTATTATCAAACCTTGAGACTTACAATCACCAGCCTTCAACAAAAAGACATTCAGCAACACATTCAACAGGGTAAAAAGTCACATCCATACAGTTGTGGCAGAGTTAGTTTTGAGATTGGGCACGTACGTACATTCCAGCCACATACTGAGTGTTGAAGGCAGGTAGCAATTTCCCCTCATTTTCAGAGGTGCAGAACAGTTTCAGCTCCCACTGAGGTGTTGAGGATACCTGGGGGGAAAAAGCTACCTTTACAACAAGCCAAACCCAAAGACAGCAAACCTGATTCCCCAAATCTCTTGTTTGAAAGCTCCCAGCTCCCCCCGTAGAGTTACACTGAACTTCAGCAGAGTTTAGACTGGGTTTTCCCTAGGTATAAAATAAAACTTTGTATTGATCTCAAAATAATCGATAATTTTTCTATGAGAAGACAGCTAAAGTTATTGAATCCAGGTTTTCACTACTTTATTTGCTTTCTACATCAGCCAAAATTTGTATCACTCTTGTGTTTGCAGCTGAGGAGCTCAGCTACTTCCCTAGCAAAGATAATTGTAAAACCCAAATAAATAAACTATTGGACTTGTCAAAATTGATGAGATGTAATTGAAAAGTAAGGCAAAAACCTCTGGTATTGTTAACCCCAAACCACTCTTGATCATTAGTTAGTGACTATTTCCACAGAAAGAGCATCATGCCAGCAAAATCAGGACAAAGAGATGCACCTTTTCTTTTTGAGAGAGATGTTAACAAAAGTTAAAAAACAACCCTTTTGATCTGAATAGGACCTTCAACAAGCGAAGGTGGAATGAACTGCAGCTGCAAATGCTAACAGAATAATGTCAATCATTTCTTGGGAAGGGAGGAAGGCAGAAATTACACTGAAAAAATCACCACAAACCTCTAAATGGGATCTAGAAGTCTCTGAGCTTACAGTGCAAGAAGAGAATTGACCAACACTACCAGAGAGAAGTTATACCTGTGATGCCTTGTCCTGAGGAAGGGAGAGGGAACTGCCATTGCCCTCCTGCCGGCCCCCACCTCCATGGACATGGGAAACTGCAGCAAAACACCTCTCAGGGGACACTGAGATGACTTGCCCAGCCTGCCCCTGCCCACCAGGTGGAAGGCTGACAGCTTTTTATGGGTCAATATGCATTGCAAAGCATAACATGTAGGCATTAGGCATGATTTATTTTATCAGTGTATTTTCAAAGTGTATTGTCAAAGTATTTTCCAAGCAGCTTTGCAACCATTCTACAAATGGAAAAACTGAGAGACAGAGAAACCAAAAACCTTCACTTCACTTCTGATATACCAAGCTGGATATATTCACTGATTTCAGTGTTTCTCTGGGAAAAATCCATGAGGGAAAAAAATCTGTCATCCAGATGTATATAACCAGTATCAAGTGACAGAAGGAGCACACATGAGTCGGAGCCTCTAACTCCTGAATCAACTCCCCTGCCGCCAATTAATCAGGATAATCAGCAGATTTCTTGTTCACTAAAATCACATTAACTATTGCAAACTTTCCTGAGCACTCCCAAAGCTGAACATAATTCCCACTTCCAAACAAGTGCAACAAGACATACTGTGCCTCCTGTCTAAGACCAAGCTACTGGTAGTGTTGTTTTTTCACCTGCCCTAAATAGTCAGGGCATTTTAGGCTGGAGGAGAAGCTTGGCCCAGGTCTGTGTCTGCTCTGAAATGCATGTTCAGCTTGTATCTTGGAGTGACTGCAAAGGTAAAAGGACACAAAGCCATATGCCAGCAAGGCTCTGCACCTGCCCCCTCTCCCCTGTTATCACATGCACTGCTGAGATTTTGGCTCTCCCATCAGCTGCACCTAGCACATCAGATCAAACTGGTTCTTTGCTCAGATGCAAATGTCAGGAAGGGACGGAGCACACACAGGCCAAAACTGATCTATTGGAAATGTGGGGTGGTGGGAGGGACCTTTGAATGCAAGAAAAACCAAGCCCTGAAAATACCCAGAGGAAGAAAAGGGATGGCCTGAGGGGCTGGGTAATAAAGTGACTTTTCTCCTAAGAGTCTAAAGGAGAACAAGCAGTCAAGACAAACAACCCTGCTCCAGCCGAAAGAGGGATGAGGGACTGATTCCAAGAGGAAGGACCCACCAATAAATTCAAAATGAGATTCTGCAAGAATTGTAGAGCAGGATCTAGGTGACAACAGTTATTTACTACACGCTCATACAGACTTCAGCAGGACTCTGTTTACTTCTCCTCTTCTTCTACATGTTACCTA
Source organism: Strix aluco (assembly GCF_031877795.1). Taxonomy (NCBI): domain Eukaryota; kingdom Metazoa; phylum Chordata; class Aves; order Strigiformes; family Strigidae; genus Strix; species Strix aluco. The sequence goes on along the minus strand of NC_133936.1, from coordinate 14,142,028 downwards.
ACACTGCTGTGCAGCATTTAACAGCTGCAATCCCAGATCCCTAGAGATGACTGCCCACCAGCAGGATGAATGTCTGCATATAGCACATTAAATGCATATGTTTTGCAAAACAGTCTCTGTCTATACATTAACACTGACACAGGTTGGCTGCAGAATGGCATCTGTGTAACACTCACTGTCGGTGCTGCACAAACATTTTAGAAGCTTGAGTGAAGAAAAGCACAGATGTTTTTCAAAATCCTGCAGGACATTTTCACTGTTACCAACAGCTGGGCATGGTAACACCACAGCAGACAGTAACGCAGAAGAAAAGGAAGAACTGGGGCCTGAGCTGAGCTGCCAGCATTCCAGCAAGAAATGCTATTTCAATAAAGCGCACAAATGCAGATGCTATTTCTGAACAGAGCAGAATCCCTCCCCACCTATTCTTCATATGCTGCTTGAATTTCTATCACCTCTCCCATGATAAATGAAGTTATTTGTCCATGTGTTTTTGCTAGTGTCACAATATTCTCAGTTTTAGAGTTTCAAAAAAAACGTGAATCACACGTTTCTGTGTCTCTTGCACTCAGGCTCCCTGTCAGCAGTCACTTGGTCTCCACCTGTAGTGGGAGATCCATAGCCCATGGTGGGCACTCTGCCCATCCAACAGGGAAGTCCAGGAAGGGAACCTGTTGCATGTGCTTTATAGTCACAGGTGCTCAAAAGCAGCAAAGCTATTCTGCAAATGCTAATGTTGCTTTCACACACTCTGCCTCTCTCCATCACAAAGACAAAGGCTTGCCAAGATCAGCGTGTTTGCTGAAACAAACCAAGACCTGAAAAAACTTCCTTCCAGCCACAAAATATCAGTAGACCCATGGTGACCTCTCTCGACCACATCTACAACATTCAGAGGAATGTGCAATGTTTTGCCACATCATTTGAACAAGTTTGTTTCAATAGGTGTGCAGAGGAGGGAGGGACAGTTATTAATGGGCTTAGCTTGTTCCATGAAGTGTAATTAAAGAGTGAAAACCGAAGTATATCTCATAGGGCCACATATTAACACAGTATTTTCAAAAGGTCTGCAGTTGTACCCATGGAAATAACATGACAAGAGGAAGAAATGTACTTTGAGTGGTGTAAACCTGTATTGAAACATTAACACAGCTTCTTTCCACATGAGAAAAAAAAAAAATCATAGCAAGTCAGCGTGGAAGAAAGCCTTTTGTTTTTTTCTTTTTTGTAATTAAGTCTGTCTTGAAAACAGACAACAAAACTTGGAGATTGATCAGATTTGTGGGAGAGTAACATAGGGAACCCAGAGTTACACAGCGCACCTGAAGTCACACTGTCTCTCTCTCTCTCTCTGTACTTTTCTTTCCTCCCTCAACTGCTCTGTCAGGCCCTATACACAGCATCTTAATGCAAATATTCATGTTTTCAAGTCTATTGTGCTAGAACCTATAAGTCCTCCACCACAGGCAGCGTCCTCACTGGAATCGGTGCTGTGGAAATACAAACTAGTTTCTGACCACTTTTGAGGTAAAACCTATCCAACACGAAAGTTTCGTGGGAGGGGCACCCCAGTTCCTACAGAGCACAGTCGGAAATAACCTGTATTCCTTATCTCTAATCCACGAGATCCATAGCCAGAGCATATAGGTCCAGCCAGCAGAGCTGCTTTTCTGGCCATGCCACGTCTCTCTGAGATTTGGTCCACTGTCCAAAGTGCTTCTACTCTCTGTTTTAATTGAGGAAAATGCAGAGAGTGCCTCAGGCTCGGTTTGTACCAACCTGAAAAGCAATTTAGTTACAGTTTAACTCCTGTTTGAAAACGAGGTCAAGAGGTGAAGCCTACAAGCCAAGGAGAAGTCCTCCAGCAGGCATGTGGTTATTGGGTGCACCACTTAAAATCAGCTACACCATCTCTAGTCATAACCTTATGATTCATCACGTGCAGAAGCCTTTGGAAACTCTTGAGGACAACTATTGTCTCTGGAAATACCAGCTAAATTGGGTAAGAATGTGAAGACTTCTGTTGTATGCATTAGGTGCTTTCTCCCACCAGATGTGGTACTGGGCAGCTCAAATTTTGTCCCAAAAGAAGCTGAGCTGGCAAGTCAAAGCTTGCAAGAATCTGTATGCCCTCAGCCCAAAGACACCGCATGTTTTCACTCTGCCAGCACTTCTGGGACTCTAAAAAGCCTCTCAGGCATCTGAGATACAACATTACAGACTGTGACATCCCTCTCCCTGCTCTCTGCAAGCAGGGAAAGCCCTGTTGCTTCGCACAGGTCCCAGAATGTGTTATTCACCCTGAAATGCACAGAAGACATCAGACAAGTGAGAGCTTAAGCAGCGAGGCACCTGCTGTTGCGAATCTTGTCTCATTAAAGGGGAAAGGCAACACAGGTGACATTTTCTAAAGTAGGGGATGGTCCAGAGAAAAGCAGTGTACCTACTACTATGCAAGTGATCTGAGTAAAAGTGGGGCAAGCAGATGTGGTGGTACTTCTGCAGGATGTCTTCCAGCAAGGGACATGGGCTGTCCTCATCAGCTATAGCTAAGGATGGGACATCAAAATTCTTGAAGTTGTGAGGGTCAAGGCTTCATCTTTTATCCGATCTCACTCTCTAGTCGACTTGCTATCTTAGCACAATCTCAAGCTTTTCTAAGTAAACATTTCCACAGAGCAGCAATGGTATGTGCTAACTCTTTCCATTTGCCCTTTGTATTTCCCAGGGTTGCAGGCAATTTCCCATTCATCAAGGCTGAGGAGGCTTTACTGCAGAGCTGAGGGGAGGCTCCTTGAAGGATATGACCAAACATAGCATGTTTTTCTCTCTCCTTTTCCCTGTGGTGATGGTTCTGCCCTGCCCTTTCCTTCCCTCAGCCCAGTTAGACAAGTCAGACAGTCTCCAGTCTGACCTTGCTCTGCCTCCCTTCCCCCCTGCATATTACCTTCCAGCATTTACCGTGGCACAACAAAAAAGCACATCTCCAGAAAACCTCTATGCCTGACCCACACCCACCCATGGATCCTCCTGAGATCCTGTTTTCAGACTTGGATGTAGGTATCTCAGTAGGCTACAGCATTCATGTGGCCTTCACCCACATCACTGCAGAATGTGTCTACAATCCTTTCCACTTCCTGGGATCCATGGAAAATAATGGAGATTTGACATTTATATCTGGATGACTTACAGTATACTTCTGCATCTCTGAAGAGCTATTGAGCTTGGGAAGTAACTGTCAATCCAAATTACATGTAACTGGAAGATTTCTCCATCCACCCTTCTCTAAACATCTGGGCAGATCTTCAGCTGGTGTAAATCAGTGTAGCTGTGCTCAGTTACTCCAGCTGAGAATCTGGCACATATGTCTTATAGTTCTTCCAATATTAAAAACACACATTCTCTTTTTATGTGAGCTCAAATATTTATATTATGTTCTTTGGACTTTTTTTTTTTTTTGGTGCAGATTAGTTTCCCCCAAAGAGATGGGTGTAAGTAGAACGGTTGCAGCATTTAGGCTTTACTCAGTCCCTCGTTTCTATGTTTCTTCTGATTGTTGTTTGCATCATTGTTTTAATGATGTGAAGCGTAAATGTACATGTATGGAAAAGGAACTGGTGAAGGGAGAACCAAAAGCTGTTTACATATGAAATGCAAAGTACCTAGTGGGTTTACGGCCAACAGAGCCAAATAAGGCCAGTTGAGTTACATGGGTGCCATTCTAGGGTTGAAAAGCAGGCTGTACATTTCTACATCTTATGTGCCAGTTGACCGCATTGAAATATATCCATTACCATCAAGATAATGGATCTATGCTTATTTACATCAGAGGACAAACCGGCCACTTATCTATATATTGAAAAGTATTCATCTCTCTGAGATTACCCCACACATTTATCTTTAGTCTGAGTCCACATTAAATTGAATTTAAAAGCTCCTCTAATGGTCTTCTGCAGCATCCCTGTCCCACAGCCATGCAGGAGTCTGGGGAATCTTTTTTCCCCAGCTGTGAACTTCTGCATCAGAAGATTTTTCTCCCGACTTTCACTGCTTTTTACATTATTTGATGGCCATCCCTTGAGTACTAGGGCAGACTTGCTTGATGTCTTCTGAATCTTGACTGCAGTTCATCACTGTTTTTCACAATGGTTGCTGAAACAGCTCCATGTTAACTACTGCATAAATCTTCTATTTCCCTGAACACAGACAGTTTGGAATCCTCTTCTGTATGACTATAGAGTTTTTCCTTCCCATCAGTCACACTAGAAAAGTTATTAAAAACAGTGTTTTTAATAAAGCTCAGAAAGCTATGTGTTTCCTGTACATGTCTGGCTAGCAAAAGAGGCTCCTTTTGAAAAGTGCCACATGCAAAGCTTATATCATCTGCCAAGGAAACTATACCTGTACTCAAAGCAGCAGAACTGAGTGAACTAAAAGAAGGACCTGTGCATATTTCCTTTGCCAACCAACCTCCAGCTGGTTCAGAAAAATTACTAGGAATGAGATTTCTACACATTTTTAAAGCCCCCAGGATTCCTCTGTCAGCACCAGAAAAATTCTACTGCAAAAACCCTCTCCATCTTGTCTTGTCTGCCTAAAGAATGAGCTGGCTAAGAAACGCAGTTTACTTGGTCTGTCACAACATCTGGAAGTCATATTGACACATCCAAGCAAATGAGAGCCCAAGACCAGCGAGTTATGTAAAGAATGAACATGTCTGGCCGACCCTCTCCCAGACACCGCATTATCATAAGGGGAGTTAAGTGGAGCCCAATGGGGAAATGCAGGTGCAAGAAAATGATTGCATTGGTACACTCACGTTCAGCACATCAAAGGTCTTGCCTTTAATTTGTGTCCAGAAGGACAGCTGAAAGTTCATACCAATCAATACGTACATTCCCCTGCAGGAGGTTTAGGGAGATACATAGAAATGCAGTTTTAAACAATGAGTGGGGTAATAACTCCTAAGCTCTATTTTTAGCTCATCAGCTGAGATAAAGAATGGTCCACTCTACAGGGAGACTTTACTACCCTAATCGTCATAGCTGCACTGAAGTTGCTGGTGACAGTGTCAAGCCTTGCAGATAAAGCTCTGTTTGTAAACAGCAGTTCTTCCATAGTAGTTACTGACTGGCAGAATTTCCACATTTTCATGCTGCCTCTTTTCCCAGCTCAGCATCACACTGCAAACTAAGATGCTCCAACTTGAACAGTCCAGCACCAGCATGAACTGCTTCTTATCAGCTGTTGTCACTTGGTGTTGTTAATTTTACATCTTTTAGGTCACCAAAGAAGTGTTGCTGGGCTTGTCCTATTGTCTGCCTTTGGAGGCCACCAGAGCAGTGTTAATCACAGCTGGCAGGCCTGGGATGCTGGCATGCTCCAAAACTTCTTATAAATTCTGCCCTACTGTCTGATGTGCAGTTCGATGCACATCAGATGGCATTGGTGAAATATCTCTTGGATGCACCAAATATTGGTCAATAACAAGTCCATGCCTCAAAGCCATCCAACAAATTGGAATACACTATTGCTTTGTTGATCTTTAATTGGTGTGAAGTTTAATGCCACATTGTTCCCAAACTCTGTGTGATAACCGCTGAAAGACATGCTGGGTCTGCTACTGCAGTTTTGCAGCTTTTCACTCAATGTGTCCTTTGCCACTGCCCTGCCACCTATCAGTGTCTGAGTGACATCTCCAGGGGGTGAGGGGCCACTCCAGTTAAGGACAGTTGGCACAATGAAGGCAGGACACACTGATCTGGTTACATATGTCACATCCCCACTGGCATAAGGGAAGTGGCGAAGACCCCAAGAGCTTCTAAGCAGGTAGCAGGTACTACTTAGAGTAAATACATTGCAGGAAAGCAATCACCTGTGGTTAGGTGGGTGCACAGAGTTATCACCCACCAGAGGTCAAAACCTGCACCTACAACTGGAAGTCTCTGCCTGACACACAAATCAGCTCCTCCAACAGCTCTTACTGGAGGTAGTGCAGAGCCAAAACCTGAGCCAACATGTTTAATATAAATTGCTTTCAATGGGGTTCACCACACCTATGTCCTGCTACCTGCTGTCCCTTGTTCCCAAGAAGTCTCCCAGGAACATAATCTGGTCTGGTGGCAGCAGACTGCTCCCAGCTACTTCTTTCCTGGGGCAGGATAGGAAGGGACCAGGAACTACATGGGAAGCCATAAATTTCCCCCAGGAAGGATCAAGTCACTAGACTGAGCACCGGTTAATTGTAGGGCATTTGTCTTCTGGCTTAATGTAGTTTGGGGTTCAAGTTATTTATCAATGGCTTTTAGGGTATTGGAGACATAAATCTTACTGAAATGATGGCATGCAAATTTGGGATTAGAGACAAGATCCTGCCCCTGAAATGTCATCTCTGAATCAGAACTGAGAGCAGTATTTGGATAGGGGAACAGCCATCACCTGTGCAGACTTTCCTTGGAAAATGCACAGCATTAAAATGATTGACTTATAGTGCAAAGTTATTTCTCCATACAGCTGCAGTCATAGGATGGGAAAGTACATCATTCCTGTAGGTCTTACAGAAAGCTTACTGTTGATTATGAAGAGCTCATACACATCAGCTGCTAAGACAGGCAGCAGGCAGGGCAGCCTGGCTGCAGTGCAGACAAGTGGCACTGCCCCTCTGTACATCAGCAGATCCCACATTCGGCCAAGACCACTATGTTCTAGTAGGGTACGATTTACATTTTTCATAGGTGGAGAAAGGAAAGAGTTACTTTAAAGGCAGATCTGGGTCCCCAGCACATGGTCCAAAATGCAAACTGAAGGAATTTTAAAGGTATCACTCCATGGCAGCTACCCATGTCTAGTTATTGCGTTGGATTCAGTTCAGGTTCCATTTCAGAAGCCCACCAAAAGGTAAATGAGGGCCAGAAATTCACCCTATACCCCGAAGATCAGAGATCAAAGAGCAAGTGCCGCATAAAATACAATAAATTCCTTCGGTTAGATGAGGAACGGGCTGATCTTGATTTGACGCAAACAGTTGTAGGGCTTTGTTGCAAACTACAACCATGCAGGTATTTCATTTGTTTTTACCCTTGACTGTTATCATCCCTCAGGAGCTGGCTCAGGCAGAATCAGGTCAGTTGGTTCCAGTCTAACCTTTCAGGGGAGGGGAAGGAGGAGGGACCACTTATTTGCACTGCTAAGCAAAGCCAATCTTTCTATCACCATCTGCCCTGCTCTTTTGCTAGATGGCTTTAAAAAAAAAAAAAGCATAGCTAGGAAGGAAAAAAAATACATACCCCACCCAGCCTGCCTGGGTGGTTAAAAATGAACTTGGACCAATGAGATGGAAATAGAGAATAAACATGCAGAAGCATCTGAGATTTACTACTCAGATAGGACTATTTTCCATAGGATTTGACTAAGAATTCCTGGCAGACAAATGGAAGGCAAATCTCTGTCCTTTGAATGGAATGGGGATTTTCAGGTCTTTCTCTGGCTGAGTAAGTGCAGGCATGTGCAGCTTTCTGTGGATGTGAGCAGATGTAAATACCATGTTCAGCAGTCAAAGGTTCAGCATAATCTTGCTGCTTTCATAGGATCTGAGGTTTAAACAAAGCCCGTAAAGACAGCAGGAGCCATCCTTGACTCAAAGGCCTGATCCAAAAGCAGTGAAGCAGCAGGTCATCCAAGTATGGACAATTTGCTCATTCAGCGTATGAGAGTTCTTTGAAATTTATTATGAACTTCGCAAAGAACATTGCAATAATTAGGGCCAAAAGGTGCAAATTTCCCTTCTTCCCCTTCATTTCAGCTAAACAGCTCCAGGTCTTACCAAATTCCAGCTCTGCAGCCCAAAACCACAGGAGATCTCTCTCAGCAGTCATAAATGCATATAGCTCGCAGTATATGCCAAACCTATTTTTATGCAGAAACTGTTGTCATTAGAGCAATAAGCCTGGTCTGGGAACACCACACATCCCTAATTGACATGTCACACAAATAGGACATCCTTAATTCAACCCCATATAATTAACTGCTCTTCTCATGCTACTCCAGGCACCTGAGCTAGTATCTCTGCAAGATGCTGTTTTAAGACATGGAGGTACCCCTCTGCTCCAGGCTAGCTTGGGTACCTCCAAAAACCCTGCACAGCACAGACTGATCTCGTTCGCACACACCTTAGAAGAGGAGAGACGTTCCATTGACGCAACCAGCCACATGCAGTACAGAATACCTTATGTTTTCTAAGTTCACATGATTACATCAGTCAATATATTTAAAAGTTGAGCAGAAAGACAAAAGGAAGATGGCTTCAGACTCAACAAATTTTGTGTTAGTGTAGGGTAGCAAAGTGCCTTTTTTTCCCCTATGTTCCCCATAAGGAACAACCCATAACATTGTCTGTGAGGACCTGTTGGCACGGTATCAACCTATTTATTGAAGTCAATCTTAAAAGCTTACTTGCTGGTTTATGCCTGTGTTTGTGGACTCCCACTCAGGAAGTCCTGATCCCTAATTTCTGTCCACTAAATTGTGTCTCCAAAATAATGACCCCACGCTAAGACCTGCAGCAGGCACAGTGCAAATGCAGAGTAGGAGACAACCTCTGTCGATCTCAGCAGCCCCCACAATCTAAATAAACAAACAGGGGAATAGAGCCCCCCTGTCCATTGCTGGGCACTGCTCTGTCCCCAGCTGGCAAATCGTTCACTGCTGGCTTTCACTTAACTACATGTTTCAGCACTGACATGGTCTGAGGAGTATTGGTGGGGCAACAATTTTAGTGTCCCTTCTTCCCCTAAAATACTGTTTCTAAACACATCCCTTCTGCTTTCCCCTGTGCCCTTCTACAACCTTATGGTAGCAGAACATGGCTCCTGTGGAGGATGGGGATGCAGATACTAGGTGGTGTTGCTGAGGGAGCAATGTCCCTGTCTCATGGGCCAGGGATGGATGCTGAGAAACCATCAATGCCCTTGTCTCTCCTGGTTTTGCACCTCTGCAAAGAAGACGGGTTATTTTGCTATGCTGGGGGACTGAGGAGAATCACTCCCTCCAGTGAAACCTAGGGACAGAAAAGTCATGTTACAATGTAAAGCTGTTTACCTCACAGGTTATTTCAAAAAGTACCTGGTGCTAGAGGGAAACCTGTAAAAAGCCAGGAAAACACTAAATTGCCAAGAGAAGGATCCTCATTCTCAGCTGACTGCATTCTCCTTGAAGCACAGAGACCAAAGTCCTCAACTGGTGTTAACTGGTGAGGTCCAGTTACATCATCCATTTATCTAACCAAATTCAGTATATTCTTTGGGACCGCATCGTGCTTGGCAATAGCCTTCTTGTTCTATATGTGCTCTCAACTAGCACAACCCACGTTCGAAAGATGAAATTTCCAGCCAGAGCATTGTTTGAAGTTTGGGATTTGGAGGTGGCTCAGCAAGTGAAACATGCCACATGACTTCAGATCACAGCAGTGGTCAGAGCGGAGCTGTGCACACTGGCTGTGCCTGAGGAAATCCAGAGCAAACAGAGCAAGCAAGCCAGACCTTGCTGAGATCAGCAAAGGGAGGCTGCAGCTCAGTCTTTTACAGTGCACTTACTACGTGGCCATCTGGGTACATCAAGTAAAGAGAGGGTGGAAGAGAGAGAGACTGCTTGGATGTTTTTGCTTGAGCCATGACAAATCTTCCACTGTGTTATCTCCTTCCCTCAATGTGTTTCAATTCTTAATATGGTTGGTCCTATCAAATTGCCTAATAGGGTGAACAAACCTCCTATTCTCAAGACACGGTTGCATCACAGATTCACAGTGTGATCTTAGAATCATAGACTATCTCAAGTTGAAAGGGACTTATAAGGATCATTGAGTCCAACTCCCTGCTCCTTGCAGGGCTACCTAAAACTAAATCATATAACTGGACATATTCCGGATCATCATCCAGAATATTTTTGAAAAACTGCACAGATGCCTCTTTGTAACTTGAGACTGTTCAAGGTCTTAATTCTTGTCAGTGTACCCAAATTCCTATTTAGGAACCTAAATATAATTGTGAAATTTAATCCAAATTAACTACTTATTTTCAGGCCTGCTGAGCCAAACATGGAACTAAATACCCCTTTGAGCCTATATACAGATGACTCATCCCTCAGTGGTGGTGGATCCATCTAGCTTCAGTGGGACATGCAGGGGAATCCAGGCAGCAGGTCTCATGTTCCCACATCTGGGATTTCTGCACAAAGTCCTCACCTACAGAAAACTCAATTTGGATTTCCCCTGAAAGCAGAATGTCATCCAGGTGCCATGCAAACTGATCTGAGGAACAAGCCTGCTGCACCTCCCATGCCCATCTGCCAGTTTAAGCATACAATTCCATCGCTTGCACCTGGCATTTTGCATTAAGAGAAGGTGGGGATGATGGCAGTAATTTGCTTATGCCTCTCCTTTGTGCATGTACTACAAACTCAGCAAGTGCCCTGCACACAGAGCTGGCTCCTCCCATCTCCATGAGGTGCTCATGGACTTGAGGGTTTGATCTGAGAGCAACTGAGATTCAACTCAATGGACATTTCAGGACAACATTCAGTTTCCATGACCCTTAGGAGGAACCATTCACTAACTCTCATATAAGAGACATCTCTGACTCACTCCAGGGAGATGACAGACTAATTCTACTCCCTCTTTTCCTGAACACTAGAAGGTCCAGCAGCAGGTCACACCCTGGCTCGAACAAGTCCCATTCTGGACCATGGTCATCTCTTCCAGTTTAACTCAAGTTGATGTCATGTCACCTACAGCTCTTCTTGGTGGTGCAGTTTCCTCACCTTCACCTCCAGCTTCCTGGAAATGTCATTTTCCCCACCTTATTTCTAAATGACAATGAACCAAGAACATTTTCTGGTTTTTCTTGTAAATAAAAAGCTAACCCAGGTTCTGCACTTCCTTCCCCAGAATTAGAAGTGTCAGCCAATGAAAAGCTGAACTAAGAAAGCCAGTACAAAATTCAGGAACTAGTTCATTACAAAAAGCTGTTAAAATGTTTTGACAGAATTTTGGAAATTGTTTTAAATGCAAGACAACTATATGATTTCAATCAATGAGCACAACCTAGGATTATTGAATACCAGCATGGACACAAGACAGCTACAATGCAAGCACCAGTCCTTCATTGATCCTGTCAGCACCCATCTTCTGTTCAGGTCTGTGTCCTCAGGGACACCTTTGTGTTGTTCTGTAGCCTGTTTACTCTGAAGTTAGGAGCTTTTGTCCTTGCCAGTCTGCTGTGCCTGATAATAATCTTGCAGCACTGCTTTCTTTGTAATGTTTGTAACAGAAATTCAGTATTAGTTGGCATTGTCAAAACATAAAGATGCAAGAAGCACTAAGGCTACAGCTACTATAAGGAAGCAATGACCTGAAGAATCTATTTTTCAATTTTAGAGTAAATCTTTAAATTTGCATGAATCATAAATCTTCATATACACCACTCAGCAATGCTTTTGGGTGACGCTAGGGCAGGAAGAATATGGACACACACTTCTGACGTGTATTACCTTGTCTACAACAGCTACCCCATGTTCACCCCAAAACATCTATCTATCCGTAAGGTCTATCACCTACAAAGATTGCAAGCTTTTGGATAGACAGAGATCATCTTTTTGCTCCCTGACAGTATTTTCTTTGCTGTCAGTCCAGCAAAAGAACAAAAGAGATCTTTCTGCACGGCTAGGATTCCTGACAGAAGGAAAAGAGTCATTCAGTATATGTCAAAATATCTAATAAAGAAGGTCAGTATCACAGTTCCTGATTGACAGATGGGAAAAGCTGAGAAAGAGAGGTCATGTCTACCCTAGTTTGAAAGAGCAGGTTTGAGCAGCACAGGCTCCCACTTGCTTGCCTGTGCCATCTGTACAAAGCACAGCTGGCTTTGCCCTCGGGGCACAATAAGCTGCTGTGTGTGCCTAGGTGGATGAGAACATGCATGCCCTGGATGATGCCTCAGGCATGGGTCACTGGCTGGTTGTACAGCAAATGAGGATGGCCTCAAGGCACACGTTGCCAAGCAGATAGCTCAAAGACATCCAACAGGCCAGTTCTCTAGAGCTGAGATGCACTTCAGACTCCTGGTCCTGTTCTGTCTGTATCCTTCTGTCTTCCAGTCCACGGGCAATTAAAATATACCCCAGCTAATCTAGAGAGGTTTGTTTTCAAGATACTGATATTCAGTCTGAGGATAATGGTTCTTTATCATCCAAGAGGTGGATCAGAGTATCCAGTGCCTGTGATACTGACATTTTCATCAATGTACTGAGTGACATACAGAGTGGAAAGCAGAAGATGGGTACTAGGATGGTAAGTATACCCTGCAGATGGTGTCTCGTTCTCTGTAAAACCAGCCCTCAAGATACATGTATTGTGGAGCAATGGATTTAGAGGAAAAACTAGGATTTATCAGAAAGCTATTTTTCTCCTTATTCCCTAATGATATCATACCTAACACTGTGGTACGTGCTACAGTACATGGGGGCAAAAACTGGGCCATAGTATAAGATAACAAGCTCCAAGTGCTAAAGGGAGCAAGGACATCTGCAAAAGGTAAAGTCTGATGTTTAAACAGCAGAAGTTATCATTTAGATATTTTTATAGGATAGTAGTCAAATAAAGTACTTGTTTCAGCTCCAAGCAGTACTTTTCACATAAATCCCGGCTGGATATGATAAAAACAATTGCTCTAATCATAATGACTATGGGTTTCCTGTGGAGGCTTTGAAATCAGACTTTACTTAAGAAATCAGTCTTTACCAGATTTCAGTCCTACCTGTGCTAGTGCTCAGAACAAAGACACCAGCACTACTAAGAAACTAATGCTATTGCAAAACAGACATTTCATGCAAGTTGCCAGTCCTGTTTCCTCGATATAAAGTGCTAGAAACGTGTGTATAACACAGATGTCAAATGTGCTACAGGGCTTGAAAGTTCATCTGGTATGAACAACTCTCATTCCTTGGATGGATTCTCTCCTTGGATGAATCACTCTGGACAAAAAGTCCTAATCATCCACCCCAAATCAGATAATGTTCTTCACCTGGCTGCAACCACATGCTTGCTCTTTCCCACACTGAATTCATCAAATCACCAGTGATTCACCCACTACTGTAACTGGTACAAATCCAAGTGTAGAGGTTACTCTGAATCAATTCTATATCCAATTAAATTAAAGAAGAAAATTATTCCCGAGTTGAAAGGACAGTTATCAGGGCAGTATTCACTTAATTAAGACAAAATCAGCTAACATTTACTGCAAGAAATTAGATCACTTGCTCCTTCATCAGTGTGCCCTTCATTAGTTCATCCACAAAGATGCCAACCTTTTATATAACTTTGGGTGAATCTCAAAGGGTTGGGTTAAACAGTCCAAAACTTCGAAAGCTTGTCCAAGCTATTCGACCTTCTTAAGTCTGCAAGGTCTGGTACTAAATACTTAGTCATTTACGTTTCCAGCCAAAAGCAGAAGCACAAAGACCTACACAGATGAAAAACAAGGTGGAGAAGGGCATCCATTGGTCACTGGAATTGATTACCGTGCTGACTGTATAGAACCACAGAAGTCAACGGACACCATTACTTCTTTTATGACAATCAAAGTGAGATTTGCACACTAGAAGACATGGGTGTGACTGCTACCAAAGTCAAGGGGCTTTTTCAATTGGTGTCTGCCCCAGCTTTTGTTTTCCAAGCCAGCTCCATCTTTTTCGGAAATTGCTCACAATTTTCTTTAAGGATTCCTTTGGGAGATGAAGTTTTCTAGGCTAAGATTCAACCCAAAAGGTTTTAATTTTAGCCAAATTGATTTGACCATTTTTGAGTGGTGAAGGAATGGAAGAAAATACTTTTCCCATATGTTCCAGTCAGAGGAATATGTTTGCCGAGAAGAAAGAATCGTTGAGGAGACAGAGGGGGTGAGGGAGTAAATATCTCTAAAGGATAAAAATATTCCCAGACACAACACCACCATGAGCTAAGCCCTAACCTTGCGTCAAAGAGCACAGCAGCAATGGCATTTGCGTTTACACCAGCTGAGTATCTGGCCCATAGGAATACACAAGAAAGCTTTCTATTAAAATTTTGGATAGGACACATCAGAATCTAAACAACATGGAAAAAGCCTCATATGTTAACCCTCTTGTTCTTTCTCATGGCTAAAAGATAGCATACTTCAATTCACAGAGAAAACAACCTATTGCAAGACTTGCCTAGACATGATGAGTCCTCACAGCATCTCTGCCCAGACCTTCAGCAACACTCAGGACCCCCCAGGGGTCTGGGCTCATTAACCATAAGGGATCACTAATGGCTGTGTGCTCCTGGCAGCTCAGCTGCTCAAATTCTCTGGGTCAGACCAAGCTTCCCATATCTCCACCTGTTGTCTCTTAGCTAAAGTGGGAAAATATGAAGTCCAGGAAGAAAAAGAACAAAGTCAGTGGTCAACAGTACTCAAACTAGGTTGCCCAAATCTTAGCAGTTCCAGTAAGAGGGAAAGACAAACCTTAAAACTGACTATTTCCAGTCCTGACCACAGAAGCCCATGGCTCTATACTGCAAGACAACCCACACTACATTGCTACTTTAGGCAGAATTCATAAGGCTTGAGGCATCCCATGTGAGATAAAAGAGCCAGGTCTCACAAGAGCACAGCTGCACAGCATGAAGCCCAGAAATTCAAAAACATAGTTTATTTCTTAACTTACTCTTAATAGAACCTCCAAGGTTTTCCAGATTCTCAGTGTCACACGCCAAGCCCAAAACACTCCAGTTTCTTCAGCTGCCAAGGAGGTTTTCATCATGAAATTGCCATGAAGCTGTGGGTAAGAGAGGTCCTGGAGTCATGAGCAGCATACTCATTTTTATTTAATAGTAACATCGTTATTAAATACCTGTATCATAGGTGCCTCATCAAGATTGCTAGGTGTTATACAAAAGTGTGAATTCTCCACCTCAGAGAATTTACAATCTATAAAGATGAACAGCAAATAAAGGAGGAACTAGGCAAGGAATAAGCAGAGATATATAATTCAACATCACTTTACAGTGTGAAAATCTATGGGTATACTAACTAGTACCTATGAATGAACTCCTTCAGTACCTCCCCTTGGCTGTTGTTAGCTTGCTGGTTCTTTACATCAGTATTTATTACAGATATAGACCTTGGAGAGAAAATAACTGGTTTCATGGTCTGTTTCTTATAATCTCCTTTAAAGGCTTACCATTGAGCTCTAGTGGACACAGGTTCCTTAGAAGTGCATGAGCACAACTGGAGGACATTAGGAATTCTTGTAAATGTTTGATAGGACACAGGTGAGTAGGGGGCAGAGGACTAGGTAATGAAGGAAAAAAAAAAAAAAGCAAACAAGGTCTAAAAGTCAAGCCTGAGACCTTCACACTTGGTATAGGTAGACAAAAAGAAGCAAAACAGAAATGAAGTGCAAATGGTTGTAACACCAACATCACAAATCAGCAGATCTTCCTAGGGACGATCCAGTTTCCATACCTTTAGCAGCACTAGTCTGTGGGAGGTTAGATGAGAAAAGAAAAGCTAGCAGGAGGCTGAGAAGGAAGAGAAAGATGAGAAAAGGAGGAGGGAGAGAACTTTGAACATAATAAAAATAATAAAAATGTTGATATAGATTATATGTATGTAGCAGAAAAGACAAAAGAGTCACATAAGCTGAGCAGTAGCTATTTAGTAACCAGGAAGATGGTAGAGAACCAATAGGTTGGTATTTTAATTCCCAGCAAAGTTTAATTGTAGATGGTCAATAATGATGAATAACCCATTTATTTTCCATATCATGGATGCCTAGAGACATGAGTGTCTGTGGGAAGATAAGACTAGTCTATTCTAAAAATTTCTCTGATGTAACTATATCAGCATGAAGAAACAAGTGCAGAAAGCTTACCAAAAAGCCCTCTTGCTGGAGCAGTTTAGCCTGAGTGACATAACCAAACAAAAGGCTTTTTACCATGTTGCTTTTTACACAGGAACATTTGCCAGCACAGCTCCACTGGATGTAAACATATCTATTGCTGGTCCATAGCATAGGTAGGTTCTTGCAAAATACACCTACCTCAGGTCCCAACCCTGCAACAGGATCAGCAAAGTGACATTCTAGGAAAGGTTTCCTGTATTGCAACCTGCTAATTTACCTGCTGTTGTCAAATCTCAATGATTAAACACATGAGTCACACCCCCTAAAAGCTGTATATTTAGGTGAAACACAATGGGGTTTGAAAAAAATGTTAGGTAATAAACATTGGGCTTCTTTTTAACTGCCTTTTGTTTAGGGTTGTCAGTTGTGCAAGTTAGAACTCTGATTACAAATAAAGCTGATTTTTTTCACCCTGGGAACTGCAGCTGGAGCCAGGTGTGTAGGATTAGCTCAGCGTATCCCCAGAGCAGAGCAGCACTGCAACGTGCACCTATGGCAGCACCTACAACTTGTTCGACCAGCCACCCCTCCAGGTCCAGCCACTAGTGGGGACAGTGGCATTGGCCATACAAGGGAGAGACCCTAAATCTGAATGTGGTACAGCCCTCTTTCCCAAGCCTTTAGAGAATTCCTGTGCCTGGATCAGAGGGTCATAGCTCTAGAGAGGACCTGGAGTTCCCTATGTGGCTCCTTATAGGACTCAATATGAACTTAGTGTTTTGTCTCTGTATCTAAGTTCCATGTCCATCAAAGTGGACAATAATCCTATTCAGATCCCCACTGGTCTCTTTCAACTATTCAGAGCAGCTGTATAGTATGTAAAACAGGTTAAGGTAAGAGCTTCACCTGCAAACACAATTCAGTCATGGTTATAAATGCTCTTTCATTTAATTCAACAGCATATTTAATTTTGGTCCAGAATAAGCACACTGACTTGCAGACAAGCAGCCAGGTACTGAGGTGTGATGGGCAGTACTTTGCTGCTTCAAAAGTTCTTGACTCTTGTGAGACATAAGCTGTCCCTCTGCCAATTCAGATACACTGTTGAAAAATAGGACAGTTCTGTGCCCCTGCTGTGAGGTCTGGGCTGTTGGGTTAGTGGGGAAGTCCCTGAGTTTAAACATTAGGAATAGAGTAAGCAGGCAAAGGGAGTGGCATGAAAAGCAAGCCCCAAGCAGGGAAGAACTCAGTAAATTGTTGCAGCACTGTGACACCTTTAGCACACGTCCTCTGAGGACCTCGAAAGTTTCTAGAAGATACTGGCTACGGTGAAGCTTTGTGTGTCCCCCCCTGAAAAAGGAAGAGAAATGGAACCCATAAATGGTTTCTACTTACTTGCTGATGGGCCACACTCACCCTTACCCTTCATTTCCTATACCACCACGCATCAAGGACTGTGTTGACCATAGAGCTTCTGAGAGCAATTCTGATATCAAACTGAGATGTGAAGAAAATCTTCTCTGGTTTGGATTTCAAGACTTCACCAGAAGGGAGCAGGAGAGACCTGCAGAATACTCCAAGTAATGCATACACAGGGACAGTGTGGTCCTGCACAGAGCCTGGCTTTGCTGTAGGTATGTCACAGCCAGGCTCCCAACAGATATGACAACTGCAAGATTAAGAAATCTCACCAACATCATCTTGTGGCCTGGGAAATCGTAGCTTTGCAGTTTTCTCTACATGTGCAAGCTGTATGTCTATAACCATGCCAGTCCATGAGGACAGTTAAAAGTTGTCCCTTTCCTTTCCCACTGCTAATATACTTCCAGTTTATAAATACATGTACACCAGAAGAGTTCAGCCCTATGTAAAAGGAACAAAAACCAAGTCCAGTTTCACATACTTTTCTACAAATGTAACTGTATCTATGCTTACTGGTAGGACAGGTTAAGACCAAAATAGAAATCTCCCCTTCCCTATTGACTTGGATATATTGGTCCCTGTATCAAATTTGTAGTCAAGAATTGAGAAATCAAGTCTTAACTGAGCGCCATGAAAAGAGTAGCAAGAAGGAACCTAGAAGGAATCATGTCTAGTTAGGGACAATATTTCAGAACAGGTTTCACAATAAAACAGAAGAGTAAGTACAGAAAACCAAGTTTTGCCTGGTGCAGAAGAGTTTCCTAGACAGCAGTTCATGAACCCTTGTCCTGGACACAAGGCTTCAGTTGCTGTCTGGCACTCAGTTGCAGAAGTATCCTTGCAGCAAGTTTTGCAACTGGTTTCTTGGAAGACCAACATTAGCAAAACATTCAATGTAAATATGTCAACCTTTAACTTCTTGGAGACCTGCTCTTACCTTCATCTGAGAGCAGCTCCCCTCAGAGCACGGGTCAGAGCCCTCTACACCACCATTGGAGAGTCAGTGCCTTACAAATGACCCTGATGAACTTGTATCAGAGAAAAGAAAGGTCTGGAATTTCACATCTGGCCCAAATTCAGGGTCATGGTCTTTGGGAAGGTTTAGGACTATGGACTTTTCCCAAAATTCTCACCTGTGCTTGTCACTAGTGGATGTAGTGTCTGAGAAACCTTGGACACCCAACACAAGTAGCTTGGTTGCACAGAGTCCACCTGCATCTGCAGGAAACGTAACACAGGGGACATGCGGACTGCACTAAGCCCTGCTTCTCCACGAGTGAGGGTTCAGATTTAGGAGCTATCATGAATGATTAGATTCAAGACCTGGGTTTGCATTAACTGCAAGCTGATTAAGGAGTTAAGCAGAAGAAGTGGCTAACCTGCCTGCAGATCCCCTCTCAAGCCCAAGAGCAACCATCCCTGTTGGGTCTAGCAGGAGCAGCCATGGACATTTACTGTTCATCTGCCTGACTTCACTCCCTAGTTCAGTGTTAGGGAGTTTACCTGGAGCACCTGAGCACTCCTTAAGCTGTTCCAGTGCAAGACCAGCCAGTTTAGGGCACACCATTTCCACCAGATTAAACAGGCAGATGATCCCTTCAGAGAGAAGTGGTTGATCCTTCCAGGTGCACATTACTGTCCATCTGTCAAAGTGCACTCACTTAGATTAAACCATTTCAGCAACAGCTCTGAGTTAACCCCAAATGATTTTGCCCAGTGTGGAGGAGGGCAGAATCACATCTGCTGCCAACATGGAAGAAAACAGTAACTCAACAGGTGGTGGTAGGCTGGTGGTGACCAGAGGCGGCACATATCTGTCCCCAGCTGAGAGAGCCAACTTTGCACTGGAGTGACCAAGGAGTGTCCACAATGTCCAGGGTCTGGTGGGGCAATGGAGGCCACCCCCAGCAGAACTGTGGGTCACCCAGGCACAGCTAATGCCCAAAACCTGCCTGGACATCTTCAGGAGCATGGACAGGAACCCTGTGAGCTGAACAATGGATTCTGTTTATCCCCTAAACTCAAAGCAGAGTTAAAACTCATCAAGCTTTCCTAGCAGCTGGGTTATATACACAGAAAACTGGGTGTTTACAAGACCGAGAGCTCATTTCTGTTCGTTTCTATGCACAAAGAACAAAACATTTAGGTACTTTCCATCTAAAATAACTTGCTCTTGTCCTTTTGCCTCAACTGTCCAAGAATGAGGGCTGTGTGTGACCAGGAGAAGGGAAATACTTAGAAATCCTTATTCGACTGCTGCTGTTCCTTACTGACATTTAGCCCAGACAATATGAGCACCACCCTCAGTTACACCCAGCTGGGCTCAGTGACTTCACTGGGAAGCCATGGTGTGGCACAACTGTAACCAACAGCAGAAACAGCCTAAATATTTCTGTGTGGAGCATGACATTGCTTGCTAGACCGAAATTTTCTTTATTCAGTACATTTTGGGTGCAATGTAAGTTGCTTTAACCTTGCTGCACCATTCCTGGCCCCAGGGTTAACAGCACAGGGCAGAAGAGATGGGAACAGAGATTCCCTGTCCTGGCTCTGCCCCAGGGACAGGTCTCACCTCTGATCCTACATTCTCATTAGGGGAAAGAGGCGATCCTCACACTGCTGTGCAGGACCCTGTAAGCTAGAGATGTTAAGTGCAAGCTGAAAAGTTGTCTGTTGTAGTTGCTACCACTCACACCTTCCAAAATACCCACTGCAAAAGGTGATGGTGAGTCAAAGAGGGACGCTTAGTGGGCACATGGTAAATCCCATGCAAAGGGAGCAGGGACTCAGACTACACCTCTGCTGATCAAGCCACATTGTTTCAGTGTTGCAGATCTGCAAGTCTCTGAAATTAATCTGGGTGGCTGAAATACCAACCCAAACCAAGACATGTCCTGGCTGAATAGCAAGATGCAGCCCTAGGTTGGGGATGAAGGCAGAAGCAGAGGTTATGGCCCCACCAGTCACCTCAGCCAGGAGTGAGCTGGGACCAGCTCAGCAAATGCCTAAAAAAGAGTTCTGAGCCACAGTGCAAGAGCCATAAAACCACGTGCTGGGGAGAGAAAACCCCATCAACATCTTTAGCCCTGCACCTGTACACCTCCCCACACTGCCCCTGACCTGGTGTTTTCTCCAGGGATCCTCACACTGTGATGGGAGTTTGGTTCTTGCTGTGACAACTTGACACTCCCCATGCAGATGCCCAAGTCCTGGCTCTGGCTGTGGGTCACCCCCATTGCCTTTGCTTTGCCCATTGCAAAGGCAGGCTCTTCGTGTCAACCCAGCATGGTGTCACGTGCAACACCAAGCATGAAGCAGCTCCCAGCCAGGACCTTCAGACAGCAAAGCCAGAGCTCTTTATGCATAACAGCTGGTTTCGCTCGCTTGGTCCCTGAAAGCCCTGCTTTCAGTTTTGGCTAGCCCTGCACCACTCAGCTTCATGTACATGGGTGGCTTGCACTGTGAGCAGAAGGCAAGGATTAGCCTGCAGTGCACACCTGAGCACCAGATCTCTGCATGCGTTTCAGCCCGCCCTGTCCAACGAGTGCCTCCCCTCGCAAAATCCAGAAATAAATAAAAAATTTAACAGCCAGAATGTCCCAGTTAATGATTAAGCAGGGACAGTTGCACAACTTCCCCTGGAATGTCTATGTTGATGGCTGCGGTACACTGACAAGCAGGAATGGCAAAAACAGTCCGACAGTGAGGAGAGGATGGGGCCCGGGTGTCACAGCAGCCACAGGAAGACTTGGCAGGAGATGGGCTGTCCGTCCGTGACAGGAGGCTGGTTCCCCCCTTAGCATGTCCAGCCCCAAGCTTCAGAGGTTTGGGGCACAGAGCTGGTGGCAGCCAGCCTCAGTGTGGTGGGGGAGTCCTACCATCATGGTGAGCAGGAAAATACAGCATCGCTGTGTGTTTTATACAACTGGTTCACTTGCAGGCATGAGTCAGTGCAAAGCAAATGCAAACCTCATGCCTCAATGTTCTTATATATGTGTTTAAAAGCACACAGTATGCTTATAAAAGGGCTGAGTCTCCAGGGCTAACTTATAAGTGCCAGACAAAAATTCATCAAGATTGATGAGTCTTTTTTTTACGGCATTCGGCACGTCCGACATTATACTGGACTTTGAAAAGCCCTGCAGGAACAAGGGCCGTTAAATATCTAGAATAAATACAGTCAAATAGAAGTTCAGACACCCAACTGTTCATTTGCATGGGCATGTCCTGTACTTGGAAATGCGGTAAGATTTCAAGTCAAATTCCTGGAAAGATTAGCCTAATGCACGACTCCCAGATCCCACAGCTCATTAGGAGGAGACTCTAATGCAACACCTTCCGAGCACTTCTTGCACATGCACTTCTTGCACACAGCTGTTGGAAACAAAAATCTGTTTGGCTGGTCATTGGGTCATTTCAGCTTCAGAGACATCACCCAGCCACAGACAGCATCCACACAGCACTTCAGGGTGACAAGGAACAGAGAAAGCTAATGCTCCTGCTCAAAAATGGGTTTGTGAATTGATTCATCGGTGGAAATAATGTGCTTCATGACACACCTTTTACTGGTCCAACAGAGGGCACAAGGGCACACGTGTAACAGCCAACACAGTGCGTGGGCTATTTAATGATATGTTCTGCAAAGAAAACTCTCCATTGACAACTTCATTATTTGAAAAAAATTACATTGAATTCCCTGACCACAGCCTGCATCAAGGAATCTGGAGGTGAACCAGGTCATTTCCAGTATTAATAATTTGTTCCTCTAATAAATTTCAGGTGGGGCATCTCTGTAGAGGCTGCTGAAAAGCAGGCTCACAGCCAAGGCAGAGGTGGGGAGGGAGGTGATCCCATTGGGAAGGGTCAAGAAGGACCATTTTCAGGCAGGCTCCAACCTGTGAGCTCCGAAACCATCCTGTTTCTCTCATGCTGAAGAAAACACAAGCCTACGGACTGACATTTGTTGCAAATAATTCATGTGCACCCCACAGATGCCTGACTCACCTTTAAATGAGTAAACTTCTCAGTCTTGAGATCAGTTCTGCCCCTCAGCCATGCCTTGACCACCCACTGGCCCCTGCCTGGTTGAGACTGCAGAAATGCTTCATAACTAACAACAATTATGATTCGTCATTGCTTTTCCAAGTGGCTTCTGCCTCTGCTGTTTGGAAACAGTGCTCAAGGCTACCAGCACCAGATCGATAACTCATCTGGAAACAAACAACTTAGATGAAGGAAGATGGTCAAAGGAGGACTTTTTTGCTGAGGGAAGGTTTTCCACCCCATGATAAGAACCAGAAGTGGGGGTGGGAACTTGGGCACAGTGAGCAGAGCATCAAGAGGGGAGCCCAGACACGGTGCAAAGGGAGAGTGCTGGAGAGCATTGCCACATTTTGCTGACATTAGTACTCCTCACCAACTTGGGCTGCTGTCAGCTGAGAACAGATCCTTGTAGCCATGGGGGCATCATATGTAAATCCCAAAGTGCCAGAGAGAAAGCTGATGTCATTTTTAAAAAAGAAGACCTATTCTAAAAGTTCATGGGCTGGGATGCCCAGGGTTGTGTGAGACAATGTTGAGGGGTTTTAAGAGATGTATTTATTGTAGACCACAGAAGAGCTGGGGTTCCCTACAGCTTGTCACAGGGAGAGAGGAGTTCTGTATGCACACAGCAGTTACCAGGATGGAGAGAGGGGGCCAGACACGACACTGTGTTAAGGTACAGATTGTATTAGGTGTGCGCACATTCCTCCCTGTTTCCCAGCCCTGTGCTCTCACTGCCTTACTAGCAGCATGGCTGTATTTATCTATGCTTGTGGCCTGCATGTACAGCACTGGCAGCTGTTTGAGGACTCTCAATGCTCTGGCATGCCTGCCCTCTTTCTGTGGGTTTTACCGACCAATATAAATTAATTATTTACACCTCTGCTGAAAATGTTTCTCAAGATACTGTTGATAAAGTATTCAGTTTTCTGATTTTCTGAGCCTGATCCACTGACACCCTTTCAAGCCTTCACATCAATTCCCTCTTACATTGAAACTCTTTCTCCTACCCAAGTGTCTAACAAAGGATTTCGGAAATTAGAGCAGAGAAAAACCATCTTTGCAGATGCATCAGTTTTGCATGCGCTGCCTGCTTTAAAACATGAGAGAGCACCCCTTTTAATGGCTGCACAGCTGTCCATGCTGGGAGGTCTTGCTACTAGCCACTTGCAGAGGGCAGAGCCGGCCTGCAATTCTACACACCTCATCCATTTCCATGTGTATTCACAGGGATGAAGTCTGTGGTAACATTGTGAGGGCTAGTAGGTGTTAATGACCACTGAGAGTGCCAGTAGCAAATGTTCCCCATATTGTACCTCAGGACTGAGCTCTCACTTCCTCACCTCAAGTTCAGTTTCAGACAATCTTGCTTGGCATATCTGGAAGTGAGCAGCATACACCATTTGTATATAAAAAAAGTTACCTCTTCATCTCAGGAATACCTGAGAATGATCAAAACTAGGATTCTGTTTCCATTCTTGTGAGTTCAGGGTTTGTAGTACTTTGTAATAATGTACACTCGTACATTACCATGAATTAATTAATGTACACTCATACACCACTCATCCAAATGTTTCCAAAGCACTCTTCACATGTTCTTGTTTCTTTCCCATGTTGAGTATTAAGCAAAAGGTTTTCCCTTGTCATTTTTTCCTACCAGCACATATGTGGATTTTTTACCAATGGAGGACTAATGGGTGTGTTTGCCAAGAGGTGGAGTAAAAATTCTGTACATCTGTAACACTATTACCCAAAGACTCAGCTTTTGACAAATATTCAGCCCAGTATTTGCACTGGGCTGATGTCTCATAGAAAGCTCAGGGTGGGTTTCTCCATCACGTACACCCATCCTCACTGTAAGGCACACCCCTCTCCAAAAGAGGGGAAAACAAAGCAAAACACACATATGTACCTCCCTTCCTGGAAAGGATCAAAGGGACCATTGTGGAGAGAAATGCTCAGATATTATGAAGAATATAATGGCATAAAACCTGCTGAGTATAGCAGAAAAGAATAGACATGAAGCACCAAACTTCAAGCATCTGGCCCAGTATGCACTTGGGTCTTTTCCCAGGACTGAACACTGAGGAAGGTATATTGAACTTCATAAACAGCATGGCTGAGAAAAAACACTAATACTCTGATAATTCAGAGAAGTTAAAGACAAAAGGAATCATCTTGCTTGTCAGTTCTCTTTCTATTTCTTGAAATGGCTTTTTCTGCTTAAAATAGTACCTTGCTATGATTAAAACATACTTTTCAGCAAGGACTTCATTAAGTAGTTACCAAGAGGCAGACAATCAACCACATCCCATAGCAATTGGGTTGATCACCTTCCCATTAAAAGTTATGCTTTATTTTTAAGTTCCAGCATCTCTCTTCAGCTGGCTGCAAACGTTTCATGTTATTGCTCTTTCCAGAAGAAATAGCATGCTGGTCTCTCTTCTGCTAGTACTTAGGGTGATAAAGTCAGCCTACCCTGCTGTAAGTTAAAAAGACAGAGGGAGTTTCTTACATCTCTTACTATACAAAGAGGCTTTTACAATTCCAGTGCTCTTTTTAGGGCACTTCTCTGTGTACTATGCATTTTTTCATTTCTTTAAAAAGCTCTAGAGGTGAAGGTACTATGCCAGCATCGATCTCACCAATACCTGATGAAAGCAACAAAATCCAGCTGAACAGACAAATGAATGAGAGCTTTAAAAGCTACAAATCTACTGAAATTTTAGTCACATACTTGACACTTCACCACCACTGAAATGCAGCCAACTTCCAAAAGCACTATTGTCACTTTAAAACTACTCTTCAGATACACACCAGTTGCTCTGGCCACAATGAAAACAGCACTACAAAGAGCATAATAAATTACAATATAATATAACATAGCATAATACAATATAATTACTAGAACTGCAGAGCTTAACACCCCTACAGTTAGAAAAGGTGCATTTTTCAATTTTTGAGGGCGATATCTTACATCCTTTAACAACCACTTAACTTTATGCTAGTGCCACTATGTCTGTGCTGTTGCATGTGATTCAGTCTCATACAGCCATGTACAAGAGATTATGTTTTAGTTATATTTTAACTGAAGTAAAAAAACAAGTCGTGCGGCTATTTCATAGACGGTAGTACCTCATTTGTGTAATGTAATTGAAGTGCCCTCTGAGAGCTCATAAGCCTGTTAAAGATGTCTTTGGTGAGTGGAATTGGACTACTGGTAATGAATCAGTTATTAAAATCATTTTGGATGTCTATAGCACAGCCACATTAGATCACAAACCACAAGAACAATCTTTTCTAGGTCACAGATAAATATATTTGAAATGACTGTTGGTTCTACCCTCAAAAATCTTTGTAAATTCGTTAAGTGTCTCATAAAATTTGTATTTCTCAGACTTCTCTGGCAGGGATTTCAAGTTTGCACTTCATATCATCACTGAGGAGTTCATAAAAAGCATAATTCCAGACTGGGCATGCTTTTTCACTCTTAACCACACAGTATATGATCCTAAATGCATTGCAGTTTTTCCATGAGCCCACCATAAGAACCAAATTAAATAACTCACAGCTTGTAGCTAGATTAGAAATTAAAGATGAACAGGAGCAACAACCAGCCTGACAACACACTAATCCAAACAAGATGATCTGATCATATTACACGGAAGGTTTTTCTGAAAGCTCCTGCAGGAACAAGGGAGCTCATCACTATTTCAGAAACTATGCAGAAACACCAGCCTTTGTCTAGATTTGCAATTGTCCCTAAGTGTAAAAATTGCTGTCAGCTTGCATAGGTGATGGGGCAAAGTTGTGAACTCAAAACTGCAGACCACTTTTCTTAGGGGAACTGATGTTGTCTTATACAGCCCGTTTAAGGAGGAGCCTGTATAAGTGTGGGCACATGTGTGCAGATCACGGAGCTGTCTGAAAACAGCCGAGTGGTCAGCTCTACAGCCAATTATTATTCATGGTTTCTCAGAAGAACAATTTAAAGTCTCTTTAAATATGGCACATATGAAATTCTGTGGACAGAGGAAATCTGTGTTTCATAGAGGAAGTCAATGCTCTAATAGAGATTTTATATTGCCGAATATACTGATTTTCAAATATTTTTACTCTGAAATTTTTCAAAAATGAGTGGCAGCACATTGTACAACAGCCACTGCAATAAAAGAAAGAAGACAATATTTTCCAGTCAGTGTCAGCATCTGCACACTGCATATCGTGACTCTAAAAATAAAACAGAAGTATTACAGCAATAAACTTCATTTCCATATGTCTGTGTGAATAATTTCTATCTTGTCACTGAAAGAGCAAAAATGGATATAAAACTGAATAAATTATCAAAACAGCATTAAAATATGATATTTCTGTAGGTATTTGTCTGACTCTTGAAAAATGAGTCAAGGTTATTTACAGAGAGTTATGGAAATGAAAGTACTACCTATATGTACACGCACACACATACGCATGCATTATGTTCGTTATGCAAAAACATACCCAGAATTTCTTCAGCCATGTTGGTTTAAATGTATGCCATTCCCTTCTCACCATCCTTTCTAAAGAGCATTCCCTGGTTTCAAAACAGTAATGTGTTTTATGGAAAACTGGCTACAACCAGTTCCAACAGGTTGAAATTTATGTACTTTCTATCAGCAATCAGTCTCTTGCAAGGAAAACTAAAGGGAAATGATCCTTGAAACACCTTGGGTGGCTATGGAAATCCTTTTAATTGTATACTACTCGCAACAGTGACAATAAGTAGATACTATTTGCCAATAACATTGATTGCCATCAGTCTGGGGTTACTATCCTTTCACACATACAAACTGCATCTCAGATAACCGATATATAAAAGTATGAGAGGTTGTAAATGTGTCCTCAGTTCACCTCGGCATCAACTACCTCCCACAAAGCCAGAGGTGGAGGCAAGTACCAGTCGAGGTGGGACAGGTAGGTGGGGTTTGGGCAGTGTGGCAATCCAGCTTCCCCTCATGTCAAGCTTATGTGCATGTGGTCCCTCCTACTGCTAAATCACAGGGAGTTTTCTACAGGTGACGTGGATTTATATGTTGCTACTTTAAAATACCAGTAGGAGAAGAATGAGGGTGCCCGATGGCATATCTCGAGCTGGGCACACAAAATCCTCAGTCACTTGTCACTTCAGAGACTTTTAGACAAGTAGCCACACACCAGAGAAGATAAGGAAGACACAGGAGTGACAACATTCTGGTTTAGATGGCCATGGCAGTGCCCCCTCATAGCCACTTGGCAGGGATGCCTGTACCATGCAGCAGGCAGGCAGGGAGTGCAGAAAGATGCAGTGATGTGCTGAAACGTCACGCCAGACATTTCCAGCAAACCCTAATCTCCACAGACTAGCCCAGAGCCTGGCAGAAATCATAGTAGGGCTACCAGGACTTTTTCCAAAGGAGAATCTTATATCCATGCATGTTTACAAGAACATCACCAACTGAAGTTAGAAACTAGCCACCCACTAGGTCATTCAGTTCAGCCCCCCACTATTTCTGGCAACTGTAGGAAAGTCTCTTTCAGAAATGAAACTAAGGGGACAGACAGTCATGTCCACTCCCATCCTTTGCCAATTTATTTTGTTTAATACAGCAACAATGTACAAACAAGCCGTGTTCCTTCACCTTCCTTGTGCAATACAGCCCTTTTGTTATTCTGATTGTCCTGGGCGTGCTTCTCTGCCTCTCTTCTGGGTTTAGTTCATTTTCCTTGATTGGAAGTCACCAGAGATGTAAACCAGCACTACAGAGGAATTGCTCCACACTAGCTGAGCATAACAGCCAGGAGGTGTGGTTATTCAGCATTCATGTCCCAGAAAAAGGAAGGGAAACCTAACTCTACCCTAATTATGAAGCACAGGAATACACCGTCCTCAGAGATGGTGTGTTCCCTGGGTCCTGCCCCACTACCAGGAAGACCTCCTGCCTTCTGCAAATAGCTGCTGCATTTGTCCAGAGACCAGTGCCTGCACCCCTACACACCAGCCATTTTCAGGAGCAAAGGGTCCTACAACACTTTAAGAAAATGCGGAGGACTGGTCATAACAAGACACAGATGTAGCTCACAGCCAGCTGTCTCTTGAACTAAACTGGTATTAGATTTCGGATTCTGTAGGGTACTTTCACAGATAATATATTTTGGTATAATGCCTTGTTAATATGTTTTTGAATTGCCCAGCAGCACAGAAGCCACATGTTAGCACCCAACCTGGACAAGTACCCGTGTCTTGAGACTAGTCTCTGGGCACAGCCAGCTGGGCAGTGTTCAGAGAGGGATGGGGCAATTTCTGTTTGAGACAGAGGACAACCAGCAGGTCCTCTGCTAGCAGGGGCATACACAGACTCCAGTCTGCACGGGGCTGGAGGACCAGAAGGCAGTTTGTAGCAGCTGAGGTGCTGTCCAAAGCCCTGCCAGCCCCTGCCCTCCCAGGCAGCCCACACTTGGTGCTCAAACACCCTGGGAACTGAAGGTGCCCACGCACTGGTCTACAGCACATATCATAGAGTCCCCTGTGGCTCTCATGGGTGACACAGCTGTCACGCAAGGATGGCTCTGCTGTGCAAGGGGGGGCACACTTTGTACCTGCATGTTAATCCTTGCCAGAAACCATCATGTCTAACCAGAGGTTTTGCTGAAGAACACTTCTGTTCATGAGGCAATAACCATCTTCTGACCTAAGTAAATTTGATAACTGCAGACAGAAGAGACTAATGGAAAATTCTATTCCTGAGCAAGCAGAGAGCACCTTGGATCATTGTGGCTACAGCTGGCTACTAAAAATATTTTTCATTCTGGCCTCAAGCCATGCATGCACATGGGTTTGGGGGGAAAAAAAGCCCCAAGAAACAAGAGAGTCACTGACACCTCCAGATATCAGGAACCTGTAAGTGTTTTCTCCTCCCAAGTGCCAGACCATGGCGGAGGTACACAGTACAAAGTCACCTTCTGTTAAGTGGAGGCACTGCTCCAGGATCTGCTCTGACATCTATGAAGCCACTTCAGACATTTCTCAGCATCTGTTTCCCAGACAAGGACGAGTGTGGGCATGGCTCGCTGAGATGTGCCCCCACCTTCCACAGGCAGTTTTTGGCTCATGGTCAGCATTTGATGTGCTTCACCAGAAGCCACTAAATAATGTTTGTAGGGAGCTTCTTTTAATTCTAGCCTGATTTAAAGAAAAGCCATCAGCTTGGAGTTTTGCAAAGAATACCCATGGCCAAAGCAAAGTTTGCAGAAAGAAATTAGAACATCACAGTAATTTCAAGGTAAAGCCCAGGGAGAGAGAAATTAGTGTAGGATGGGACACAGTTTTATTGCAACCAGGATAATCTGCATGATACCATCTGCATAACATGTCCACTGCAGTAGGTAAAAAGGAATATGAGGAGTCCTGAAGGTGACAAGTGATGCAGGAAAATTGTGTGTCCAGAAAGGAAACTGAAATCTATTTTGCAAAAGTGTCCAGCAGCCTAAGTAGGCAAATCTTGAGAAAGAGTTGTAAACAGTTCACAAAGCACCAGCCCTGAAGTAATACATAGGAACATAAAACTAAGATATTTCCAGACACACAGAAATGAGACACTGGTTCAGTCCCCTCGGAGCAGCAGCAAAAGTGAAGACAAGTGGCTTGTGTATTCACACTAATAACAGCAGTGCCAACGTGCTGAAACAGGAAAATCAGCTTTGGCTTAGGGGTAAAAACTATTGCATCCTCATGTACCATACAATCCCCTATTGATGTATATTGCCAAATATTGCCCCCAGTTCAGAACTATAAAGATTATGTGCTCTGCAAATTGAAGACAAATGTGGGATAGAGTGAGGGACTGAAGAAAGGGTTTGACAAAAGCAGAGAGGTGCAGACACCACAGAGACTATGCATATGACAGTTCTATCAAGAAAAAACCTGTCTGATCTCAGAACAAATGGTGACCACAATTTCCAGAGATACTGCTGAGAATTAGACATTAATTAAAGCACAGTCAGGTCAAGATAGCATTTTCCCATCAGTTCAAGGTGGAGGTTACAGTAACAGGCAGGGTTTTGTTGAAAAGGACCAACAAGGTGCTCAATAACACATTACAGAAGAATATTGGTGAAAGAATCTAAAAAGGTTGTTTGAGAGTTAGAAGTGACACAGAAGACATGGGTCAAGTTTGCAGCATGGGCAAAGGCCTTATGCTGGTGGAATAAGAAAAGGTGTCCTTCTTAGGGTGATGTATGTGCAGTTCTTTAAACTGAATGAGAAACTAATCTATATTTTTATTTTCACTTCCTCGAGCTGGAGATAACACAGACAAAGTGATGATTTTGCATGTCAGATGTACTTTTGCTGGACACAGTTCATCTGACACAGGGGTGGCAGTCACACAGGTTACAGTTCTGTTGGGTATTACAGACCTTAAGGTGTTGTTTAGGCAAATAACTGCTTGGCCTCACTGCTAGCAATCCAACAAGCTACTTGAAAACATTTTAAAAATAATGGAACAACTCCTTGAAGTTTGACTGATGCATGTTTAGCCCTGTTGAGGTACACAGCAGTCCCATTAAAACTTGTAGACGTTTTGTGTAACAGAAATCTGAAAATAAAAATGCCTGGAATGGCAGAAACCAAGATCAGAGAAATTCAGGATTTGTAAACACATTAAGAAACAGGTAACATCAAGCTAAACAAGAAGCCTGTCTGAAATGCTTCACCAACATCACACCAACCCATCTGTGCAATGAGAATAACCAAGTAGACACCCATGGCTTTTGCACAGGGGGACCTTGAGAGAAGAAGATCAGGGGCAATTCTCCACTTTCCAGAAAAGAGAGGGAAGATTGTGCTCAACTAATTCAATCTCTAGCATTTAGTTAGTCACCACTGTAAGCTGGTCATCTAGGCTCCTTCTGCATATCAATGGGTGAAGAGGATTCACCCCAAATTGACGTGAAGATCTGAAGCAGGCTGGAGGAGTTGCTCCACGCTAGCTGACCATGGTGAGATATGATAGACAAGACACTTAACTTTTGAAAGGCTAAAGATGACTCTTAAGTACGGTTTGTCATTTTACTTGTAAAGGTCTCAGTGCCAGACAGCAGGCAGCACAGAGCAGTCGCAAGACCTGATCTACTGAGTTTATTTCCTCCAAAGAGTGGCAGAACTGAAGGAGACCTTCAAATCCAAGCTGACACAAAGAAAGCTGAGCATTGTTAGCAAACACTTCTGAGTCCAGGCATGCCAAATTTCCTTGATCCTATGAACAAAAACCTTCATAGAGACAAGAGCCATGAGACTTGTTTGGGGTCCTTGGCCCTGAGGCTGCTGAATAAAACAGGCCACGTGGCTTTGCTGGCCTTGTGCCCTTGCAGCTAAGCCCTCTCTCCTGCCATGGTGGGACTGGGGGAAGACTGTCTCC
Source organism: Strix aluco (assembly GCF_031877795.1). Lineage (NCBI taxonomy): Eukaryota > Metazoa > Chordata > Aves > Strigiformes > Strigidae > Strix > Strix aluco. The sequence goes on along the minus strand of NC_133936.1, from coordinate 14,110,214 downwards.
TGGGAGAAGTCCTTGGTGGAGGAGAGAGTGAAAACTGCTACCGGGAGGGCGACACCAGGCATGACCTGAGGCTGTGCCAGGAAACGTGCTCAAGGTTAAACAGCATGGACAGCAGTGAGCCAGAGACCGAGACTAGGCTTTGGTGCTGTTTGATCTATCAGGTCTTATTTGCTCCCCACAGGCCAACGCATCCAGGTCTTCTTTGCATGAAAATGTAGCCCATGCATGTCAAGATATAGCCTCTGCCAGACATTGGGACACAACAGGATCAGGCACTGGGTCTGGCAGCCACAGTAAAACTACTTTTGGCCCCATGCTGTTCCAGAGCCACTGCTTATTTTAAGCATTTCAATTTGTCAGGCAATGGAGATAGCATTTTTCTGGAAGGCAGAGAGCTGAGCAAAGCTGTGTTACTGAATAGAGAGGGTTTATTTCAATCACATCTGCCCAGAGTGACTCCTGAGCCCCATTCGACTTAACTAAAGTTATCATCTGACTATGTTCTTAAGTTCACCCTCAAGAAAAGATTTGTTCTGACCACTGACAGTCTCTGATAAATGTCTTCTAGAAAAGGCAGAGTATAGTAAATAATCTCATAAAAAATAGGAGTTAAGGACATGTAATAAGCCTGGATCTTGAGAAAAATACCCAGTTAAATCTGCATGCTTGGTAACAGCATTACACTGTCACACTACAGCAGATATTGTTATCCCCCAAAAGCCATGTCTGTATTCTTGAGTCAAATGATTGACATGTATTGCTCTCTGAAGGCATGAGTCTAGTGTTTCATTCCTCCCATCAACCACTAATGTCTTCCTCAATGTTAGAAGGCATCTTATTCCCCTCATGCACATCAAACTATTCCCCCTTATTTTCTCCTGAGGAAGGCTTCACTCCTTCTATCTGTTGAGGTACTTCCACTCCTTGATTTTCAGGTATGACAAAATCACATCACTCATGCTAACAACCCAGATCATTGTTTTGCCCTGTTATACATTGCTACAATATTTAATTTCAGCGCTCAGGTCCTATGATCAGGTTCACTGCTGGTAGACTTTCCTTCCCCCACGCCTTTATGACCTCCTCTCATTTCATTGCTCTCTGTAAGAAGCGGGGTTTCTGGATCAATAATTTTCCCTCTTTGGAATCTCTCCAACTAATATTTTGCTATTACTTGTAGTGTCCTATTGTGTGAGCTGCTATTCCTAAAACAGTTTTAGACTATTTTGTTCTTCCCCTTCTTGGATGAGGACACACACTCCTAGTTCACATTGTCTTGAATGCACCCTTCACAGCACTACCCACATTTTCAGCAGTTTCCTTCATTGTAGCTCATTTGTATTGTCCAAGGATACATCCCATAACACCATGCATTTTCCTTGCCTTTGTTGGTGGCTGCAGTTAATCCACAAGCCCAGAAGTGGCATGGTAACTCTTGCTTACCATACGCAGAGACAATTTATTACCCTAATGGATTTAACATTCTGCAGCAGAAGATTTACATCTTTTGCCATGCCTGGTGCGCTGGGTTTGCAGCTCAGATGACATACCAGATCTGAATGGCACAGCACATTCTCAGATCTAAACAAAGACCTTCTCTAAGCTCCCCAAAAGGGAGCTGTCAGAGGACATAAATTGTCATGGCTTGTGGAAGTCAGTGGTATAGTTTCACCAGCTGGCGTTCAAGCTAACTTCATCAATTGATGAGGCAACTAATCCATGCAGTCATCTCTCTTTTTGAAGTAGTTCTATCACTTTATTTTTTTTTTAATTTCTGTTTACACTTTTGGTCCTAATGTCGATCTTCAAGCTGTCATCTGAACTGTTCTCACTTGTTTCAATATCACTGACAAACCATTTTTGGTAACGGTAATGATTTTTGTCTGCTGGTCTAGGTACTCAGCTTACACGCTTTCACTATTACCAAATTTAGCTTTGCTGTTTTGTTGTAACTGGTGGCTAATGCCATATGTTAACATTCCTTTCTAATTAGCTTCTCCTTTAAACACATGTGACAAAGAGAAACCTTTTATTTTTCCAAATGCATACTGCCAGGCAAGCATGGTCTTTGTGTCTTAAGTGAGAGTGGTGTGTTTATGGCCAAAATACCAACAAAGTTATGACAACACAATCCAGGAGATTACAACATGAAAGCCACAGGTTGCATTTTTTTTTAGCTTAGAATTCACCCCACTCCTGAAACCCAGGCAAAACAAAACAAAAAACAGAGAGGAAAACAAAGATAAAGGCAAAGACAAGAGAAGAGACAAAGGAAATGAAGGTCTTCTGCTACAACCCAGCACAGGTAAAGCCACTGGTCCTGCCCATTCTCCTCCTTTGTTCAGAAATAGAATGAGATTGAGAGTCAAGGATCTCCTTTCCAACAGTCAGACTTGATAAGCCAGCATCTGATGTGCCAGCAAGAACCATACTAAAGATGGCTCATATGTGTGGCTAAAGCCCAGGTGGCACCCAGCTGCCTAGACTCATCTGACCCAAACACAGTGGAATATGAGAAAAGACACAGGGTTGTAAAGAAAAGTTCCTTCTCCTCTTCTAAGCTCTGGAGTTCAGTAAATTTACATTGGCCATTTACAGTAGAAAAACCTTAAAAAAAAAAAAAAAAAAGTCTTTCCTCAGGAACATCAGGGTTTTCATATAACTACAAAACATTTACTTTTGTGAGATTAATTTGTGCATCTTTGAACGGGAGCCTGTCATGGTTTAACCCCAGCCCAGAAGAAGTCATGGCTGACCATAACTCTCTTCATGGATATAAGATCGTGTAAATGAGGAAATTGTTCAGAAGCCTTCAAGATAGCAAGTTATAATACACCCAAGTACTTTGTACATGTATGCTTCCCAAAACAGAACTCCATACATAAGAGTTGAGCACCACCATGACTGCTTTTAATCAAACTCAGTGTTCAAAAGAATTATTAGACATGGTTTGAGCATATACCCCAACCAGTGTGCCTTTGAGATGCATGCCCCTTTCCTCCACCCCAAACAGCATGAGAGAGAAAGGCATTTGAACAGGTGACTCAGCCAGGTCAGGGAGGTCCTTCAAAGGCTGAGCATTTTTGGCATCATGAAAAAGATTTTCCTCAGAGTTTGGGAATCTAGAGTAGCTCAAACAATTACAGAAATAAGATGAGACATTACGATTCACTGTCATGATAAACCTGACCAGCTAAATCCCACACGAACTGCATTTAAGACTCCTGTATGCTTTGTTGATTGCTTTCTTAAGCCTCCTTTTCCCTAACACACTGACACTTTACAGAGCTGAGAGTTGAGCTTTCAAGACTGCAGAATTGGATTTTCGTAGCAGCCATCCATGTAACCCATGGAGCAACAGGTCAATGCCTCTCAAGCAAATTTTTTAGTTTGCTTTGTGGAACCTCATGCGTAAGTAGTTGTTCATGACAATAAGAATTTAAAATTCAAATTGTCATAAAATTAAAGGAAGGGATTTGCAGAATGAATAGTAATTCTCCCCCTTGCAACTGAAGTGGATGACACATCTTGATTCTTTGTGTACAGTTACTAAATGTCAGAACGTACTCAGTACAAACCTTGTTGTTTTGCTACCTGATCCTTTAACTGTCAGTGAGAAAGAGGCAGCTGACCTCTCTGAATTTCAGTGGTCCGATTAATAATGATGACCATGAGGTTGTTCGAGTTATCTGGTGTGCTTTGTCACATCTGTAAGCCCTGTTAGCTAAGGACTCCCAGGAAGCAGGCAGGATTCAGTTTGGGTGGAGATGGACAGAAGCCACAAAATCTGGATGCAATCCTATGCAGTAAATGTGTCTCATGGATATATACGTCTTTTATTAAGAGCCACATAAGGTGGTTAGACAAAACAGTCTGATTCCCACCTTTTTCATGTCCTGCAATAGCTTCTCTGAGGCCTCGTCAGTGTTGCCTCTTGCACAACCCACACTTTACTTGTTCTTTTCCATGTGTAGGATCAGGCAGTCCTTAAACAGTGCTCTTTGCATAGCTCTGGCCTGCAGACCTACCTGAGGAAGCAGTGGATGCCAGGCTCTGCCCACCACGTTAGGCCCAGCAGCGTGGCAGGACCAGGGCAATGGAGCAACCCCATCCACCCCCAACACACCTTGTGGCTCCAAGGCCTGGCAGGCAGCAGAAGCGCTGAAGCATGACAGCCATGGGAAGCGATCTCCCACACAAGGGGAGCAGGCAGCACCCGGAGTCACTCCAAGTCATCTCTAAGATGCTGCAGTGATGAGAACATGATGACCAGGTTAGACAGAAGAAAAACAACCAGTCCAATGCACATGGCAAAAGTCTGCAACACCAATGCTGGTGCACGAACCAGAGCCAGCTGGAAACATGAGCAAATGCTTGCAGGAAGGCAGACAAGCACTTTAACACCACTGCTAATAAAGGGTGAAGCAGAGGCAGGGAGGTTAAGGAGTTTACTTAAGCTATGAAGCAGAGCCTATTTAGGCATCCTGGAGCTGGGCTCAAGCCACTGTTAGACCAGCAGATTTCAAATAATCATTCCCACAAACTTCTTCTGTGGTGATATTTCTGAACAATACCAGGGAACATTCCATCATAAATTGTGCTGTGTTCCAGTTTCCACATTATAGCTATGATGTAACTCAGTAACACTTTGTCCCATCAAGCCCAGCAACAATAGATTTAATCAGAACATTTGTCTCAGAGAGACAATGGGGAGTTCTGATTAATCTGGCACCAAACTCTGGCAGTTGCCTACGAGGGAATTTTTTTTATTTTTTTCTAAATGCTTGCCCTTGGCGGCTCTTCAGCATGCAATATGCCAAGCCTGCAGGCTGCCAGGAGAGCTGTGAAAATGTCCCATGCCATTTGACATGCAAAGAACATACTTCATTTCAGAAATGTAACATTTCTGCAGAAGCTCAAGGAGGAAGACACTGTTCCCCAGACATCCCACGAGCCAACCACATGAGCACCGAGGACATCAGACCACAGTCACATGCAAAGGGTCAGTTCTGTGAGACCTCATTGGTGGAAACCAAACTGCATCCACTGAGCACCCAGAAGAGGGGAATGGACAAGGGTAACATGGCTCCACTTCTCTGCAATGGGTTGGTTCGTTCCTTTTGCACCTCTCTTACTTTTCAAGCAGCTCAGACCACAAAAACTCTATGGGTTGCTGCAGAGTGGAGCGACCCCTTCACATAAAGTAGTTGCACTCAAATATGGTGATTGACAGACATCAGTCAGTCATCAAAGGTACAGGAGCACAAGCTAGAGTGCAGTGTGATTGCAAAGGCAGGGGTCAATTCTGCTTCCCTGCATTTTTCTGCAGAGATTGGTGTTGTGGTAGAACACTGTAACCAAGATGACAAGCAGTCCTAACAACTTGCATGGCTCTTAATAACACTGACAATAAGCCACACTGATGCATCCAAGCAGCAAGTGGCACCAAGCAGTCCCCACAGGCCTCCAGGGTGAGATAAAGTATTTTTTCAATTTGGACTTAGAGGATATCCTGTATTGTACCCTCCCACAGCCCTCCCTGCTCACAGCCCACCCCAGACAGCTTCCTCCCCAGCTCACTTGTGGACAACTTCCCTATATCTCCCATCTATCCACCTGTCCCACACACAGTACAAGCCACCAGTCCTGCTCACATCCCATGGCCAGGCTGGTTCCCTGCATGCAGCTGCCTACCTCACCAGCACTGCAGTCCCACAAAACCTTTCCATAAAGGCCAGGCTACATCAAGGCCAAGGCTCAGACTTGTCTTGGATTGCTGCTGGGCAGTAATGCTTAGGAGTTGAAAATTTAATGGGAGTGTCTATCTCAAACTAGCCCTTGGCATTTGCAATCTAAGAAAGTTTGACGTAGGTTGGAGAGGGGGGGGGGGATATGAAAAAAGAAAACAATGAATAAGAAAGAAGAAATGTAGTAACCAAAGCCTGCAACGAAGTCCCAGAGCAACTATCAGCCTCCAACTGTTGCTCCATCCTTCTTCCTCCTGCTCAGCTTTCTGTCACTGCTTTCACTGCAGTAGCACAAAGAAAGGGGCCAGTTCTGTTAGAGGAGATTTGGGTCCAGAGAAAAAAATAAAGGCGGGGGGGGGGGGGGGGGGGGGGGGGGGCGGCGCTTCCCCAGTGCTCCCCATCAGAGGAACTATAAATAACACATTAGCATGGCATCTCCTGGAAATCCTTCTTTTTTTCCCAAAAAAATATCAAGGCATCTTCTCCAATATTTGAGACCAGACAAAATTTTCACCAACACCCTCTTCCACTCTCATCACCCTCTTCCACTCTCATCCCTTTGCCTTTTTCACACTTGGCACAAGAGGTACTTCTGCAGTTACAAAAGCTTTTTTGTGTGTTGATGATGGAGTTGAAGCTTTCTCTGGATGGATCTAGTCAGCCAGAGAAGAAGCTTGAGGGCTGTTACAAGCATATTACTCATCTTGGCCAGCCCCCGCCTCCCATTCATTTCAATAAAATATGTTTGTTTTGTTATAAATCTTGATTTGATTTTGGGGAAGCGAAATGCCCACCCCCGCCAAGAAGAAATGGTACATTCTACATGTCACCACTATGTCCTCCTCTTAAGAGTTTGATGTTGTGAAGTAAAAAGATCAATTTATATTAAGGCCAGATTTTTATCAGGTCAAGGCTTGTAATGGAAGGAATCTGTGTATGGAAAACATATTAATAATGACTGAGAAGTTTTAAAAACCAGTCACTGTTCAGAGCATGTAAGCCACTACCTTGTTTGTTATATAAATTTATCCAAAAATCCCTAACATTCTCATGACAGTGATATTATTATTTAATCCACCACTGAAATACCATCCTGACTCTGAGAATCCATTTCAATAGCTCTCAAATCATACAGGCCTATCGCTAACTATACAGTCAGGAATGAAAAAAAGAGTGAAAAACACCTTCTCTTGAGCTTTCTTATGGGGCCTTAAGATATCAGGTAGAAACCCCTCTGTTTTCTTAAATTTCTTAATTCATTACAGGAATTCTATTCCTGCCTTGAAGAAATACAAATGTTTCCAGTCCAGAGTTTTGGAGCCATGTGATAATTAGAGTTTTTCCTCCAAGCTCAGGAGGTGTTAGAAAATCCTGGAGACACCCAGGTTGAAAAAAATAAAAAGTCTTATTCACACGGTTGTGGAGAGTTTTAACAAGCAAACAGAGAAGACCCAGCTGTACAGACAATTATCTTCTAATATTATCTGGAAGCCATTCAGGAGCTAGTAATAGTGTGTATAGACAGTTTTGTTTCCCCACGATCAGTAGACTAATTCATATGTAATTACATTCCCAACCAGAATCACCCACATTCCTAATTCATGGCATTTCAAGGACACTATAACGTCACACTTAGCCTCTTCATTACTAACCACATGGATATTTTAAAACCATCTTGCTCAGTATCTTCATTAGAGATGGCTTCAAATTAGATTTCTAATGCTCCACCTTTGGGGTCATTCACTATGTAGACCTTGGGTCTATCTCTTCTGAGCAACACCTACAGAAATGATGTTCAAGTTAGAGCGATCTCTCATGCAGGGCCTCTTTACACCTACAAGTTTGGTTCAGGCCTGAGCATAATTTTTCCATGTCACTGAGCAAGGGACATTTACCACAAGTAACCCATGCAGTGAAAATGATGCCTGCAGCTGTAAGGAATCAAGCCCTTCTCAATGGATAGGACAGAGACCTGGAAAGAGGAATAAATTGGCATGGCCTAAAACACAATCCCATTGACCAGTCAAAAAGGGTTTACATGGTTCTTCTCTAAACAGATACTGCTCCCAGAAACTATTCATATCAGTAGCCATATCCAGTCCCCCAGTGCTCATCAGGGGCTTGAAAATAGCCATCAGCTACAGAAAATCAGGGCCCAAAGCCAGTGATCCCTAGGTTAGTTCATCTCAATATGTTATTTTTTCATTCCTCATTCTCTTTAATATAAGATATTTGAAGTTCTACCTCCAGGTTTTTCCTTTCCATATGAATTTCTTTTGGAGTCTAGTAGGTTTAATTATTTCCAGACCTTGCAGCAAAAAGCGGAATGCTGAAAGAAACCTAAAACATATGATTAGAACATTTTTTTGTTAAAACACGATGAATAATCCATTACAATTATTTATGTCTTTGGATTGAGTCAAAGCAAGAAAACAAGTATGTCATAAATGACATCTTGATGTATTTTGGTATACCACTGAACTGCGTCAATGAAATGGCTTTTAACTTGTTCAGTTTAGGTTCCTGAGAAATCTTATCAGGATTATTGCTGAACACAAGCCAAAGTTGATATTGCTTGTATTTTGAGTCGCAAATTAAGGGAAACACAAGAAGTCTTTTGTGTAACTTCTTAAGACAATTAAAAGAATGAATGTTTTGAGAAAACAGCAGTGGTTGTGATGGTCTAAGGGCACAGACAAGGCAATGTCTATAAGGAGAAAATAGTATTTCTGAAAGTGTCCTTTTATGCCTGAAAACCTACCTGCTTTTTCCAACTATAACAGTAAGTTTATCAAAAGGTGTGGTCTCTACCTACAAACTTTGCCTAGACTACTTCTACCCTATCCTCTGCCTACAAACGTTGCTCTGATTAATTCTACCCTACCCTCTACCTACAAACCTTCCCATTTCTTCAGGGAATCCAGTTGCTTTAGGTCATGTGGGATATGAGTGAAATTCAAGTGATGACCTACTGTGAATTAAGATGCATGGTCTAACAATAGTCACAACCATTATAAATACCTTTAGATAAGTGATGGTGAAGAACATCACAAATCATAACACCTGCCTACATCCCTTTCATAGCCAGAAATCATTGAATTGACTTGTCTTGTTTTCAACTTCAAGTCTGCCATCATAGGATAACTCAGTCCACTCTTTTTTCTTTACCAGGAAGCTTGATGATATAGCACACTCTTCTAGCAAAAACTGGTTCCTAATCAATTCTCATTCATTTCTCCTCCAGGAAAATATTCATTACATTCAGCAAGCAATACTCATGCTAAAAAAGAAGATCAGAATTAATTTTTCAACTCTGAAAGGCAATTTCCCAAATCTGGTGTGATTAGCAGGTTTTTTTCCTTCACTTCTGAAAGTCTACAGTGTCTCTATCACTGCCCTTACTTTGTTTAGAATTTACAAGGATGAACTTCCTGCCCCTGCAATCAGCATTTGGGTTTAAAAAGGTCTGTGAGCAGGCTAAAGCAAGCTAGTTTATTCATTCATCAGAAATGGTCAGCACAGTAAGGAAAACTGGCACTGCACTGAGTTCAAAGAAATGAAGTGAGTATATCTTCCCACACATCAGCCACCTCTCCCGAAGGAAGCAGCAGGCTGATGGCTTCCCATTTAGCTGCATAAAACAGTCAGCAAGTAGGAATGCAGAAATCAGGATTAAATAAAAATGTGATCCATGCTGCCTTGCAGAATGACAGGCACTCCGGGTTTGGTTTTTTTCCAGTTAATACCTACAAAAAAATACTGCAGTGCAAGGATTTGGTCTATGTACCATTTTTTTCACTTTTGCCAAGTCACCACATCTCCCAGTTTGTATTTGTGTGCTGCCAAATCCCATGTGAAAGTAGTTTTGCCACAGCAGGGCTACCTGTGATGATTAACAAGCACATGCACTGAGTCTCCCCTGCGGTCATGCTGCCTTGCTAGAACTTCTTGCAGTCATAACTCATCTTGAAAGAGTAGTTCTGATTTGAACCTTATGGAAGAAGTCACACATAAGAAGTTAAGCAAAATTAGTGGTGCTGGCATTTATGTGTCATTGCAGGTAGAAGATCTTAAGACTTCTACGCACTCTATGAACTTTACTAAAATGACACATCTTGAATTCTTTAACGTCTTGAATTCTGTTTTTGGTTAAAAGAAAAACCCACATCAAGCTGTTTTGCAGCTTTATTCTTAAAAGCAATGACACAATGTCTGTTGTTGCAGATAAAAATGAGAGCTCTTTGTGTGAGGTTTCCTGGTTTGAGCAATCCTAAAGCTTTACATAGTATGACGTTTCGAGGGCTCTCAAAGTCATTGAGAGACACTGAGGGCTTTGGCTGTTTTCCAGCTTTCTCTCAAGGGAAAACAAAAGAAAGGGAGAGCATGGATTTGTTTGTATTTTAAGAAGCTGTACTTAATGGAAGCATGAAAGCAAGGAGAGATCCACTGGATGATTAAATAATAGTTCATAGCAAGTAATAATGCTGCTCACATTGCTTTCTAAAATAAGTGCAAGAGGTAAGGAGCTGGGGCTGCACCTCCTCACAGTGTGTGATGCACCAAGCTCTGGAGCTGCACTGCTGCCTGCTCCCTTAATAGACTTTTGTTCTGTTTCTCTGTGAGCTTGTGCTTTTTTTAAGCTACCCTTACTAGTTAATTGCTTCATCCCTAGCTGAGGACCTCAGGCAGATCCACAAGCACCTTCCAGAGCCCATGTTCAAATTCCCTATAGAGAAGCAGAGTCAGGGTTAAGAATGGAACAGATGACAGGAAGGGCGGTCATGGCCTCTTGTCCCTTGGCCACAAATGCCTGCAACAGCACAGAAGAGAGCCAAAAGGACCACCTCCATGCTTGCTGCTCTGCTGTTTGGGAGGTCAGGCACCCAGACCTGTGATCCTTCTGACACAGCCACCTCAACACAGACTGTCCCCATTCCCAGCACCACCCTGCCCAGCTGGTGGCAGCTTCTGCCATGAGCAGCCTTGGCCTTTGCAGGGCTGTGGTCAAGCCATAGACCCTGGCCCCTCCTGCCGATGGGCTTCAGCAGCCTGGGATGGAGGCATTAAGAATCAGATCAGGCAACTGACTGCTTAAAAAAAAGACACTTTTCTTTAAGTGCTCAGTTCACCCACCCCTTTCACAATGTAGCTTCACCACCACCTCTGAGGCAAGGGGGGACTAAGAGGGCAGTCACAGCCTTGTTGCAATGTGGTAGGGAGAGGGTGAAGTTAAACCTTCACAGGGGTTACTGCTGGAGGCTGAGGGAGATGCTGATACATGCAGATCTGACCCCTCATTCAAACTCCACTGGAAAAAGAAACCAGCTCCCCAGGGTGTAGCAAAACTTTGTTGCTGACTGCTCTGGTACTCTCTGCAGGAGGACAAGATACACACTTTTCATTCAAGGCTTCTACCATTATACTTGAATACGCATTTCTTTCCCCAGCCTCCCCAAACACACTGTCTTGGGCCAATATAACTATTGTTGTAGCTATGGGATGAATCAGACCAGGAAATTCTCTCAAGTCAACACTAGTCATTTATTTCTAACCCGGAGTAGTCACTGTGCACACACTGGTACATGGTGTAGGCAGCACACCACAGCCCAGGCAGAAGTGGGGTGCAGGGCAGGAATATACCTTGGGTCAGTGTGGCAGACAAACACCTCCTGCTGTGAGAGTTCATCCCCAGGCAAGCCACAGACATCCTGAGACAAGCAGTGCAGGATCAACAGTAGGAGTAGGGCAAATCACATGTAGGAAAACTGAAAGGAGAGGAAAATGGGGGAGGGAAATACTGTGAAGAGAAAGCCATGTGGCAAGCATTCTCTGGTCTTGCCTACAAGTGTGTAGTGAGGTGTTGCATCAATGGCAAATGTTGGACGATACAAAAACTTGGTCATTAATATGCACATCAATCCCCGGGACTGTCTGGCCAGACCACACCCTAACCCAGGCAGTGTGCAAGACCAGGGAGGAAGAATGGTCTGCTTTGATCTGCTAAGCAGCAAAGAGCACTTTCCTCGTAATGACTACACGAGGATTTTACCTCTTGGTAGTTCACAGAGTCTCTGAAGACATGGGAGGCACCGGCTGGAAACGTCACCTGCATGTTCTCCGATTGCCCATGACTCCTACCTTACCCGTGCAACAAGATGAAATATTGCTCCTGTCTGCACAGGGCAGGGAGTTCCACCTCTGAATCCTAAATCTCCAGTGACAGTGGGAACTTACGCAGTTGTGGCTCCCTGCCCTTTGTCCCAGGAATGTCCCTGGCTACATTTTCCCATGTGGAGGGCCCAGTCTGTATGGTGTGATATGCTATAACTGCTTGGTGCTGATCCAGTACTTGTATGGCTTCTCTTAGAGGGCACTAATCTCCATGCATGACCGTCATCCAAATACGCTTTCTTTCCACCATATTTTTTATCTCCCCAGTTGGTAATTGCACCAAAGGAGGCTCTCGGATAAATATCAGTAGTAACACTTTCTCCCTTGCTTGTCATTGTTCTTCCATGATTCAAACAGCTACAAATGACAGGTTTGAAAAACAGCCAGGGCTTGTAAAGTGTGGGAATCGAAAGTCTCTGAATGCTGGCAAGTGCTTATCAACCCCTACATTGTAGTATCAGAAACCAAGTGGCAACAGAACTGTGCCAAATTAGGTGGAAAAAGAGCACACACAAAGATCAATAGATTTAAAGGCAGAATTGCTGTGAGCATGAGTACTCCTGAATAATGTCACCTGCTATTTGCTGCAGCAGGAGTTTCTCTTCAGTAACATCTCTAAGTGTTGTTCCAGTGACCCTCAAGGAAGCCAACAGAAACATTCAGGTCTTCCAGCTGCAGGACAACATATACATCCTCAATTTTGCATCTTTTAAGCAAAACCAATCCAATGTCTCAGACACAGTTACTTGGGGAAAATATTTTATTAACCCATGAACTCTTTGATCTGCTTAAGAACATCAGAGTGTTCAGGCAGCCCTTCAAAGAGCAAGTGCTACATGATGCTACAGAAAAGTCCTTGCTCAAGAATACATAGTGAATATGTTGTTCTGTGTGGTGGGATGCACTCCCTGACCAGTTCTGTAATAGTGTTATCTCACTGACCATTGTTGACGTGCTGCTCTTGGTTGTATGTGAGAACCTCAAACACCGAGTACTGAACATCTCCCTGTGAAAAAGAGAGCTTAACCATGCTTCACTAGTGCGTATACTGTCACAGGATTCTGCCAGAACAAAGATATTTTGACGCTCCAGGATTTTCTTTTTTAAAAAAAAGAAGACCTTCACTCCCCCAAAAATCCATCGAAATATTATAAAAGTGTAAAACAAAATTTCTGCCCTTTCTCCAGCAACTTTTGCAAGAACTAGTGCATCTTCACCAACAATGACTGCCTCTCTCACACTGAGAAAAGCCACCCTTGACAACATTAAATTCCCACACACAGCAGACACCATGTCCTCCTAAGCTCTCTCAAAGGCACTCCATTAAAAATATATAAGGAAATAAGACATGTCACAGACTAGTTAGTAAAGGCTGGGCTTAAACCTAATGCTAAGTAAGTTCCTATTAACCCTACAAATCTCAACTGAGCTGTTCCCCAGGATGCTGCAACCATAACCAGGAGGCATTCAGATTTATCCAGCATAACACTTTCTTCCATGGGTCTTGTGGATGCCCCTGCCCAATGCCAGGCACAGCTACAGCAAAGTCCAGGTTGTACAAGGGCAGCCCTGCACACTTGTCTCATTCATTCTGAAAGTGAAATGCTTAAAAACCCAGTCTTGGATCAAGCTTTTAAAAGTCTTCTCTGCTTAAACCATATCAATAACACCCATAACTTATTTCACTCATTGGCTTCTGTTGGGTATCTAAAGCAGGAGTCATCAAGACTTGTGACTATTGCCATGGAAATCAGGAATTGCTGACCCTGACAGACAGACCTACCCTAAAGTGTGGTTAATTGCTGGGACTCAAGTGACTATGGACCAAATCTCTACTCTGCCACAGTCTTCAGCCCACAGGTAAGTCATTTCTCCCCAAGTCCACAATATCATAGTATGGAGGTGAGTCAGGTGCCCAGGTGATTTAGAGGCCTTAAGTCTAAACCCCTTTGGTTCAGTTTTCCCTCACTGAAAAGAGGGGGAAGAGCACCTCCTGGCTTCCCCAGGTTCTTGAGAAGAACCTAGGAGATGGGGAGACATCACACAGCATTCTGTCAGGAGAGCAGCTAATAAGCTATTTAGCTATGAGGGACATGTGGTGATCCAAGGGACAAGAAGAGCTATACAAGCCAGTTTGCCCAAAGTTCAAGTAGTAAAGTGAGTGATGCTCTTTGGGTTTTTTTGTACTGTTTCTTAGCTGAAGGCACAAGGGACATCACACTCATGTTGTCCAAAAACCACATCTTTCTTAGGCCAGGACTTGCAGCATGCACAACTGCAATATCCTAGGAAGTGCTTTGGCCAAGCCACTAGGTCAGGTACCTTTTCAGAAGACAGTTTGCATACTCAAAGCAGTGAGAACAAAGCATACAGCCTAAATAATAAACAAAAATGTACCTTAGGCAATTGGTGTTCTACCCTGCTCTGCTGCCCTTCATTTACCGAGGTGAACAATGAATTAAATTATGCTTTGCTAAGAAGAAAAAAAAAAAAAAGTCCATTGAATTGTGTCAGAACATCCCATTTTGGAAATGAGGCAGAAGTATTTTTGAATGGAAAAAACTAAATTTACCATTTGTTGAATCACAGTTTTGAAGTGGTATTTTCACCCTAAATACAGATTACTCAAGAAAAAAAAAAAAAAAAAATTACCAGCTATGAAACAGAAAGAAATCTTCTCTTTCTCAAAAGCCATATCAGATATAGGTGGACTGTTTGAGGGAAATTTAAAATTAAATTCCATGAAACTAGTTACTACTGAACAGACCATGATATCCACAGATCCTCAGTAATGTTAACAGAGACTACTTGAAGCAGCAAATGTGTCAGGTAAGATTTGAAATGGGGAAAAACTTGAAATATATAACTGTTTTTATTATTATCAACAGATTATGCTGTTCTACACATTTTAGGTTTTTCAAAGGTCAAAGCCTTCCTAGGGTGCATCCCATGTCTATCATGTGAGTGTTGCACTTAAGACTGGGCTCTTCAGTGTGTAGCCTATGGTCACAACTTGGATGATTAAGGAAATTGCCAAACCACCTGGTAGAATATGCCCCTTTTTGAAGGAAAGCAAGACAATCATGCTTTCCTTCAAAGGAAAGGCATGAAGGCACTATGTAATGCTTCTTGTGCTTATAACCTATAAGACAGACTCAGTTTGTAAGACTTATCTTGGTTTCATGGTAGAAAGTCCTGCCAACTGTAGCCTCTCCATTCAAATGAAAAAGCACTGAAAGGAAGGCAACTTGTATCTTCATTTACTTCAAGTCTGTAACTTAAAGATAAGCATCTCTTATCCACAAACTCCACAGCCATTCTCCTCTTGATTGTGCATTCTTTCACCATATACAAAAAAACCTGAGTTAATGTACCCTCTCACGTCTAGGTTACATAGGACACTAGAGCAAGTAAGCAGAGCTGGGAATTTGCAACACACACAGCCAACTGCACAAGATCCTAGTTTGGATATTTAATGTATTAGAAGCACAGGTACCCTAAGCTGCTGAAAAGGCAGCATACACTGCCTTGCACCACAGCACGTGTAGATCAAGAGGGCATCTATGCAGTATGGAGCAGCTCATCCATTGCAGTTTCACCCCAGCTTAAAGCCCACTAGACCCCTTGCACTGCCAATCCACCTGTCACAGTGAAGCAATACTGTTAACAAGTAAAACCTTAAATTTTTAGTGGCAATTAATATGTGTTCAGCTCCATTGTGACAAGTTGTAAGGTTAGCTAGCAACCATATCTCCACAAGTACTGCCAGACTTAGTAGAAAGTGGTTGCCAAGTTATATTCTTTCTATTGGCTGGGAAAAACTATTAAGTAAACAAATACATCCCAATTTAATTTTTAAATAGTCATTCTTAAGGGATGAACTGAAAGATAATTATGGCTTGGCATGCCTCTGCTATTTTACTTTTCTCCCACCCAACACTGGAAAGACAAAAGCTTTTCTTAGTGAGTGTATTCATAGATTATCTGAGGCAAGAATGGGGCATTATGATCTCTGGTCAGATTTCCTGGCTAGCACTGGCCCATGGGCTTCGCCTTGCTTACTCCACACAACACCAAGCAGCCTTTGCACTAGCCCTGCTTTGAGCAAGGTCTGGGCCAGATGACTTGGAAGACTCCTTCCACCCTAGATTATTTTATGAGCCTAGGAATTTATAGCCTTTGTCGCAATCACAGGTTGATGTCAATCACACATTGTGGCAAGACAGCAAAACCTGTTATTAAGGCTGGGAGCAAGCTTCATCCATACTGCTAGTTTTCAAGAGTAATTATCTCATTGAGTGTAAAATCACCAACCTGTAATTAGTTTAATTGCATCCTTCTGCAGCTCCCACCAATGCCAAGCACTACACAACCAGCACTAGGCTAGTAATAGATCAAACACCCACAGGTGAGCCACATCAGGAGGGATCAGCACACAGTTTACAGCATTAGGCAATACTGTTGGCTACCACGAGGCTTTGTCTTTATGGTTTGGGGTCTGAAAGCTACATCCCTGTGTGCCCATTTTTTCCTCCTAGACAGCTTAGACAAGATGAATTTTTCTCAGGATTGCTCAGGAGTTGTCTCGTTTACATGACTGGATAGACAAAACTTCCAAGTCAAACAGACCCTTAAGGAACAAGGCAGAAAGAACAGATAGAGCATTACTCACTAGAAAAAGACCATCAGGATCACTAGAGGTTCCCATCAGAAAACTTCTCCAAACTATGCCATCACCTTCATTCCTAAGGAAGTAGCACCCCTTGCTATAATGATAAAGCCTTGTAGCACAGCTGGTATGGACCAAGCACTGCCAGCCCCTGAGAAAATGAGAGAGAAGGACAGAGAGGTGAGGAAAATGCTGTTAAGGGTGGGGAAAGAGGAAAGTGATAGGGATTTTCACACTGTGAGACCTGGTACACATTTTTAAGGAGCATAATAAAACCTAGCAAGAAATGCAGTACATGCTAGTGGTTAACAACACACAAGTTCAGCTTCTTCAGCCACTCACCTGAGGTGGGTCCCCTTCTCCTATCCCAGCACTGCCTCTCCTGCAGCCATATAAGAAAGGAAATGACTGGGTTTATAAAGCCAGGTCTCCTGACCAGGTGCAGGGAGGGGTCCTTGCCTCTGTGGTAGAAAGGCTGACCCCATCGTGGACCAATCCGGGAAATTAAAACTCCCAGGAACACCTCCTGGTTTGTTTGCATCTCCCAGGAATATTCTCCCAGCTTTGGTGGAAAGGGGATTTCCAGCCCTGGCTTCCTTTCAAGACCTCCCCAAAAAGTCAAATGTGTAGGTAAAAAAGTGTCATTCTTAATTAAGGGCCACCATTTTCTTCTTCCAACTGTTCTTCCAACAGTTACTAATAAGAGGCTTCCTTACCCTCAACATGCCTGGCATCCTGTAGAAGGTGATAGACAAAACAGCTGAGAACGGACCCCAGGGCTGCAACTCAGAGTCTCAAGGGGTTCAGCACTCTGCTGGGATGGGCTTTAGTGTCATGTACTTGTGACTACCAAAATGGCCTGTTCATTTTTTACTTAATGGCTTATCCTGGCTACAGCTATAAATCTCTACAGGAAGAATCAAGTTAAAAGTTGTCTTATGCTTAGTGATACACCCTAAACAGACACTACAGACAACACACATCCTATCACAACAGATCTCTATATTTAGGTCAATTATTAACTGAGTGATGCACATGATGTTTAGGTTCTTACTGTTCTTCCAGTGTGTAGTGGGTGCTAGGTAAAATTTCATTTCTTTTTTTAATGTATACATTTTACATTTATTACCTTATTCTACTGAAATCACCTCTACACATATTACCATATTCATTCAACGAGGATTGGTGGCAACCGGTCAGGACTTTATCAGTAGTCCGATGGTTTGAGGTGTTCTGAGTTGTAATGTCATGAGGATTTAATTTTAAAAGCAAGTTTAAAATTGCCTGGTAAAATTAAAAGGCCTGGTGGCCCTTCCCTCCAGCCAACGGACCCTTCCCCTCCCATAGGGCCTGGTAAACCTGGGCAGTCAGACTAGTTCTTCTCCACAGCTACCAAGCCCTGATGAACATGTAGATATCTTTGGCCCAGGTTCTCAGTTCAGGCTCCTGGTCCTGCTCTTTGAACCATTGGGCTCAGAGGCTTTGCACTTAACTATAATTTCTAAGGACTTCCTCTCAGTGAGACCAAGAGGGACATCACCTGTGGGTGTGAGAGCCTGAAAGGCGACAGATTAACTCCACTTGGTGACATTCAGGAGAGGAAAAATTGTTTCATTGTTTTAAAGTGGGAGTCTCCAAGAATCAAAAGGCTCATTTTCTCAATTGCTTTGCTTGTGTGGCTGGCCAGTAGGTGACTGTAATCATCACCACAATTAGATAGAAAATTCTCCTGTTCAACAGAGAATTGAAAAGTGCAAAATAAAACCAACTCAAAACTGAGTACAAAATTGCATCACTCACACAAAACAGCAGGACCCTCTTCGCCATGCAAACAGTGTCAGCTGTGCCTATGGGGCAGGATCATGGTGGTCCCCCCTCCCTCCATAGTGAGCCACTGACGCTTGGCCAAGGCCACTGCACATCACGTCCAGCTCTTGGCACTCGTGCCGAACAGCTCTCTGTGGTTTCTGAGCTGCACAAAGGGCACAGCACTACCTCAGAAATAACATGGGAGGGTGAATGCTCCTTTTCTCACGGGTTGCTTAGTGAGCCATTTGCCACCAGCCAGCTTAGTTTCAAAGTGAGTCAACAGCGTGTTGCCACTTTGTCTTCATACTGTTAAAAGCAATTCAGGCTGAATTTGAAGTGAAAGCTAAGTTGCTTCCTTGCCTTAGTCACCATCAACTAATAGTGGTGGGTTTGCTTGAACTCCTCTTGGCAGATGGGTTGGAGAGCATTTCTTAGCTGGGATTCAGCTCCATTTCAATCAGCAACAAACAAAACAGGAATAAAACACCCCAGCCCTGTTCCTACTGCTGCAGTAACACAGGTGGGTTTCACCCTGCTTGTCCCCACTCTCCATCACAGACAGTCTTTAAGGTCAAATCAGACAATTATCCACCAAGAATGACATGGGTAGTGTTGATAGACAACCCTCTTGATTATTTTGGGACACAATGGCTAGTGTGATGAAGCAGAATGGCTACTCTGTCATGACTTCACATAAGAAAGGACCAGCAGTTGGCTTAACTCCCTTCCCAAACAATCCTGGTATAGCAGGTGCAGTTATTAGTTACTTCAGGGAAGATAGGAGTAAAAAAAAGCAACATCCAGACAATTAACATAATTTCTGATGATAAACTTAACTACACAGCAGTGAACTAAATTTTCTGATGACAAACCAGAAACCCAATCATAAATAACCTACTTTAAATATGAAGAGCCACTATTCCTTAGAAATGTGCCCAAAGATGAGACTCCAGGGGACAATCCTACCACACAGTTTCAGCCACCACTTAAGGCTGATACCACAAAACACCCAGTATCATCCATGGAGATACACAGTGTCCTCCAGAAACCAGTAAGAATAGCCTAACTGGGAGCTCATGCTCCCTTCATCCAGGCACCCTGGTGAAAGCCGGTAGTGCAAAACCCTCCTCCCCACTGTCATTATAAAATTTGCGGACTCACTTTGTTTAAACAACTATGGAGAGAGGTGTCCTCCTGAGCAGGCTGTCAGTAGGTTGTGTTTCTGAGCAATGTGTTTAGGAAGTGGACGCACATTTAAATCAGCAACATGACTGTGTGCATATTTGTTTGGGAACAGAGACTCCTCTTCTGCAGACACAGTGGGCATGTTGCAGCCATCAGCAGAGACTGGCAGAGCCAGAAGGGAGCCAAAGCTTTTGAAAAAGCAAAGCAGAATCTCTCTTTTTTTTTTCCCCCACTAATTACTTCAACTATCACCAAATTTATCCCCATGTTCTCACTTGAACTTTAATTCTTTCAGGCCATGCATGTGACAGTAAATAACTACGGCTGGTCAGGAAACAAAAGCCTCATAGGCACCTCCGTGAAATGAGGTAAATCTGTTGGAAAAGGGAAACTGTGGGCGGTTCTGGAATAATTTTGCCTGGGACAATGTTCTTTGTCTTCAGTACAGCTGTGCCGAAGCACGCACTTGGCTTAACGTATGTGGCTTCCATGTTTTTGCACTGAGCTTTCCTTTCCGGGGCTGCTCCAGCCACACAGTCTCAGCCACATTTTTCTTCCTGGATAAAATCATGTGCTCATTTTTTCACTCAACTTTTCCCTGATTCTGCTACCACGGGTTAAACTATTACATGATGTCATGGAGATCTTAATTCCCAAAGTGGTGCCAACCATCCAAGAACTCTTTCTTCTGGGAGATACTAAGATTTGAAAATGTTTTCATGAAGAAATCTCTCCTAGAATTGCATCTGATTCAGTCTATCCAATGTATTTCTAGAACGTCTTCCCTCTAAAGCATAGTCTTAACTTCAGCATTTAAATTTTCACCCTTGGAAAATTATTTCAGTGCACTAATATGTTCAGCTAATTTTGGATTCCTGCTAATCAGTCTTTTTTCCAGCTATATCATACTTGCTTATGACTTAATATCAGTGAAATCAGAACTGAGGCTTTTCTAGGCTGCGAAATGAATAGCAGCACTGTTAGCAACAGTCAAAACCAGAAGATTTTAGGATTAAAAAAAATACATAGCAAAAGAAAAAAGTGTATGTATTTTCATAACAAGCAGAACTTCTAATATATCAGGCACCCTCAGAGCAAAAAGGACAAATCAGGGTCATGTGCATCCACATCCACATCCACAGCAGGGAGCAGACAGATGCTGGTTTGGAAGTCCCAGCATAAGGACATTGGTGATCTGGTACTCCAAGATCACTCATCACCTTGGGAGGGACTTTATCCAGGGTAGTAGTGTACCATCTTTTACTGCTTCATTTTCTTTTATTTAAAACATTATTTTCTTCCAGCTTTCTGTTTGTTGTCCTTACTCAACAGGCTCCAAAGTGGATTTTATTTGTTGCTCTAACTTACCAGTATAGCATAATATTGAGTGTAGAGCCTGATTTACATCACCATTCTCCAAGAAATGGGAAGAAGGATGTTTTTTCTGTGATGACCCAAGACAGGCACTACAGTCTGTTGTGCTCTCCTAGACAGACTCATAGCACTTGGCACCTTAGTTCCTCCCTGAAATGAGACTTGTGCACCCCAAAGCCCAGTGACTGCCCTGCATCCCTGGGCTACGCATCTCTGGGAAGCAGAGAAGTCTACACTTGTCTGAAACCCCAGTTTGATCAGGACAACCAGCTTCTACTGTAAGATATTTAAAAAAAATGAATTATTACAGTGTCAAATCTTTCCTACCCAGGTAAGCCTGGAAGCATTTAGCTTCTTTACAGAAAGAATATGAGGGATGTTATTTCCCTGCCTGCTCCATAGCTGTGACTAATCCTTTCAACTGAAAGACTGCATTGTTTTGTAAATTGGAAAATTAATTTTTAAATGTTTGCTTGCTGTTGAGGATTTAAATGAGATTAGGCCAACACTTTGGCTAAGCAGCTCCAGTCTTAGGTCTTGGCTCTCCTCGCTCATGAAAAGCTCTTTTCAGCTCCTGTCCAGTCTTAATTACAGCTGCTGCCAACTTCTGGGTATGTTCCCTAGGAGGCCTTTTCCTTATAAGCTTCTCTATTGGTGTGTTTCTCATAGAAACTAAGTTGTGCAGTATTACCTCTTTCCCTGTCCTTAAACCCCTTTTATCAAGCAATTTTAGGTAAAAAAAACTTCCTGGTATTCCTTTTTGCATTTACCAATCCCTGCCAGCACATGGGTCAGGTTTACAGGAAAAGAAGGATAATCTTGCATTGATGCATGGAGCTTGGTGGGAACCACCCATGCATGCAATGCTCATGTGGCACTCCACACCCTGGGGGGGCTCAGGGAGGGATTCACCTCCCTCCTTCTGAAAGCCCCAAGGATGGCCCCTGCAGCTGGCAGGGCTCATACAGCCACCAAGCACTTGCTGCTGGTGGCCTCACACACTCAGCACCTTCCAGCCAGCCCTGAAGAGCCCAGACGCCAGCCTTGAACCCCTGAGTGCCTACCGTCATCCTGTCATCATGGTACAAACAGTCCAGCTCCCTGCAAATGGATTTGAACCTCTGCTGAAGCTCAAGCAGCTGTATTCAATCCCAGCATCCCTGAGACATGATGCTGCCTAACCATCCACAGAGCAGTTGAACTCTTCAACAATATCAGGCTTCAGATAGCTGGACTGCTACCTCTGGAGAAACCTTAAGCTAACAGAAATTAGGGTAGATAGTCCCTTCCCTCTTCTCAGAGATGTCTGAGTCACAAGTAGTGAAAAATAATCAATTCTCATCTACCTTCATCTAGGAATATTGTCTATGCCCTTATACTTTGCATATGAACTGATATATATAGAGGCACATGCTGCATTTTCTAGTTTTGTGACTCAAATACTTCTTCAGCAAAAAAAAAAAAAAAGGAGCCAAAATTGATTTTGAGGTCAATTCAGGTTAAGCAGCACCCTTACATGGTAGTACATCCATTCCTTCTTCTTTACCTTAACATGAAGTTTGGCTGCTGGAAGATACCATTTGCAAACTGGGTTCCATCTTCTCCGACAGGAAAATCTCCTGAACATGTATGTTATTAGATCTATGGCTTAACCCTTAGAGGATAAAGTTCTTCCAGTCAAACCATTGTGAATGCTTCATGTCCAAACCTCACTGCCTCTTCTCCAGCATGTGTCTAACAGCTGCTAAATAGGACAGAGCATTGCTACCAGGAAGGACTTTTCGTTCGTCTCTGATGTCACTGAGGACCAGGCTCTGAAATGGCCGTGTCCTCTGAGCACTGCAAGACCAAAGCCAGCTGTCATCTAACACAGCTTGTGCTCTCACTAAAGCATACGCCCACTGTCACAGCTTCTGCAAGAATCAGGCATTTGTCCTCATGCCTTGACCTGGATTAAATACGAACTGGTCACAGCATTGTGCTGCAGAGAAATGAAGTCAGTCCCAACACAAAGAAAATGCTGCAGGACATTTGGCTATAGCTGATGTTCTCTCACCAGCACTTTGCAAACTGTTCTCACTGACTTTGAGAGGGTGCCCAGCACCTTACAGCTGCATGCTGAGGAGGAGCCGATGTCGAGGCTCTCCTGTGCCCATCCACACCAAGCAAAGCAGAGACAAAACCCGTGCTTCTTACAAACAGGTTTATTTGCATTTTGACTGGAGCACAGATTCTAGATACAGATTTCTTCTGCACAACAGTACAAGAGCCAGTGCAAAATATGCTTTTTTTTAATTCATGTACAAAAAAAAAAACCAAAAACCAACAAACGAAAAGACAAAGAGTGTGGCAGTATTTACTCACAACTGGTATGCCTCAGCCTCCAATTGACCCACCTCTACTCGCCCTCACCCGTCACACCGACTTTGTGTCAGCATCGCCTGTCTCGAACAGCTGCATTGTCAGCGAAGAGAGGTAACTCCCCTAGCCCTTTGAAAGATAAACACTCACCCCAAGCAAACTAGGACAAGCAGGCTACTTAAAGTTGGACACACTAGCTGGTCACCAATGCATCCCCCCCCAGGGAGCAGAAGAATTTTGAGTGAATGTCAAAAATAAATGTACAAAATCAGAAATGCACAAAAAATTAGGCACCAGCTCAACCCATTTGTTAAAGAGAGGCAAGGATGTTAAGATACACGTCCAGTCTGCCTTCTCATATTCACCCACAGTAGTGATGATCAAGGACAAACACTACCCACTTTGAGTACCCTGTGCTGTCAAACAGATTATAACCTTAAGAAAATGTTTCTATTAGTAGCATAAAATTAAATCATTTCATAACTGGAGGAGAAAGAAGCTACAGTCTGAATACAAGCATTTCTTTGAGAACAGTCAAAAACAAAAACAGAAACAGACAAAAAACCTGTCCCAGTCATCCACCAGATGATTGTTAGAATTACAGCCAATGCTTAAGCAATACAACATTGAGCTAGGAAAGTCATTGTATGGTTGTTCTGCTTAGGGAGTAGCTCTTACTACTTTACAAAGCGTTGAGCAATCTATTTCTCTTTTACTCTAACTAAATTTCAGAAGCTGCAATATAGAACTGCAGTGTTAGTGCAAGAATATGCTCATCTTCACCAAGGCCTGGGATTTACATTGCAGAAATTCATCAAATTTACATCACTCCAAATGTACCATGTCCAAATCACCTAGAGTCACTATTATGGACTTACACATTTCTACCCAAGGAATACCTGGGTTTCAAAGCTTGATCAACCAGAGTCTTTTCTATTGAACTGCAATTAAACAAAGCAGAGTACCAGTTAAAGCCAAAGAACACAAGTACTCAGCACATATACGTGTTGATACAGTACAGTATGTATGTGTATATATACGCATAAATATGTATATGTTACATTATAAGGAGAGTGCCAATCAGGACTCCTCAACTGCAAGAATCCTTTTACCGTCTCCAAGTCTTGAAACTCCAGCCCATTAAATTTCACACCAAGACAATGAGAACTCCAAATATTTTCCAGATTGATTTATTACTTCTGCTTTAGCCCACTAACCAAGCAGGGCCAGCTGAAATAACAGGAGCTTTAATTTTAATAACACCAGTCCTGCCACTTCAGGCAGATGGCACAAATTTCTATCACCAGATTATTTGCCCCTTCCTTTGCCCTGCAGTTGTGTATCATGGGCATTTTTATGAGTTCTCAGACCATCACTAGAGTCATACTAACTGATCTGTATCAATTTACTCAGTTGTCAGAAAAAAATGCCACAATTTATGAAACAATTTCAAACAGCCAGTACTGATCTGATGAGAACCCAGGTTTATATTTTGCTCTACTGGCTGGAGTCATATGGTTTTTAATCATGTAACAGTTCTGCCTTTTCATCCCCAGCAAGCCCACTTCTACTCAGAGGGGCTGTCATCATACATACAACCTAAGAGCTGGTCAGTTTGGGATACCATATTATTCATTGTAATCCTAAAACCCAGACCTTATAAAGGTCTGCTGTACAAATTCCACATGTAGAGCTGAAAAAAGTCTCATTTAAATTACTTTGAGCAGGACGTTTCATTTGTTACTTTTTTAAAAAGAAATAGGAGCACCAACAACAAAAAGCAAGAATAAATGTAACAGGCACTTAAGAGCAAAGCAAATGCAAAAGTCTTTCGGATATTTAGATGAGGGGGAGCTACTCATCTCCCTTGCCTTTAGTCTATCTAGAATTTAGACATCTAGCCCAAACTAATCATTTTTGCTTCCTCCAGTCTTGAGGAAACAGGCTTCATTCTGGAGGCTCAAACCTCAAACAGGGAAAATGAGTCTCTCCAGGGATGGCAGACCCTCTGTAACCACAGGGAGCCTAAGATTACCTGCCACTTAAGTGAGACAAGACTGTCTCACTCCTCACATAAATCCCTACCATAAATCCTGAAGGCTTTGCTTGGTTCCTGCATGGACAAATTCACCAACCTCAGCGGGGCAAAGATTTGCTTTTATATTTTTGGGAGGCAGAGTGGAAAGTTTGTCAAGCAGTCCAATCTCACACCAATGTTGCTCTGACCACTTGTACTAGCTGCTCAGCCACAATGGTTCATGGCCAGTTTGCCCACGTACAAGAACTGGTTGGTTACGCAGCATCATGCAACAAGGGCAAAGTGTGCAACACGTTTTCCTAACACCCAGAGATGCATCGCAGTCTATATGTTCCTCAAGGGAGGCAGCAGAGGGGAAGGTGCTGATCTCTCTCTGTTGTTAAGAGATAGGACACGAGGGAATGGAATGAAGCTGCATCAGGGAAAGTTCAGGCTGGATAGGAGAAGGTTCTTCACCAAGAGGGTTGTTGGTCACTGGAACAGCTCCCCAGGGAAGTGGTCACAGCACCAAGCCTGTCAAGAGTTTAAGGAATGCTGGACAATGCTCTTAGTCATATGGTTTAGTTTTAGGTAGTCCTACAAGGAGTTGAACTCAATGATCTTGAGACATTCTATGATTCTAAGTTGAAGTAACTTGACATTCTCCTAGACACCAAACTAGCTGTGCTGTGTCTTCATGGGCATGTATGTTACTTGACCACAATCCTCTAAATTTCTGCTGGGACTACAGAGGTTCAACAAGGACTAGAACTACTCTGTTAAGTAAGCGTAGGCCTTACACACATATTGAAGTTATACAGCTTTACAAACAGGCTAACGTAGATAAAAGAGTAGAGCCCACCCAATAGGACAATATTTATAATCTATGCAATTGTTTACTCTAGCATACCTCCTTACAGCATGAAAAGGAGAACAAGATATATTATCAAATTCATCCTCATATGAATTTTTTTATTTTTGAAAATCTAAATATAACAAGGCCCTAATGGAGAGTTATTTTGTTCAAAATTAATCAAGCAAGTGCATAAAATTCCTTACGACCAAGATTTTTTTTTAATTAATCAAGAACAAGTTATATTTTTTTAAATAAGCAAACAGTTCTCAGTCTGTAAGTCTGGAAGCAAATTTACCTCTATCCTTTCTTCACACGGCTGTGTTTCAGTATTGCTGTGTTCCCTGAATTACAGGGCTATCACAGGTAAGTGGATGCAGTACAGGCTACACTCCTGGCAACTCCAAGGTGTTTTTTAAACCCTTCTCACCAGGTTAGATTCACTGCTCCAAGTCGCACACCAACAACAGCCATGCCATACACTGGGCCAGTATTACAAAACAGGATGAAAAAGCACAGTCAATGTACATCTTCCAAAGCACTTTCCACAAAATAAACCAACAGCCCCTGGTATGCAGGAACACATTGGTCCCACCTACTCGCAAAAAGCAGCTGGAGTTGATTCCCCATTTTGGAAGGCAGCTGTAACTGTGTGGCCACAACCTGTATGCCTCAGTGCCCATAGGGCTCCCCCGCTCCCTGTGTGGAACAGGCTGCAAAGCCAGACAGATGACACAGGCACCAAGGCAGGGTCAAGCTTGCCATGGTTTCACCTTCCTTTCAAAAAGATGTCATTTCCCATCCTCCACAAGGCATTTCTTCCCCTAAAGCTCCCCCCGGCCTCTGTGTCTGACCTCCCCTGTCTGTCAGGAGACCACTGACAACCTCCTCCCCTACGCAACCTGGTCCTCAACCAAGAAGCCTCAAAATCCTTCACTTCAGGGGGAGGAATCACTGTGTCCCAAAGCCTAAGCGTCCTTTTTGGCGAAACACTACAATTCATGGAGCATCCAGGACAGTCAGTTGAGCAAGATCATGCCCAAGTAGGCACTGTTACTCAATTAGCTGGGTTGGCTGAAGGTTTTCCCATTGTAACATGATTTTTCTATTCTAGTATTATTTTTGGTGTAAAGAAAAAAAATCGGTGGGGATGGGTGGGTTTTTTTGCGCAAAACTTGATGATTTTAATGAAAAAAAGGTTGCTTTTCTCAATATTTTGCTGTTTATTTCTGTTGGGAAAACTTGAAACACATCGTTTTTGTCAGAAAAATATCAGTCCGTGTCTGCCTGAATTCCTCCAGTGTCAGCTGGGAGCTGTAATTCACAGGCTCCATGTCCCCCTCTTTCCCAGAAGGCTGGGTTCCTGGGCACCCCTCCAGCCTTCATGACGCATTCCCCCTTTGACTAACCCACGGTAAGAGCATCATGGGATCTGTAACCCAGCCAAAGAGACCAGCCCCAAGGGAGACATGGCGCACACGGCACTTGAATGGTAATTTCTGAGGTCTGCAACAGTAGCTCAAACTGATGCTGCTTTAAGGGCCAAATGGATTTAATTAAATGTTTCCATTTCAAAAGGCTAGAACATTTTATTCAGCATTTTCCAGCTGACAATTTCTCATTTTTTGAAAAATTTCCATTCCAGGAAAATTTTTTGTATTTCAGCTTTCCATCTCAATTCAGGATAAAATTTAATGTTCAAGTATCAGAATTCGATGCTATATAGACATTTGGTTTGGGAAACACTTATTAATTAGCTGCCAAAAGTGAAATTACTCCATCCATGCAAGAAGGGCGTGATTCAGTTTGCCTTTGACATCAGTGGAAGCCACTTTTTCAGTTTAGTGGAGCCTGGATGGCATCCCAAAAGATCAAGGGAGGGTGGAGTTGACCATAGTTGCAGATATTGGAAACAGGAGTCAAGAGTGAAATAGCAAGAATACGAGAAGCAGCAACTAAGATGATCTGTTACCTGGACTCAATCAAAAGCTTTACTTACTTTGGTGAGTAACAGAAGGAAAAAACATTAGGATTGTAAAACCTAATCCGAGTTACAGTAAAGATAGAAGTTAATCAACGCTTTGTAGAGTAGAATAAATCCATAGTATGAATTTGTCATGAGTTCTATAACTTTCAACGTTCAAAACATTTCCTCAGAAAACCTTCACATACTCCATTCAGAGAGACTACTCTAAAGCTAAAGATATAATATGGTACTGAACTGTTTGCCTCAGGTTGCCTGTCCTCCCTTGAACCCTGCAAAATTGTTCTGTTGGATGGGTATTACAGAAGCTCTGTCAGGAGGGCCCAAGGTCTCTGGACTCTGAGCACGTCTACAGGTGAAGAACAGCTAAGAGTGAGCTTCCAGGATTGACACTCAGGGTGAGGACTGAGCACCAAATCCATCCTCTGCATTGCCCAATCTGGTTTTGGATGTAGCCCCAGGCCTTCCACCTCAAAGAGTAAAAGAGGACCCCCGAGGAGCCTATGTCCACCAGCAACAGGGTGTGTGTTGAAAGCAAGAGAGCACTCAGAACAGTAAATAAATCTATTCACCCAACCATGAGGGGTCTAGAAAATTGGGTTTTGTTTATCTTTCATTTCCCTTTAGTACAAGGCAGATGTTTCTAAGTAATAAGCAGAAACCTCAACAATTTTTAAGACTGAAGAGGAAGGGAGGGAGGAAGAAACATGTACAAGCTTTGAGGATGTTCTCAGCTCCAGCTTCAAAAAAAACCAAAACCAAAACCACACACCACCAAAAAATGTATATCTGTAAAAGCAAGTTTTTCCTTAAGCTGTTTGGTAATTCTTAGTTCATAGGAGCATTTTATCCGAAGGTTCTTCATGTTTCCAGTCTAGGTTGTCGCAATCTCAGTGAGGCACTAAATTTTAGGCTGTTAAAGTCTTTCTATGCAGCATGGTCATTTTAAAATGATGTGGTAGCCATCATTGCTTTCAGCTGTAACAAAGAAATGCAAAGCATTTTTTCATTGCTTTTAGAAAACAGCACAGATACAGAACTCTAGATTTTCTTCTTAAGTAGTTTGCAACAGTTTGTACTCTTGTTCCACAACCCACTTACGAAAATCAACGTTGAACATCTAGGTCAAAGCATTTACATTAAAAAATACAACATACTAACTGTTATCTTTTATCATTTTACTAGGTCTTCTGCTCATTTATGTCAGTGGTATCAATGGATTTATGAAAGTTTTATAACAGTTTAACTGAGAGAAAAGCATAGATCAATCAGTCTACCATAGTGTGAGTTGATGCAACATCTTGACTTACACTAAATTAGATCACTTATCTTTTCAGGATAACAGCACCGAATTTGTGATAATGTTTAGTGCAATTGAAAGGAGAAATTATCTTTAGAGCCACAGATAATAGCGGCAGCAATACATACCTTTTAATGTGCTGATAACAAAACAAGATTCATCTTGGAAGTTTTGCACCATCTGAAGGGCAGAAGGAAAAAAGCCAACACAAGATATTTTTAGCAATTAAATTCAAGTTTCATTCAGTGTGACTATAGACTTTATAGTAGAGGTATCAAACAACATTTGGTGTCTAGTCCTACAAAGTCCTGAATAACCCTGCCCATAAGATTATTAAAGTACATGATTGATTACGGTCCTTGCAGCTGCTAATGTGCTCATACTAAAGCACTTGCAAGAAGTGATCTAGCTTCTTCAGCATTTTACCATCCTCTTTGCAGCTCTTGATCCTGCAAGTTCTTACACTGCTCCAGTTAGTCTATTAAAGACTGTGCTTTTAATTACCTTCAGCGAAGCTATACTAGTTTAGACTGGATGAAGACAGTCCCTCTCCTAAAAATCTAACAATGGCAATACACATTCAGCTGAACGATGAAGCTCAGTTCAGCTTACATTAGCATCTGAAAAAATATCTAGAGGTGGTCAGCCCTAAGAAATGGACTCCTCGCTGAATAAAGGAATATTGCTACTGAAAAGCCATCTCAGCAGCATCCACCTGGTTATTTTGACTAGACATTAGTACAGATGCTGTGCTTACAGTAATCATTTACCTGTTTGTGTTTTGTCAAGGCACAGGAATCTTAATGAAACTGCTATGAGAGGCAAGGCAGACCTTGCAAGATTAGTATCTAAAGCTATCTGAGTTATTCATGAGAAACAACAAGATTTTTCAGAACACGTGCAGGTTCTTGTGAGGCCCCTAACTAAAGGGGTGAGTTAAGAGATTCAGCTCACTTCAGATCCAATCCGAAATGCTTATTTAAGCTTCATCCTTAGTCAGTGCTCTTCCCCCATCTTAGAGTAGCTGTGTGGGACACAGGAGGTGAATTACCTTCAGGAAGTGTCTCATACAGTTGAAGAGATGCTGGACACCTAACTTCAGAGGGGAGGTGACCAGAACCTCTCTGATCAGTTCAGAAAATTCAGCTTTAATCAAAAGCCTTTTCCTAGGTATTGAGTATCATTCAAGTAGGGCACTTTCCAGCTGTAAATTCTCACACCAAATATCTTTTTCAGCTTAGACTAATCTCCCTATTCCCTTTTGCGTTTAGCATCCGCCCCCTGCTCCCGCAAATCAAACTTCACTGGCCAGTCTGTGTGTCTGTGCCTAATGATGCATGAAGTACATTCATAGAGTGCCTCACTCTTGCCACTCTAGTACTAGAACAAGAAAAAAAAAATATTAAAAAAGCAATAGAAGTTGTTAATAATTTACTTAAATAAATACTTAAAACCTTATACTCAAGCTGGTTCAGGCAATTCCCCTACCAAGAGTTGCCTCCAAGCATTTTACATCCATAAAGCATCATAGTTTCAGATTTAATCAGGCTGAAATAGCAAGGAGACTTTAGGAATAAGCATTACAGCCTTCAATTTAGGCTCCAGTTGAGACCTATGCTCTGCTTCATTTGTTTTAACAATGTTTCTTATAAATGAAGCTCCTTAAGTGATTCTGGTGCATGAATGAGTAAGTAATTTAGTGGGAGGAAAAGAGAAAGAAGGGCAACTCACTATTAACCTGCAAGTTAATGGAACGGACTAAATTAAGCCATCATATAATGGGACACAAAGAGCTAGCAGAGGTACATTAAATTATAACGCGCACTTACCCAGCACTGACTCTGACCCAGTGGCTGTAATCACTGGCCAAGATGTAAGACTAATCGCCCTATAGATTTTTCAAACTTGCCTTCTTTAGGAAACTTTCTTATTTAATTTTAAATGTTCTTACTTTAGTTCCTCACTTCAAAATTTGTTTAAGTAGCCAACATGAAAAGGAAATGACCAATTTTGTTGTGTTTTGTTTAAAACAAAAACTCTTTTACAAAGCAAAGATCTTAAAACCACACCAAAATCAATGATATGCATGAATGATTTGCATTAAGTATTTACTTTAACTTTGTTGTGATTAGTAACCTTGCAAACCTTCCTTGAAGATTCATTCCATAATTTAAAAGGTCACTTTAACTTCAACAAGTCAGACAATTGTTACAGCTGAGAGCTTGCATTAACCCCTTACCTCATTGCTCACTAATACATGGATCCCTGTGGGTCCCTGCCGATAGATTCGATTTATCTGCTGTGGAGAAATGCTGTACAAGTTCGCAATCTTCTCAATTAATTCCAGTGTGGTCAATTCCTCCAAAAAGATTGCATGATATACTGCAACAAGTTGAAAGTAATTACAGAATTATAGCATAATTATAGAACAGCAACTACAGATAACACAAAGATGTTCAATATCAACAATCAAACGGGCTTAAGATCAAGGTTCAATTCTTGACAGTAGATAAACAAGCTTAGTACCTTTAAAGCAGCCCCCAAATATCCAGCTTGATGATTTGTAGAAAAATACCCAGTATTTGGATGCGGCAGGTAAATAAAGCACACATCACTTTTGCCCAGAGGAAAACACAGGTACTAATAAAAACATGTATCATGGGGCACTTAAAAAACCCTCTCTTAAAGATGTTAATATCTTTGAATAATCTACTTTTACTGATTTTGACATTTTAGAGTAGGTCCAATTAAATAGTAACACACATGATATTATGTTTCACAAAAGTAATATTTTATTAGATGTTATCCCACTGATCCCACAGGTAAAAACTAAAGACTACAATGTATCAAATAACAGCAGTATTTTTTAAATCCGATACAAAGGGTAGAAAAAAAACAGGTAGAAAAGCTGTGCCTTGTTAATGCTATGTGCAAGAACTAAGGACAATCACTATTTGATCGTATGTTATGTCATGAGGGACAGCTAAGAGCAGTGAGTCCCCAAAAGCTTTGAACTTCCAAGAATTAGAACCTCAGTTTAAGACATACCAACCTTCCATTCCCCAGAATATATTTAAAATAAGCCATAATCTAAAGCACACTGTAGATGGTAGTTTTCAATGCTATGGTCCCTATTAAGAACTGAACAGAGATTTTGCTGTGACATTCTGCAGACAGATTGTAAATTGGGTCTCTTCCCCAGGCAGACGGTACCAGTTGAAATCTGTAGCCCTGAAACTAACCAAAGTGGCAGAACTAGGATAAACAGGACCTCTTTAAACACTCAGGACACCAAGGTGTCTCATGCAGGAGCTCAGGCAGAAAGCCACATTCTCACCAGGTAAGTGTTTAACAAAACCCATGCATAAAAACTTACCACAAAGACTGCAATCTCCATTTTCTCGTTTTTGGTGGAGATGGGACCTGTTTTGCTCTGGTTCTTGACAGACATAAATTGTCATCTTGGGCCTTACATTTCTATGGATTATTAGAAAAGTAGTCAGTTATTTAGTAGATCTAAAATTGTTCTAGTCAGCTATCAAATAATGAGAGATGGAATAATTCAGGCTGTGCATAAATAACCAGCTAATGAATAGTCTTAGGAAGTCTAGTAAGAGTCCCCTGGGAGATGGTGGTACAGTGCAAGGCACCTTAATCTCTCCAGGATCAGATAAGAATAAACAGTTTATAGCACTTGCCAAGCAGCTCATCATACCTGCCTTTACTGATGTGAATCCTGCTTAGTTGTAGAATTTATGTTGTTATTGCAATAAAGTAAGTTTAAGTCATTTAAGGCTCCAGGGGTTGCTTGGATTGTTTGTTAGCTGTGATGCAGATGCAACACAGGGTATTGTAGGCTGTGTCTCATATGAAGTGGATGAAAAATATCAGCTGGTAGCAAATAACCCACTGGAGATCCACATTTTGCTGCTACATTTCAGCAACATTTTTGAGCTGTGCTTGGATTTGAATACCATCATGATCACCAGCCCCTGAGATGACCTCTCTGAAGTGTTAAAAGTAAGTCTAAATGCTACAGGTCTAGGATTAACTTCTAAGTTAACACTGAAATAACCAAGGAATGCTGCCATAACAAAAAAATAGGAAGGAAGAAGTACAAACCTTCCTTTGATTGCATTAAAGAGCCGAATTCCATCAGCAGGCCCACAGATTTGAACAAAGTCTTCTTTGGACATCTTCAGTAAGTCAGCACCTACATATTTCAAATTGATTTTTTTTTTCAGAAGTTAAGCAAATCTTAGCTTCCAAATTGTGTGTATAGGCAGCAGGAAAGGGCAGGGGGAGAGAATCCACAAAGCTGAATCAGGCAGATTTGCCTAGAGAAGTTGAAAATTCAGAGAGGTGTACACTGCAAATCAATCACTATGAAACAGAGAGCTAAAAGCTGCCAAAAGAGCAGTGCTGCACTGGAAGATATTCTAGCCAACTCACAGACAAGCTAGATATTTAACATTGGCCACTAAATGGCCCAATTTTCTCTTAACTGCCATGTTCACCAGGTTATTTAATCACGTTGCAAGTCAAAGAGAGGCTCCTCAAGGTTTCAACATCTTTAACAATTCCCCCCTCCAGCATCTTACTGCTGTGTACAACTACCTAACAGGAGGGTACAATGAAGATGGAACTGCAGGTGGAGCCAGACTCTTCTCAAAGGCGTACAGGGACAGGATGAGAGGCAGCAGGCAGAAGATGGAAGATGGGAAACACTGATTAGGTATAAGGAAAAACTTTTTCACTGTGAGAATAGTCAAGTGTTTCAAGAGGTTGCTTAGAGAGACTCTGGAATTTCCAACCTTGGAGATACCCAAACATAACTGCACAAGGCCCTGAACTTACTTCAGGCAGGGGGCTGCACTTAGTGAACTCAGTAAGTCCCTTCCATCTCAACTTACTCTTCTGTCTTTACTTATTCTATATTTCTACAAACTGTTTTGGCAAATGCTAACTAACCTAAGAACAAAAGAACAACTGCATTGGATCAGACCAATGATCCCATCAACAGTCGCCAGCAGCAGATGCTATTGATATGAAGCATGAGCTGCACTTACAAAAGAGAATAAAAACAAAATAATTGGACTGTTCAAACTCACCCGAAAAACTTGAGAAGAGTCTACAGAATGGAGAGAACCTATTACGATGAAGCCACTGCTGGGCATCTTGAATAGAAGCAGAAGGAAGGAGATGCTACATTGCAAAAAGAATAAGAAGGTCTTGAAATGAACTGTTCACCAGTGTCCTAAAAAAGAAAAGCACCACATTAACATGATCTCATGTACTTACATCATTGCTGGGAGGCAGGAGCTCCACTTGGTGGGTTGGAGAACTGTTGCTAAAAAAAATTATATAAAGTTGGAAGAAAAAAAAACACCATTATTTTAAAGTTTACACTGCATTGTCCATCCACTTCCCCCTCCTCCATTTGAGTCAACTGTCAGAAGTTACAAGCCAACTTGGCTTTTTTTCTCTATCAGAATTATAAAAAGGTGTCCAAAATCTGGACCAAGAAAAAAAAAAAATCTCAACTTGAGCCTTTTGTTGGTCAGTTGAGGTCCCACTCAACACTGAAAGAAAACTTGGTTTACTGACCTCATTCAAGCTTTTTCATATGGGTGACTCGCTGTGACACCATCTAAGCAAGGAAGTTGTGACCTACAGGGTGGCTGAACTCAAAATTTCTACAAGCCAGAAATCCCCTACCTAAATCCACTGTCTAATAACGATTCCTCACAAAAATTATAATTCAACCCTGGTGTTACCTTAAACATAGTAAATTGCAATTGAACTATACTACACAAAACCATGTTTCTACTAAACCCTCTGAAAACATAGACAGGACTTCAACAGGTCAATGATTTTCCCAAAGAGTTAATAATCTACCACTGGAAGAAAATACTCAACAGATCTCTCTACTAACACCAATTTTTGTCATTTCAGTGTTTGTCCTTATTCATAGGTTGAGCTCGCTCATTGAAAATTTGTGATAAAACATTGATTAATAAGCTGTGTGGGAAGGCAACAAGGCTGCAGAGTCCTAAAGGAAGAAAGCAAAGGCCTACGCCAAATTCCTAGGGGAAAGTATGTTGCAGGGAGGACTCAGAAGTACTGAGGGACTCTGATGTATATTTCTGTCATCAGCTATCGTCTTGGGTGTTTCAAGACCACTAAAACTGTTTCTTTATGACAGCCATATTAATGGATTAAACATGCCTCCTGTTAGTCCTTTGTTCTGGAATGGCTTCTCAAAAGCCAGGCTGTTTGGGCCCAGACAGGATTTCTTTACATCGCATTCAACTGGGAATTCATCACCCCAAACTACCTCAAGACCTTCTGTCTTGAGAAGGAAGAAATATCAACTCTGAAGAGGTGCTGAAGGCTGAAAGCCTCTAACACTCTTGCCAGAAGATACTGGGAATTGCTGGTACAGGGCACGGTGTGTTCTCTGACCCCCACAGAGAAGTAAGAGAGGAAATCCAGGGCAGGAATTGCCCTGGTGGTCCTCTGATGCTCACCTTCCAGCCACCGCATAAGCAGTGGATATACAAACAGTACTCTGTACTACGGGGCATTCCTGGATGGAAGATCTTAACAGGCTTTTTGTGGGAAATGTTTTCCCCTTTCTAGGAAGTCCTTGACCTCTTCTTCCAGGGTATGAAATACATGGGACACACAAAACACATGCACACAAAGGCTACCATATCAACAGGAAAGATAAAGCATTTATTTGTTACATACCCATCTCCAAGGTTGAAGCTGTTGGGAGAGCTGTTGTAGCTTGGAGATGGAGCATTGTTCATTTGATAAGGCACATCTGGCCAGGGAGAGCACTGTTGGAAGAAAGGCAGTGGGGATACTTTCATAAGGATGGAAATAAAGGATTCGATTCTCCTCTCATACCACATTCATGCTGTTGCCACGCCACTAACTTCAGCTCATCACTCCTGCTGGGAGGAGGAGACGGGCCATGGATTTTCTACACTGCTCTCCAAGCGGGCTGTCAGGGGGCCAGATTGATTCCAGTTCTGCATTCCACATTTCTCCCATTTCACAAAGCCTGTCCCCAAATAACACTGGGCCAAAGTGTGCACAGCTGTAAGTCAGAGCAACGCCAGTAAGTCAACTCAGACTGAAGGCAGCAATGATACAGAAATACCCCTGGTCTCAATTATAAATCCCTAATTAAATCCAGGCAAGAGTGACAAATACGCTCCAGTGGCACTGCTTCAGGTTTATACCAGTGAAAGATTAGAATTTGAACCAGCCTGCTAAAACCTCTGGCTATTAGTTGAAGAGCTTGAGTTATAAATGGGTTTTACATGGAGAAAATTTAAGATACACAGACAGACACAAAGCTCCAAAAGCCTTCACAATGTAGGTCAAACTCCATATTCCATTACAGTAGTGTAAAACCAGAGTAACTCAGCTAGAATCGGTGACTTGGTTCTGAATTTAAGCCACTGTAATCAGTAGGAGGTATCTAGCCCTGTGGAACCCCCTCCCATCAAGAGCTCAAGAAAATGCTCTGTAGTATCCTTGTTTGCAATGATAAAAAAGGCGACAAGGGTAGCTTTGGAGTTTTATCATCTCCACAAATACTAGCAAATATTTTATCATCTCCACAAGCACTAGCAAATATTTAACTCTTTGGCAACCCGTATTTCCCCATGCAACATGTCAAAGTGCATCAGAGCTCATAGGGAGAGTTTGGGAACTGTCAACTCAGTAGAATTAGGTCTCTGTACACAAGAGCCTCGTTAACAACCACCACGCTGAATTAGAAAACATGTTGGTCGCTCCTGGCAACATGAGGAAAATTGAGTAGGAGGGACTGGATCTCACAAACAGGAAGTTTACTAAAATTAAGAAAAACCCCTCATTTTTTAGAAGTCCAGCAAGCCACTTCAAAAAAAAAACCCAAGAACTAAATCAAACAACAAGCCATTCCCATAGGGAGATGGAACAGCACTTTTAAATCACTGTCTTGAGTCCTGTTGCTTAGTAATTCTGCAGCCTTGGGTAAGCTTATATATACATCTTAGTAATGGCAGGGAGGGTAGAAACACATACATCTCTACACCAGATGCGTCAGAATATAAGACATTCAAGATATTCCTAGAGTACAAGCAACAATCTTCTGAGATCTTGTATGTAACAGTAGCTTCACAGGCACATTCACAGGAAAACATATTAATAATTTAATCAGACAGCCTATTCATCTGTATCTCCAACATGAGCTTTTGCCAGACGGTTCTGAAGAAAATATCTTATACAACTGGCATCTAAGTGCCATGACAAGTGCCCAGGAGCATGGCAGAAGACAGAGAAAACAATTCTTTAAAGCTAGGCTGTTAAGGATTGTTTTATACCCCGAAACATAAGAAATTTTGGCATCTTTTATAAACTTCAACAGTGAGAGACATTTTACAATTTCACTCCATTCTCAATTTCAATCAGATCTGGGCATACATGTCTCAACAAGGCAATCTCCAGGGCTCAGTTAAACTGCATTTTCTCTCAAATCTATCTTCCAACATGCCGAAGTAGTACAACATGTCTAAAACACTTTACCTCTGTGAGAATAGTTGTCTCATAGGAAGGCTGATACTTCTCCTTCTCTTGGGTGGTCTTCTTCTCCATTTTTTCCCTGTCAGTCTTCTGTTTTCTGTCTGCTCCTTTAGGCTATAAGCACAAGCACAAGCTTTCCCTTATGCCAAGCATTACAAGTTTGGAGACAGAGGCCAACAGATTTTTTTCTAATCCATTCACAAAAGTCTCCTTAAGATTTATGGGAACTATATATATGGAACAAGATGAGATCTGCATTTTCTAGAGAAAAAAATTAGTTAAGCATCTCTACTGTTTCTATAACATCCCCCATTAATGCCTATTGCAGTTCCAAAATCGACTGACCACAGTCCTGAGATTTGCTATCAACTATTTCAGACCATGAGCCCCATGAGTTATGCACCTCAACTGGTATTTGTAACATCTCTCCAGGAACAGGGAAGACACTGCTCACAGCAGCAAAGCTGGATCAGCAGATCCTTTGAGAAAACAGGCCTACGAAAACCTTCTTGTTAAGTGGCTACAGGTCTGCCATGCCCAGATAAGGAGCTTCAGAGATACTTTTCTCTCTGAATCCTTCTCTCCCCAGGTAGCACAGAATCACAGAATCATCTAGGTTGGAAGGGACCTTGAAGATCATCTACTCCAACCATTAACCCAGCACTGACAGATCCCAACTACACCATATCCCTAAGTGCTATGTCAACCCGCCTCTTGAACACCTCCAGGGATGGGCACTCCACCACCTCCCTGGGCAGCCCATTCCAATGCCTGACTACCCGTTCTGTAAAGAAATACTTCCTAATATCTAGTCTAAACCTTCCCTAGCGCAACTTGAGGCCATTACCTCTTGTCAAGCATGGAGAAGGAATCTGTTGCAACAAGCAAAGGGCATTTAAAAATTAAAATCTCCAAGATACACTCTCATTGTTCATGAAGGATTGAATCAAAGAAACTGGAGATGCCATAATGTCTTGATTGCCTAGGAGCACCAGAACATAGTGAATACCCTAAATAACCCCATATTTGTATAGTGTTCAAGGCACAATAGACTAGCCTAAGTCTTGGTGCAGCACTTGGGTCATTTGAATTTAACTAGAATTGCTGTGCAGTTCAGTGTTTATATCACTTTGTGTGCAAGAGTCCTGTTTAAGATCTTAAGCATACCCAGTTAAAAGTCTGTTCTTTTACTCCACTATTTACACCTCTCCTACACAATTTAAAAATTGGACATGTTCCTGTGTCTTAATCTAGTTAATGACAAAGCCAAAACTACCTCATACCTTGAACACTTTGATCTGGCAGCTCGCAGAATGCAAGTGTTCTGTATATTCCCCGTTTTCATTCTGCTTAAAGGTGTCGATTTGCACCCGGAAGGGTACCCCTTTCTCTCCTCCATGTTTCCGTGGAGTAAATTCTGTACTGATGCAATGTACCTGGCAAAAAAAAAGTTGTGCTCATCTCTGGAGACAGTTGGAAGCTTTGAAAAATCTGAATTTCAGATTTTGCCTGAACATGAAGTTTTGGCTCCTCCCGAGAAACTCAGAGAGGCAGAAGAGTTAATATGTTTTCATTTGTGTTCCTCAGGACAAAACAATTAGAAGAACAAGCAGCCCGGAAAGAAACAGAGCATCAGGAAAAGTATCCTTTGACTTAAGTAAATCCCACATACAGATTAAAAACAGATAGTTGGCGTTTCAGACAAGGAACACTCATGAAATGGAAAAACAAGCAAAACTAACAGGTTGTGAACAGTTTCCTCCAGACAAAACCCATGCTTAGAAAATAACACCAAATTTTTTCAAGAAGAAAATCCTAGCTATAGCAGGTAGTACTCCAAAGCTAGCAAGTAGCTGGCAAGTTGGTTTAGCAAGTATCCTACAAATTCATTATACGTGATTGTCACTTGAGTTTGTATATTATCATTAGCATCTTTCTCTCTTCATGTCCTGGCTACCATAACTCTCCAGGTCTTTATAAGATATTTCACCACTGTATTTATCACAGAAATATCACTTCTCTCTTACCTGAATGAATGCTGAGGCTCTCTTTGATGGATCCCACAGGAATTCAACAGTATTCAACTGGGTCGGGCTGGCTCTGGGATCCAAGATACCAACTGACAGCGGAATATCTGTAGAAGAAAACCCCTAAAATTTTAAAAATATTAAATTGAAGAAGAGAAAGCATTTCCATACGATTACAAGATGCATGTGAAAAGCCAAGCCACCAATGATCTATCTGAGACCTATAGTGCTAGATCTCCTTCCCACCCAAAGACATACAGGATTCTTAAAGAGAGTAGGATATAAAAAACCTCAACACACATACAAATTCTCCATACATCATTCAGCATCTTGCTTCCAAACACTGCACAGGAACCATAATGAAATAGTCTCACCTATATCAAGAATGCGGTCCCCAGGCCGACTCCACCTCCAGCCCTCGAGCTGCTGATGCTCTGTGTACTGCAGGCGTCGATCATGGAAAACTACACGAATTATGCTCTGTTAAGAAAAGATAGCAAGATAAACAATGTGATCCAAAAGCCCTTCTCTTGATATGACTTTGGTTTTCCAGTGTAGAAGAAAAAGCTGATCTGTTATGTTTCTCACCCCCATTCATGAGGGGAGTAGAGGGTCCACCTAAGTGACCCATCACCATGTTTATCAAATTCCTAAGGGGCCCCTGAGTGAGAGAGCAACACACTTTCCCCTTCACAGAGCATGTTTACACTGCATAGTGCAACCCTGTACAGCTTTCTGGGATTTGGTCTGGAAGCATTATAGCAATGTCCACCTAATCTTAGGTGTCACACCATGTAAACATCACTATACTGCCTCCACACCCAAAATGGCTCACATGGGAGAAATATTTAATGTGTCTGTACCATGCCCCAACCCCAGTATATCCCACTCTGATTAGCAAACATGAAAGCCAGCTCACCTGTCCCTGCACCGGTGGAGCTGACAAGCCCAGACACCTTGTCAGTGGGAATTAAACTTGATTCCAGCCATTAACAGCCAGTCATTGGATTTGCCCCAGTGTAGTTAAACAAGTGTAGAATAGGAAAGCTTCTGTAACAGGAGACTTTTCATCTCTGGCCTGCAATGGTGCAGCCATGTCAATAACTGGAGAAAAAAGGCTGGAATAAAGGCAATCCCCAGGGCAGACAAGTACAAAGTACTCTTAACTAATATATTGTTTTTTATATTCAGAGTGCTACACTTGGATGAGTTAATGACCCCTTACATCCCAGTTTCTCAAGTCCATGCTCCTGCTGGGGACTTTCATATCAAATGAGTGAGCAATTTTTGCCAATCAACCTGAGAAAAGCCCAAATCAAACCCTAGCTCCAAGCAGCAAGCCAGCCACAGTGGGAACGCCTGCAAAATTGGAATCCCAATCCACATGCTTCCTAAAATGGGCCAAAAGACAAATAGAGAACTGCCTAAACTCAGACAACATCTGAAATCCAGATTGGAATCCAAATTTTGCAACTAGCCCCACGTCGCAAAAGAAATCCTGAGGCAGAACAGCCAAGAACTGGGGAGAGGAAGGCTTGAAGGTTGGATCCAGAACCAAGGTCTGGACCAAAGTTTTTGAATTTGAACTATTTTGGGAGGGGCGAAACAACAAAAAAAATCCCCAAAACCAAACAATCAAGTTCTATATGTTCATAGTTATGCTCATTACCAAAGTAAACTGGAACTATGCAGAATCTGCATGGCAGAATGATGTAAACACCAGGGTCCTCCATCTGACACGTAAAAACCCAGGCATGTTGCTGGGGTTAAGAAGGGAGGCAAGTCTGCCTCTCAGCAGTTTTGACCATGTTCACCTCTGAACTTTGGGAT
Organism: Strix aluco; assembly: GCF_031877795.1. Lineage (NCBI taxonomy): Eukaryota > Metazoa > Chordata > Aves > Strigiformes > Strigidae > Strix > Strix aluco. The sequence continues at coordinate 14,068,304 of NC_133936.1, read as the reverse complement.
TCCCCTGAACCTAATATTCACAGTGAAACTCTGGGGTCTTGATCACAAACAGAATAAAGTTTCCCCTAAAGCCCTGTAAAGCCAAGCTGCATAGTCCCGTGAAACTAGTACTCAACAACTCCATCAGCCCTGCTCCCATTAAAAACAACGGCAAACTATTTTCCATTGTCTCAGTGTGAGCAAGGTCAGGCCCTTCATTAGAGGCTGTATGTAGTAGCAGGAAGAAAAGAAATCTATATTTCTCCTTACCTTTACATATTTTGTGTTTAAATCTTGAAACTCTCCCAATTTCCTATTCTCAAGTAGACGGATTTCATAAGACTGACCTAGAGTTTAAGGAAACATTTCCAAGGTGTTTAATATGTTGTAGCAATGAGAGAGTCATGCTGGCATTTACGTGGCTAATAAAGCATACGTTTGATCAGGGAAAGCTCATTTTTGGTAACATAATGCATTTGCCCCAGTAATCGAGTAGGCACTAAAGCACAGCAGAAATCTGAGGGGAAGGTTTGTCTTTTGGCAACTAAAAGCTCTCAGTTCGGGCATCGATAGTCTGTCTCCCGAGGCTGCTACAGTTTTTGGTCACCCTTCAGAAAGTCACCAAGGTGTTTGAGACAGTTGTCCCCCTGTGTCACGTAGCTGTAACAGCACTGCCTTTGCCTGTCCCTTCTGCTGAAATTGTGTGAAGAGCTGCTGGCACGACAGGTCTAGGCACTATTCTACAGAGGATAGCAACTCGGGCAAAATCTCGCCTTCTTCAGAGAGCAGTCAGGCCTGTAAGGTGTTTCGGTGAACCAGAAATACAAGATTTGTTCCATAAGACCTTGAATGTGGCTGCCCAGGGCATAAATATTCCATCAGACATGCACGTGGAAGCAGCAATAGGTATTACAGCATGTGCAAGGACCAATTCCAGGAAGGGAATTCGTACTCCAGCACCCCACCTCCCTCAGCATGAGGAATTTAGCCAGTTCAGTAAATTTAGTTAACTAGTTTATGAAATAACATCTCGCTCCAAGGCTGACAGCAGACAAAGGAGACTGGTGTCTCAATACCTTATGCACAAATGGCTAAGGCAGCACAAAAGCTCATTGTATAGGACCAACTCTTTACAATAAACCTACAGCCGGTACAGAGGCAGGACAGTATCATGCAGATTAATGGAGCATATGTATACCTTACAGCTAGTTTTTCTTGTTCATCTTGCTATCCCTCCCTTTTACTGAAAAATGTAGAGGGTTTGACAAGGTAGGCAACACGAAGGAGATCAGTTTGGGTTTTCTGGCTCAACCAGTACCTCTGCAAAACTGGCCCTGCAGAAAACTGCAAAGCAGATATATGTCCCTCTAAGCAGTTGCTACCAGCAGAGACAAAAACTGCTACACTTCTGGATCTAGATCTAGAAATAGAAGACTTATGACAGCAGATGTGTCAGAAAGGCACTGTGTTTCAGGCAGATTCCCTTTTGGGAATCCCAGATCTTATGGTTGCCTGTGTGAGTACAGACTATATCACTACAGCACAGGGATCATTGTGCTTATTCAGCTGGCTGGCAAAAACAAAAAAAAAAATGAAAGAGAAGCCATACTGAAGCTCCAAATGTTTGCACAACACTCCTACTGATGTCAATAGGAGTTCTGCAAACAGGAAATGACCCTTGAATCCAGCAAGTGGCTTAGGGCATGGGGAGAGGAGAGGGGAGAATAAACCTAAACTACATGAAGTACCAAGTTAAGCAGTGAAAACATGCACAGAACTTAACCCATCTCCTTGCACTTAAATAAACCAAAATGACAACAGTGACCTTCCTTTGAAGACTGCTGGAGAACAAAAGTGGATTTCATAAACCACAGTCCTGAAATTGAGGTCTTCCACACTTTAACTCAAGCAACTTTCTAATGCTTCTGCGGATACATGTTAATATTGTTCACTTGGCAATTTTTAGAGAGAGGTTCACATCTCCCTGCATAAGCAATACTGTTATATTAGCACAAAAAGATCAGGCTCAGGTTCCCAAAACTGGTTTTCTCTCATAGAATCAATCATAGAATCAGTTAGGTTGGAAAAGACCCTTAAGATCATCAAGTCCAACCATTAACCTAGCACTATCAAGTCCACCACTAATCCATGTCCCTAAGTGCCTTATGTGTTTTACTATGTACCTGTGTATACATGTGTATCTACGTTGTCTGAGGTACTTGGCCGCTCAATGGCTCAGTCTGCAGACAGTGATACAGTTCATTGCCTCAAACAAATTTACACAGGCAAGCATCTCTTGCACTTATAGTTCATTCCCAAGTAAATATGAAGCTAATTAATCATTACGGAAAATCAATTTAGGAATTGAGACCATGAGCACCCAAGAGACAGTAAAATACATCTATGACTGTACTCAGATGGGGTAACGGGGACAGAGAAATTAAGTGGCATGAGCTGTACTATAGAGGAAGGCAATGGTAGAACATGAAGCACTGACAGCCCTTCAGCAAGTATCTCAGGAACGAGCAAGTTTTGGGGACACCTTTGTGCACTGATACACTCTTATTCTTTGGTCAGCTTGATTTGCTTATTTGTAGTTCCAATGAGACAAAAGAAAATAATGGGCATAAAAACATCAGCCATGTTCCTTTCAAACTAGCATCAAGCACTCAAAAACTCTTCAGCATGCACCTTCAACCACTTGCATGAGATAGGAACAATACTGCAACCTGACAGAAGCAGGCACTGCACATCTTCTCCTAACAGGTGGGATTCAGCTTGGATGGAGTTAGATTCTGCTCACTGGTAAAAAAGAAACTGTAGCAGAGACAGAGTTAATATTAAATGGAAAGCCAAAGAGGAAATAAAATGCTTTGATGAAAGATATATGGGTCATCTGATGTAAGCCCTGGAACTCAGTTTATGCCATGAAAAACCTCAATCAAAATGGTATTTTATGCTAACTGCTTTCCCCTTGACCTCTGAATGTCTCACTCCAGTTACTACACTGAACTGTTATCAAAACAAGACTGCTTCCAGCCAAGTTTCAGGAAACATGCAGTTTATTTCCCTCTTCGTGGAACTCTGTCAGTGAGAATTTGGTCCTAATTCCTCACAATTCCTTTATATATAAATGTTTTGGTACTGATTCTGAAAAATTAATTCTCCCTACAAATTATTCCAGCAAATTCATTGCTTTGTGGCTAATGATACCCATAATTCATTGGGATAGTATGGACAGCATTCAAATACTTGTACTTTTATAGCACCAAACTGCTTTGATTATATTTTTTTCTTGAAAAACACCTTCCAAACCTTGTTTACCCTATGTTTTCCACCATCACCACTAGTAAAACTATGAAATGGTGAATTACAATCTCAGCCCTGTAATTATAACGATTGCAGGGGGGAAAAAAAGCCTTAAAGAATCAAAACTTGGATGCTGGAAAACAAGATCCCTTAGTAAAATAAAGTGACCTAACCTGAAGAAAACTGAACTCCCCCTGGCATCAAAGAGGGCAAAGAAGTCACTCAAGGCTCTGGTACCCTGATCAGCTATGAATCCTGCATCACTGACTCACCAGCATTAGCAGGCATAGACTCACAATTTTTTGCTAAAGTTAAATAAGTAGCGGGTCATTCTTACTCAGGTATCTAAATCTGTAGAGAAATCTGGCTGCAAGTGTGACTAAAAGAAACTGTATTCCCACTTCCCAAGACAGACTGCAACTAGCTACGCCCAAAACATATAGCTGAAATATAGATAGTTCCCCTATACTGTTTTTCCATCTGTCTCAGATAGAAATACAGATTAATACAAGTTAGACTACCATCTTTCTAAGTCAATGCTTGGTGGTAAAGCTGGAGACAGGGTGTCCTGGTTTCAGCTGGGATAAAGATAATTCTTTTTTGTATAAACACAGGGGCAGAGGGTACCAATGCTGAGACCCCGCAAAGATTTGATTGAATAGTCTGACCTTGACCAAGGCAGTATCTGGTCCTCAGCTGACAAGGGTTTAACATTCACGGGACTCAGATAGAAAGAAGAGCATGAAAAGGAAACATCTGTGGCAATGGAGAGCAGCGGTGGCAGTTTTAGAGCAGTGTCCTTTTACCAGAATGATATCCAGCATTGCTGAATGTTAGTCTTAAACCCAGTGCTAAAGGCCAGCAACTTGCTGAAACCTTTTTCCTTCCATGCTCTCAACATTGGCCATAGCTGCACCACAGGTTCAAGACAGCTTCAAAGGTAGTGACCAGTCTGGTCTCCGGTCACACTGTAATATTGGACACGTGCATACAACAGCACCTAAAGCATCTCTGTCACTACCTGAAACAAAGAGGACATTTTGCAAGCAAATCCCCAGCATAGCTGGCTGCGCAACCCAGTGCTCCCTTCGCACAGAGCTTGCCACAACCCTTCTTCCCTACCTCAGGCAGAGAGCAGAACGGTAATAAATATTTAGAAAACCACAGTAAATTCCTGAGATGCAATTTGTCTCACAGCTTCACTGAGAGCTTCAGGGCCACCAATAAAAACCTGGGCGGGTGATGATACGCTGTAATTTGTGTTTTGAACAGACATTCCCTGAGCAACAGCAAATTTATGCAATCTCCTCCTAGGCTAGAGTTTGAGCAACTCTGCTTTACAAACAAGAGTAGTATCCAGCAAAGTAGTAACCACCCAGGTCCAGAGAGTTCCTGCTTGGTGATTCATAAAGCAATTGCATCTATCTTAAAGAGGACTTACAGACTGTTTACATTTCATTTTTATTGTCTCTGGTAATTAACACACATTAAATGCAGGCATGACCACTTAGTTTGGGGACAAAAGAACTGAAAGGCAACAATTTGCTACGGATGAAAAATAGTTTAGCTCAACATGGGAACGCTTTCACCTGTTCAAAAGGTACAAGCCGTAACAGCCTAACCGATTTCCATTGCTGGAATTTAGTCAGCCATCAGGAATTTTAGGTGATTTCTGATTATAAAAGATTATCATTATTTCAAGCTCAAAGTTACATTTTGCTCAAAGATTATTTGCTACACAACCACAATATCCTGCTTGCTTTTTTTTTTGTTTTGGTGTTAGGTTTCAAGGGCCACTTGCACTACGCATTTTGTGGTTTTCTGCACAATACACCGATACGATACGCTAATTTCCAATTAGGATGCTGATATTCCAGACCAATATGATTTACTTTAGCTAAATAGTCTGCTTGCCTTTCCAGCAATTAATTAAACCCTAACCTTAGACTAAGCAATATCACCAACTAAAGTCTGTGGAAAGAAAAAAAAAGCCAACTGTGAGTCCTCTTTCTCAGAATGGATCCACACAGCACTAGACAAAACCAGCCTGGAAACTGTTTGATTATTAAGCCAGACTGGTCAATAAAAATTCCATTTAGCAACTTTATATGGACATCCTAAATAGTGCACAGATAAAGGCAAAGGAATGTTGACAGTCAAATGCAGCACGCAGAAGGAGGGGGCAGAAAAAAAAAAAAAAGAAAGCATTTATCCTCCCAAACTGAAGCACATCCAGCAGGCAGGAGGATCACCTTTGAAACAGCCAAATGCAACTATTCAGGGCATCAGGCACACACAAAGATTCCTCTGACAAGAAAGATTAATGAACCCCCAGGGCAAACAGGCAAGAGCAACAGAGCTGGCATCTGAACTCACATGCTTGATTGCCCACACCTTTTTAGACAGACAAAAGCAAAAATAAAACTTAGCATAAGACTTGCTGAAGTGTCCCATGTGCAGACACTCTGCAGGACAAGGAGCAAGGGCAGAATCCTCCCTCCCTGGGCCACAAATGGCAGTGGATATTCTGCAGTTGCTTATTGCAGCCTCATTTGACAAGATGCTGTAGGAGATGTTTATCCAGTGGATAATATGAATTCACCAACTACACAATAGGCCACCCTGAAAGTACCCACTATGCTAGGAACATGGAAATCCTGCAAAGGAGGACCAACTGTGGTTCAGGAAATGCAAAAGGAACACAAGAGTCATCCTAACACTGCAGGCCCATCTTGTCCCACATCTCATCTTCAGTACAGCACCCAGTTATAAGCACCCAGAGATGGAGCAGGGTGAATATAGCCAGCCCTTTCCTGGCCATACCTTCCCAGTTTCTGTGTCCATTTCGTATCCATATCAAGCTGCCCAGTCATGACCAATTCTCACTAACTCTCTTTTGTGTGGTCTCCTCCCAAACTTGTTTGTACTGTGACAAGTACCACCCCAATTTACACGTGCCTTGCTTTAGTATTCACAGTCTTGCCCTTCACCTGCCTCCTGCCTGTTTAACTTTGCACCAAAGCTACCTTAGCTCCACTGTGTTTCAGTACCCATCCAAGTCCAACACTGAGGATGCCTGTCCTACTTTCCACTACCACCGGGGCAGCAAGACTACAGGAACAAAGCAAATCAATTCAACTACTAATTCTACTACCACACCATAGAGCTTCACTGTCATCATGCTTCACTGTCATCATGTCTCTTCCTATGTTTTTCCTCCTTTTACAATCTGCCCTCAACTCGAGGGGGTTTCTTTGTCCCCTTCTTTCTCTTTCCCTACCTCTTTCTTGTGGGAAAACCAAACACATGCCTCGGAGCCAAGTTTGCTGCAAGAAAATTTCAGTGCTCATTTACTATATGAACATTTGGCTGAGCCCTACTCTTCCCAGACTTTTGAAGATGGTCTGTTTTACAGTGGTGACACTTCATAGCTAACAGGCACTAACAGAAACTCCTCATTTACAGTGGTTTCCACTCAAAAGAGAGGGATGTACATTTAATTCCTCTGAGACTACAGTCTAGCTTTGAATCAAGGACACAAAAGCAGCCAGTAGACACAGAAACATTCCCACTGCTAAGTCCACTGTACGCACTTGGGCTTCTCTTGCCTAGACCTCATCCACTTTGTTGGACCCTACCTAGTCTAAGCCATGGTATAAACTTTGATTTTTAATACAAATTAGTCAGTGAAGAAATTAGGGACTTATGATGGAAGGCTGAAGAAGTATCTGCCCTGTGAAAATAATTTCTTCCTGTATTTCCACTTCTCTAGCATGTACTTGAAACACCTAGGACTATCTTAGTCACATCTTCCAGCTCAGAAAACCTCAGCCCCCTCTGTGTAAGTAAAAAACACAGGCTTTTTCTGGTTTCAACCTGTTCTAAGTCAATTTGGACAACAGGTTTTATGGCTCTGTAAGAGTAGGTTTGTGTGTAATATTTACTTGAGTTTCAGATAACTAAGAAGAATGGTCCCAGGCGAGGGTGCTGAAGAGGGATACAGAAGAGCTGAGTATGACTCCTAACCCTACCCAGCAGCTCCCTCAGATGCCCTCAGGTAAGTCACTTCCTTCACCATGTTTCTCCAGTAAGAAACTGGGAGAAAGCAAGTCCCACTCCCACACGTGGCTGCTCAGTCAGTGCCTACCACAGAGCAGGGGAGAAGATGTGATTGGCAACCGCGCCATCAAAGCAGACTGTACCTTTCACACCAGTCACAAATGTGGCACTAAGCTACAAGAGGAATCTCACTGCTCGGGTACTTGCTGTCTAGTTTCAAAAGCACTTAATAAATGCTTGGTAGGAAGTAAAGGGGAAAAAGAGGTGGTTTTTTCCAGCCTCTTTAGAAAAAAAAAATCATATATTATTTCTATAAAAACAGCTAATCATGTCACAACTACATTATTTCTCAAGCTTCTTATTGATACCTAAAATGTGATCTTTTAGGACACTGCAAATTAGAGAGAGCTAACTGGAAAATTTCCACATCACCTCAGATTGGTAGGTACATTGATACAAACATCAAATGCTGTAAAATCACAGGCAAAAATTTCACTATCATAATTACAGGAATCTCAAAGTAGATATGAATAATGGGGGAAAGTAGAAGTGTGACATGAAATACAAGAAAAAAATCTTACAGATATTCTCTTACTTCTCACTACAGTCAGAGGAACATCTGAGCTCTTCCTTCCTTCACAGATATTGAAGATTTATGGAAGTGGGAGAACAAAATGCAGTCTAGGGTCTTCCAGTAGGAGTTGTACACAGGCTACAATCCAGCAAGTTCACAATCCTATTTGAATTTCATCCAGATGTTAGCAACAGAAGAAAGGATTACAGAAAGAATAGAAAACAGCCTCTTGGTTAAAAGACAACTGAGATTCTAGCTTCCTAGGGACAACAGAAGTCAGATGCTCTACTTATGCAGAGGTGCCCTGTCATCTGAAACAAGATTCATAGTGAGCTTAGGGATGGTGTGGTTTGGAGACAGGGTTGTTTATCCTGAGCTGCCAAGTGAAGACAGAGCTGCCAGACATATGGGGAAATTGCTGCTAGCACAATTAATGGCTTCAGCTGAGACACCAGAACCTACTCAGAGCTGTCTTCAAAGTCAAGCAGGAGACAAATTCCTTCTCCAAAGATGAAGAGGTACACCACAAGAACCAAAACCACCAAGTAGCCAGTCTCAGAAATGGAAAAGACAAACCAGCTTTGTTAGCCGTTTTTTAAGCCCTCCAAACCCAGGAACAGAGTGGAAAGGGGTCAAGGAGCAGTATGGTACCCCATAGTAATCAGGGATGAAGGATGCATAGGTGGGCAGCCACCAGGGAGCACCTGATATTCATAGTCTCAGTGACACAAAGTCATTGTTGTGCCTCTGATCTCAGGCAAGGATGGAGCGCACATTCAAACAGAAGAGGTCACCAGCAGCAGAGCTCCTTGAAGTACCTAGGGGCTTGTCAGTAATGGCAGCAATTGTTAGGGAAAAAGGCAGTTCTTAGCATGGGACAAAGCAAAAATATCCCCACAAACAGAGCTATAATTAAACCAGAAGTACACTCAATCAGAGCTGGTCACTCAGCCTTCTCTACACTTCATTTAGGCAAATAAAGAATTGTTCCAGGAAAACTACAAACATTCAGACAGTTGTGACCCCATAAAAACTCAATTACGTAGGAGTTAACGTCAATACAAAACAGCTTTTTTCATTTACCATGCATCCCAGTGTTTAAAACCGGGTTCTCTGGCTGTAGAAGATTAGACAACCGAATTTGAACTTTGGACTTTTTAAGGGAGGCAAAGGTTCTCTTTTGCCTTCTGTTGTAAGTGATTTCACCTCCTACCCAAGCAATTAGCAACTGGCTTCAGAGTGTCCTCTTCAGCTGCTCATTGCCCAGTGCCTTCTCCACCTTTCTTTGGAGGAAAAACCAGAACATGTCTGCAGTGAGCTGAGGCAGAACAACACCCAGATGATTTTAAATGCAGCACAGCTTAAAGTGTACCAGTTTATGCACACGTGTCTTGAACCTGGATATGTGCCTTGCACCTGAGGACTGAAATTTGGGGTGTGACCCAGACTCAAACTAAGTCCATCTTTAGCTTCATGAGGCATCTGTTGCTTATGCACCTCTACAGCAATACTCCCAATATCATCACAGGTCTTCTCAGATGTTAGTGGTTTTCTCTCATGGTTTGGGTTTTTGGCTTGTTTTCTGAACTGTCTAGGACTGGCAATAAAGATGACTTCTGGAAGACACTGTAAAGCAGAGATGGCCAGCCTTCCTAACCCTAACCAGCTGTATACTAAAATCCTCACGTGGCCAAGAACCACAAGTCACATACTGCAGAACTGGAGAGCTGAACAGAGCCCAGGAAAACTTTACAGGCAGGTGACAGCCAGTTACTCTGAAGAACCACTGGGCAACAGGGCTGGATTTATCACACAGCCTGCTCTCAGTGACCCTCTCCCAACAACCTTAACCACCCTCTATTTGGAGTAATTTAGATCTGAGGCTCTGAGCCAACCCAATGCTGGTCATGAAACAAAATCATGACTTGAATAACTCACAGTCCACATGTGGTCTGGCACTACAAGCTGATTCCCTTGGGCAATGACTTTCAGGTTTTTGTGTTTTTTTGGCTTTTTGTTTTTTAAAGGAATGGTTTTATTTCCTCACATTTATTAGCATTCAGATCTACTGTACAGTGCTTGTTTCCTCCGCATTCCTCCTAGGGCAATTTCTGGAACCACCTTCATTGCTCTCATTTCTGTCCGTGTTTGAAACTAGTTTGAACCAGCCATGGTCAAACCACACCCCATATGACTGCAGACCATGGAATATGCAACTGCATCAAGGCTTCTTGCTAAAGCAGTGGTTTGTAATATGGTTGCTAGTTGATTGTTTGTCTGAAAATCCCTATCCACAAGAGACACTGAAATAGTGCTAAAAGGCGGGCTAGTTCCAAAAACGTTAGGCGATGTTTGTGCTGCAGACTTCTGGACAGTGTAGTCCTGTTGACAGATGCGATCCCTGACCAAAGGAGCAATGCCAGCAGCAGCTCCTAACGTGAGGACACCACCTTTACCAGTTTCATGGACTGAAGGTGGAGTGGTGTTAAGACACCATACTAATAACTCTCTACTTTGTCCCATCAGATGAGTAATCCTCCTGAGGTCCAGTAAAGATCTCTTAATGTAGAAACTGATCTTAGTTTGCTAATCCTTAGGGCATGTTCAATTTGGGCTAGCAGGGCTCTGGCTCCAGTTTCAAGGAATGTGGGAAGGCAGGGGGGACGAGATCAGGAAAGACAAGTGTAATGAGTCAGTCTTTGGAAACCAAGCTAAGGATTTGACTGTAGTTACTTCATTTACAGGATGGTTCTAGAGCTGCAGCCAGCGAGCACTCACGGTTTCAAACTGGAGCAGACAAGCTTGGGAGTCTGCCACTGCCGAATGTCCCCAAGTCAACTTAACACAACAGTTAAGCTCATTCCCTTATGCTCCCACACAAATGCTTCCCCTGCCCTTGCTGAAAACACCGGTCCTCTCAGCTTCCTCCTTCACCCTTGTGAAGAGCCCAAGCCAAAGATCTTTCTCCTCAATGCCACTGACCATCTCTCTGGGTCTACCCAGCAAGAATCAAGGCTCATGATAACTCATTATGCTCCACAAGCCTGGAGCCCTCTCCCATCCATCTCATGTTTGTACACAAACACAGCCACTGGACAGCCCTTCTTTCTAGCCCGTATGAAAAGCTTTCAGATCTTGCCTGAATCTCTCCACTGGTTCCTCTTATCTCTGCTATGCAACTTGGCCTTCAATTTACTACACAGTTCTTCCAGTTTTCCCCACTCCATAGCTCTGTTAGACCTGACCTTTCTTCTACCCAGTTCTGCACATGGACTATCTCCTGAGCTGGTCCACTCCAACCACCATTGAACCAGTCACATGTGGAGTAAGTGCTTCAGGGCAGGGAGCAGAGCTGTTTCACTGTGACAAAAGGTCAGTAACTGAGTGGTGAAGAGCTCAAGTCAGGAAGCAACATTTGGACAGCAAGTGGCAAAAGTCACCCAGCAAGCAGAAAACCCCAAAGCCAGTCCTTGCAATTTGGGTAACTACACTAAATGTGAATTGCTTTGTTGGAGCTGGGACAGCCACTGTGCCTTTGTATCTGCCCTACTAGGAGCCAGCTATGACTGACAGTCCCACCAGCCCAGACAGGGTGGAGGGACATCCATTAATGAAGTTAGCCATTTGCTAAAGTAATCCATCACAAAACTCAAGCATACAAGGAAGAAGGGAAGTTTTATGTAACAGTGTTTGGCCAAACCATGATAAGCACAGAAAGAGGGTAAGGTGCAAGAGGTATCCCTTTGCTTACAGCCAGCATAAGGTGATAAAGTGTAGGGAATGGTCTAAATTGTTTCAGGAGATGGCTATGGGACTGCAGCGGGGTCACAGTGCTCTGGAGTCAGCTCTTTGCTGTGCCATGAGTATTGGCTCCAGAGACCTGGCCTCTTCAGGCTCAAACAACACAATTCTATTAATGGGATTAATTTTCTGTCAGAGCCTTCAACTTCCACTTAGCTCTAGCTCAGGCAGGACTACTAAGACCAGTGTGGCAGCACCTGGGTGGGATTCCCTGGCTTGTGTTGAGCAGGTCAAAGCAAAGAGTTGCAGCACCCTCTCTGGTTTTGGAGAAGAGATGGGAAAAATACCTACACAACAGGTACCTGCTGGGAAACTATATAGCTCAAGAATCAAAAGTGGTTCCCACAGAGAAGTGATGCTGAAAGGAAAAGAAAATTTGACTTATTTTTTGCTTTTAAATAGACACACCTCCTATTTTTTATTCCAGAAGGTCAATGCATGAGGAACATGCTTCTGGCACAGATGTCATGAAAAAGACCAAATACCCATTTGTGTAAAAATTCCTAAACAGAAAGCTCTAAGTGAAATGGGAGGTTACCTGCCAATTCAAGTTGATTCTTTGTCCTGGAATTGCAAGACCAATCCTCATCTCTTTTTAACCCCAGGTTATGTCCTCGCTGATATCCTGCCAACAGCAATTAAGACTCCCCAGCTCTGACCACAGCTGGTTGAAAGGTGTGTCCAGCATCCTCTTCTCCCCATAGCTGTAGATCAATAAACCCACAAGATCCTCATAGCAGCTCACGTCCACATGGGAGCAGACTCCAGTCCCTCTTTCCTAACTGGCACAGGCAAGCGATTTTGGTCAAAGGGACTTAGTATCAAGGTAGACTACATATCAGATGAATTTACTCTCAAGGCCCGCCCTTGCTACCAAGAAGGGTCAATGCTGGGAGCAAGAGTGCAGCCAGTGGTGTGGACTCTGAAGCAACCTGCTGGAGTGGAGCAGAATGACTTTTTAAGAAGGTACATTGCAAGATCTCAAGGTAAAAAAAAAAAATCTACATACAGAGAGCCTTGAATTTCAAGAGTTTTTTTTTAAGAAACCCAGAGAATCTCAGTGCAAGGAAGATGACAAATTTCTTGGGAGCTTAAATAAATGAGGTAAGGATGCTCCTGAGAAGGTGGCAGGCAGATGTGAAGCTCCTGCCAAGAGGAACAGAAAGCAGTAAGCCATTCAAACTGACAGGAGAGGCACCACCTCTTACCATCAATCACCCCAAAGACCCTCTGGGAAAAGGTGCTGTTTCCATCCACTGTAACAAGCCAACAGCACTAAGGAGCACCCACTTCTTCCCCAGCCCCTTCCCAACTCTGCCTTACTGCACAGCTCCTGACAGCCTCACCCCTGCTTCATTCCTCCAGGCCTCTCCAGCCTCACGCTCTCCAGGATGTATTCTGCAAGGAAACATCCCACCTCCCCCCTTGAGGGATGAAAGGCTGATGCAGAAGGTATCCAAGAACTGGTGGTCTACTGAGGAAACAGGTCAATACTGTGTTAAGATGGAGCAGGAGACAACTCCTTGCAATAGTAAGCAGGAGAAAGCCTAACACAACATGGTCTATCTGCAAAGGCAGTAACAGGCTTACTTTGCATAGGAAAATGTAGACTGCTCTAGTCATACAGTTTTTAAAAAACTCAGTTATTGTGTAAAGAGCTGTCTAACTTTTGCCCTTCTATAAGGTAAAAAAGTAGGCACTGCCTCATGTACGCTAAAACATTTGGCCATCAACTGCTTTTCACAACAGAAAATCTTTTACTCTGAAACAGGAAAGAATTGTGTTTCACAGAAAGATTCATTTCCATCTCACCCTTGATATGCCCCATAGCACCTCCTGGGGTCTGCTGTATTTGGATGGATAAACTGGGAAGATACAGTCACAAATCTCAAGTATCTTTGGATTCTGGGAGACAACACAGTGCCAGTTTATGTGACAGGAAACATCTGGCTCCTTGGGTAGAGTCTGCAGCACTTAGCTGATCTTTCTGTGTGGGCTCCATGGGTCTCTACCAGCTAGCAACACAGATCCAGCAGACAGCTGCACCCGAGGTCAGAGTCCAAGGGAGGTCAGGGCTCTGATTTGCACAAGCATTGAGAGAAACCTAGCCAGAGAGGCACCTGAGTGAGCTTCATGCTCAGTGCACAAAGCTTAAAGAGCTGGGGCAGTGTCCTGAAGCAGGAGAGGATCTCAGTAACAGTGTGGACAGCCTTCAGCTTGTCGCTAGGCTAATGCCCTCGTTTACAACCTGACAGAAAAAAAGTGGAGTAAGTTTTAGCATAATTTGTGCCTGGCGAGGTCTGATCCCCCTGGGACCCATGCACAGGAGGTGCTGCAAAGTGACAGCCAAATTCCAGCCACAGATGTGTCTGCACAAATTCTGCCAAAGGGGGGAAAAAAGCCTCGAGAAACACACAGTGCTTGTTTATCCAGGAGTAAAAATTATCCTGTGAGGTCAGTTATAGAGGACCTTCATGCACTGAACCCCAGCAACTTGTCAAGTTTGGGACTGAGCAGAGCAGAGCCACATCACCCAGCCAGTGAGAGCAATGTCACACTCTGCCCAGACCAAGGAGCCCTTGGATACCTGCTATCTCATTCTCTGGCAATGCCCACCAGCAGTCCGTGGGGACTTGCAATGTTAAAATCCCTCCCCAACTCAAAATTTTCCAAACTGCTTAATTAATCTGGCCTTTTAAAATTAAGGTAGGAGGCTGCAGTTTAAGTTGTCTGAGATCAAGCCAGTACCTGACCACAGGGAACTGTGCATGCTATAATGCTGCTTTAAGTCAACAGTTAAATCAGTGGTACTTCACTATTTTATAACAGTTGACAATCCTGTATAAATGTGAAAAATTAAATATTCCTCCTTTCCTCCATCCCGCTTCCCCATCTCTATCCCTCTTTTTCCCATCCCACTGCCCTCCCAGTAAGGCACAAGTATGGGATTAAATCTCTCTCTCATGGATTGTTCCCAGGAAATATGCCCTCCTTCAGTGCAGTACAAACCCTACCTTGGTTGAGGTAGGTCAGGGTTTCTTCATGCAGTTTCACAGCAGGTGATGTGGCTGTGCAGAGAACATACTGAAAGGGTGGCAGTTTGGCATCGTTCTCAGGAGACAGCTGCGGTTCTTCCTGCTTGAAGATCGGCAGTGCAAGAACATCTCTGCAACATACAATTCACACACATTTAGTTACAAAGACTTAATGGAATATCCTAGCCTCAATTTGCAGTTGATTCTCATGGTCTGAGATAACAGAGATGGTCTCCGTTGAAACACCGAGTTATGACAGCTAAAAAAGAAAGAATTTGGTCTGTATAACTTCTGCTTCTAGGATGTCAGCACTGGACCTAAAAGAACACAACATTAGACAAAAAGTATTTCTGAGAATTAATTTATGTTTTTAAACGTAAATCAGATCTACTTTTCAGCTAAGCAGTCTTCCTGATGAGAAAAAAAATTATCAAAAATAGATTCTTCATCCTTGTGGAAGTACATTTGTTTAAGAGTTCTTGGGTTCTTAAATGAAAGCCTTTCAGAAAAAAAAAGGCAAGAAAGAGCACTTTATTTTGATAGCTGAATGTCAGATTAGTAAAATGTCTTCAGGTAGCAGCCAAGGGTTAGGAGCTGACACAGCTCTGGTGTAAAAAGGAGGTACTCAGGTAAATGATGGCATGAACCGCTGGGTTAGTTGACTCATAACATCTCCCTGCACTCTAATAAACCTGGTCCCAAGGAATCACGTAGCTCTTCAGTCAGCATTGGGCTACTTTCATAAATGCACACACAGATGCTCAGGAGCAGCTTCACTAGGACCTGTACACAGTCCCAGTTCTCACTCCTTTACAAAATGTTCATGTCGACCTGCCTGCTGATTTAGTGCCAGACTGATCCCAACCCACACTAATCCCCAAGCAGAACGGGTATTAGCAAGGGTGAGGGCACAACAGAATGATTAGCACAAAATGAGACGTCAGGAATAAGCATCCCTTATCTCAGCGTGTCTGATACTGAAGAACCACATTAGCCTTTCCCATGTTGCTAACATTTCTGATCATTGTGTCTGCCTACTTACAACATTAATATCCTTCCAAATTAGGAGGATTATGTTGAACACAGGCAGTTCAGAATAAGAAGTGATTTTCTTTCTTCTCCTCCATTTCCTCCACATGTGTGAGGACTTGAGATTCCCATTACAGAGGCTGCAGTTCTGCTCCTTTCAGTAATCCCATACACAAAAGGCTTGAAGAAAAAACTGTTCAGGAACATGCCAGCATGTACAGGCATGGTCCCTATGGAAAGAGCATTAAGAATTTTTTCCTTGCCTGTTCAGTTAATGATCCACCCTGTGCTCACTCATAGCACCCACAGCCTTGAAGGCTACACAAGTTATGAGTGAAACAGTGCAGCAGTTTATAGCAAAGTGCTGAAGTGCCTGGTTCAAACACAAAACTCCTATTTATGGCAAAATAACGCCAGAGAACAAACTGTGCCATTTCAGATACAGATAGGAGAGAAAAAAAAGCATCGATCTCTGTTTCCATGCTCTCTTCTGACACCACCTCCTCCATATCATCCCCCAACTCAAAGGCATCCAGCCCCATTTGCTTACTGGCATTACTGACATAATCACAGCTCTTGCCTAACTGCAGCCATAGAGAGGGGTTTTTTTTCCCCCTTAGCTATGATGATTTACTACAGTAATGAAGTGACAGAAATGCCTGCAGTAAATTTCTGAAATAGATAGTATTGCTCCACACACACTGACGATCTGATACTGCTCCACAGAGTCATCTCACTCACCCCGGATGCCAACATTTGCTCTTAATGCACTTGTCTGGCACAGTGCTATTGGAACGAGTGCTGCTTTACAGATGAGAACATGTCAAAAACTCTGAAGCCTGAAAGCTTCTGCAGTCCTGCAGAAAACAGTGCACAAAAATCACACCCAGGTTTAACAGTTAAGGGTGAGGAATTTGTACGACTCATGTGAAACAGTTGAGAAATATAGGCAAGAGGAAGCCAAAATTAAAATATCGTATTTCACATTGGGCTCTTAACACCCCTACACTTGCTGGAACAGCTGTCTGATCGCTGAAGACCATAACCATGGAGGAAACCACGATTTGTTTTCTGGAAAGCTTCAGCATATTAAAGCACTGATGAAGCCACACAGGTTAATCACATTTTTATTCCTACAGCATTTGAACTAATGGCCGGTGGTATCCTTCGCACTGGATCAAGCCCTTATAAAACATTTCACCTTATTAAAAGTGTTTGGAACTTAGAAGGATGTGAGCAACAGATCAAGGCTTAAAAAAGAATTTCTAAGTTATAGCTATATAAGTCATCACAATATTTGTTCAGCTCTCTTCACTCAAGAGTTGCAAATGAAGTTTTGGAAAAAGAAAGCTTTTACAGCAGTTCCCATCCTTAAAAAAAAAAAAAGCAAAAGGGGGGGAACCCTTAAAACTCTCCCAAGTTTCAGCTTTATGTTAAAGTTTCACTAGTTCTGTTCTTAACCAAGTTAGTCCGCTTACCTGGGAAGGGAGAAAGTTATTTGAGAGTTCAGTCAGCTGGCAGAACAGAGAGTAAAATACATACCAGGTTTCCATAAAAACGAATGAAGATTTATGAGGATTTTTCTGTAGTATTGTCTTGCTAGAACTACTGATACCATTGATGTATGGTAGAATTTACACAGATGTCTCAGATACACACAAAGTGTTTGATCTCTGCAAAGTATGATTGATACAAACTTTTCCTACAGCTACTTCAAGGATTGTACTATTTTAGCTTCCTCTGGGAAGTCGCTACAAATAGGTAAGAAGAGCCTTCAGAAAGGCACAGCTCAACAGAAAAACGCCCCTCTAGAAATTAATGTCTTGACACATTCCCATGGAGAGTGAATTGGCCAGAATTGGAGGTCCCTACAAAAAAACCAAGTGTTTTATTCAACTGACCTTCCCCAAAACACCTGAGGCCATTGCTGCCATAAAACCGGTTTTAGGGCTTTTAGTCCCAGATCAAAAACACCACAGTCACAGCGGCACATACTCACTACAGCTGAACTTTGTTCCTAAAACATGCACAGGTTACCTCCACACTAGCAGCCTTCCTGACAGATCAGGCATCCCTTATCCCCCCAGCTAGAATCAAGCCAGCAAAAATAATCTAATGTGTTTTCTGGCCAGTTAAATGAATTTGAATTGTAGGCTTAAGCCTGACCCAGACTTGGTGATCTTCTAGCACTCATGCTACAAATCCATGGAGTTAATGAAGCAGCCTGAGCACCATAAATGCTCTTTAATGCAGAGAGAGACTGTACACACAAGTACCAATGCTGATGCTCCTCTGCTACTACCATTCTCACTGTCCTAAACTAACCAGGTTTGCAAGCACAAAGCAAGAGAAAACAAGACTTTTGTTGTTAAAACAGACTTACTGGGATAGAGGGAGGAGGTGAAGAAGCAGAGAAGCTGCCAGAAAGCAAGAATCTCATGGTATTGTATCATTTGATAATGAGAGATTATTATTTAGTAAAAAAAAGACCTTTGCAAAAACACTGATAGAGAGCAGAATTGCACATCTCCTTGAAAGGGAAGTATTATCTGTGCTCGAAGTGCTTCGCCAGACAAACTCAGTGTTCTCTCAACAGTGATTATTTGGGGGTATATTTTGAAAGCAAGGCTCTTGGGCCATAGCCAGGTTCTCCACCGCTGCAATTCAGCAAAATCGCACTTCAGTGGAGCAGCAGCAACTGACACCAGCTGAGAGCTCAGCTTTACATATTCAGAAAAAAAAAAAAATTCATAAGCACCCAGCAGAAAGGAAACTCCCAAAGTTGTCCACTTTGTTGTCTTTTGGAGGGAGGAAATACGGGTTTGTGCTACACATGCTACAGACTATTGTTTAGCAGCCCTTGTGCTTAAATTAGGCACATTTAATTAAACGCAACTGTGTGGAGGCAGGAAAAAGCTGGTTTAGACAAGTTCAGAAAGTGAAATTCTGAGCTTTTTACCCATCGTCCTAAAAAGAAGAGAAAGAAATCCCATCTTAAGAAAACTGGATGCCCTCTTAGTTTGCCAGCAGACGTTTGCCACAGACTTTTGACAGTGCTTTGCAACTGCCGCACCTTCTCGCTTTGAAATGCGCTACCCAAGCCCTTGGGAAGAGAGAAGCCGGCAAAAGCAATAAAGCAAAACTGCGGATCGTCGTCTAACTAGGCGCTAATTAAATAGAAGAAAAAAAAAAGAAAAAAGAAAATAAAGAAAATAAGGGGAGGAAAAAAAGAAAAAAGAGCCCAAGGAGTCAGCAGCGCTAACCCCGGGCGGAGAGGTGGCTCCGCTGGCCGCGGGGTCTCGGCCGGGCGGGGGGCGAGGGGGCGGTTTTGGGGATGGGGGCTGGAGGACACCCGCCCCCCCCCGACCCCCGACCCGAGGCCGGCGGGCACCCCCGCGGCTCTGACGCTGCCCGGGGCGGGCGGGGACTCACCGCAGGTAGCTGCCGGTCGAGTGCTGGTTGTAGTGCTCCGGCTGCGTGTGCCAAAACAGCATCTTGGGGGTGGCGGGCGGGGAGGGGGCCCGGCGCCGGCGCGGTCCCTGGGGCTGGGGGAGGCCGGGCGGCAGGAGGGGGCCGGCCGGGCGGCAGGAGGGGGCCAGCCGGGCTGCCCACCCCGAGGCGCGCCGGGCACGGCTACGGCCAACTGGAGCCGCGGCCCCGGCGGCTCCCGGCGCTTTTATGGCTCAGCCCCGGCGGCCGCGGGTTGGCCGGGCCGGGGCGCCGGAGCCTGGCGAGCCCTCCCCCGGCCCGCCCCGCCGCCCCCCGGGGCGCAGGGGCCGGGGCAGCCCCGGGGCGGAGGGACGGGCCCGCCGCGGGCAGGGCGGGAGGCTGCCCCGCCCCGGGAACGGGGCCAGGGGGAGGGACGCGGCGGGCTCCGCCGTGGGTACCGCGCGGCCGCGGGGCGGCTTCAGCGGGGCCCGGGAGCGTGGGGAGACCCCCAGCTCCCCATCGGCTCTGCTGGGACTCGCCGTCCGCCCTCCGCATTGCCCCTGGTTTTTAACAGCCCGCCTGCTCCTCTCGAGCCGTGGGGATGTCCGGGCACCTCCCGCAGCCGGGTGTGAAACCACTGCTCAGGTTCCTCGGAAGTCTCTGGTTTTCTAAGTGAAGGGCGGCTGATTGCTTTAACTCTGCGCTGTCTGCCTCTTACACCAGCCTGTGCTTCACGCTAATGTGAACTTTATGTCAGGGGGCTATTTTCCATGTGGGACAGTAAGAGACAGAGTAATTTGTCAGAGGACATGTTGATAAGAGTCAGGGACTAAACTCACCCCTAACCCATCCAAAACCCTTCTGTCTTTCCTAACCCAACTCCCCTACTCAGTAAGGAGAAATCTGTTTCTTTACCATTTCAAACTGCAGCTCCCAATCCTCACCTCCAAGGCTGTCCATACCCATCACTTTCCTACCCCCCCCCCCCCCCTCAGGGCACCTTTCTGTCCCCATCCATCCTTCCCATGTTTGATAGTTTGGGAAGGGGGAACAAAAGGGTAGAGGGGTTTCCCCATTTGGTGATGTCCTATTGTCTATCCACCAGCAGAAATGGAAACAGATCTTAATTACTTTGAATCATTAAAAATCTTCCAAACAGTTTTGCAGGAGAAGGCTTCCTACCCACAAGCTTCCTGGTCAAATTTCAGCTGAGAAAAAGGCAGTTTACTCAGGGTAGCTGTCAGCATATATTATTATGTACTGCCGTATTTCACAGCTGAGATAGCGGCACTTCACTGTGAGATTAAATTATATTATCCTGCTATGATTATAAAGTATTGATATTGTCATAGCTCCTATAGATCATCATTAGGTCAAGCCAGAGGGAAAACCACTATATATATGTAGTATAACTATAGGCATTGGCAGTTCATCTCCTGATGTATCCTGAGGTGAAGAACAAGGTAACGTGAAGGGTAACTAAGTAGCTTCACAGAGGTACTATAAGTTTTTAAGATTCATCATTTATATCTGCTTGTCTCAGTTTCAGACTAAGAAGTAGCACATATAAATGTGCCTTTAACGTAGTTTCTATTCTCTGTTACTGTGCAGCTAGACAAACACCTGGTTCTTTCAAAGCAAAATGGCTGGAGTTATCTTGTCACTTTTTTATACTCTTAAAAATATTTAGCTCTGCTCACACAACATCTGAGCAGCAACAACAGATCAGACCTTGATTGAGCAAAGTCTATTGGCTCTTTGACAGAGAAACCAGGCAAAGTTCGCTGAGGTGTCCAAGGACTTGTCTAAACAGTAAATATACTTCCACAGTTTGAGCACTTCGCTGCACCAACTGAAGATATATGAAGTCCAGTGTAAGAGTAAATGACCCCACAGTACGGAACAAAGGATCCCATCAAGTCTGGCATGTCAATATTTTCTTTACTATCTTTCTAGAAAGTAAATAAGTTGTAGGGAAAATGACTTTGAAATATTCCCATTTGTTTCCTCTCTGGACTCTTGCTGAATGTAGAAAATAAGGTGAGATCTACTAATTAATTTTACAGAGACTCTGCCAGCAGCCCTGTCCTCTAAATCTTCCTGTCCCTCCCATCATTTTCTTAGCCAAATTTGATGAAAAAAAAAAAAAAAAAAAAGACATCTTTGTTCTTTGTCTACCTCTCCTGAAAGAAATCTCAGCCCTCTTCTGGTCTAATTCCTGCTCTTCCCCCCAGCACAGAAGTTTGCATCACAGCATCAAATACCCTGCGCTGATCTTCAAAATCCACCACATCATACAGACCAAGTCCTCATCTGCTTCTGTCTGGGGCTCCCTTGATCACCCAGCGTCCGCTCTTCCTCTTTCCCTAACACAGCCCTCAGAGAAGAAATCTTGTCCATCGCAGCTTTCTCACCCAAACCTCCCTTTGCTCTCCTACTCTCCCCCAGATGAAAGTAATTTCTTTCCCTCTACTGTGCTGATTGCTCTTCATCTCTCTTTTTAGATGTTTGTTCAATTGGCCACGGTAAAATGCTTTGCTCACATGATTAAAGGGGATTGAGTGAATATTTTGTTTGATGGATTTTTCTACTTGAGGTAATGCTTTGAAAGGACCTCAGGATACTTTTTGAGTGAAAAAGTATTTTAAAAATAAGTATCTTTTCCTGTGGACTTCTGTGCCTGGGCACAAAACTACTGTGCCAGTGAGTTCAAGCTGGCATAAAGAGGAACAATATTTTTAAGCATGTAAGTCCTTTTGATGAAAAATACCCCAAAAAACACACACAAAAAAACCCCAAACAAAAAACCTTCAAGCTTTAATATCTCTGCTTTCAGTTTAAGATGCCCCAAAAGTTTGTTCTGTTGCTTCACTGGTCAGTACAATCCCTTTAGCTGAGCACTGAGTGGAAAACATGTATGTCCTTCATCTGCTTTCCTGGAAAGTCAAGAGGTTTAGATCAGCTTCTCAGCACTTAAAGCCAACCAAGTAGACTTTGCACTGAAGTGACCGAGATAGTCACATATTCTGTTCCCTTTCTCCTCTGGAAAAAAAGGTGCTTCCATTAGCCAAGAAGCTAAAGGGATATGAGCGTGGGAGCATTATAACACTGCAGAGATGGCTAAGTAAAAGCTCAGATGGTAAAAGTAATTAAGCACTTAACTCCCACCAAATTCAAAAGAAACAAAGCATCTCTATACCTTTATGAGTTCCACCACAAACATCTGAATTGTTTCTGAAAAGTCTAACAGGAGCTTCCACGTCAGATAAGCAATTTTGTGTTCATGAAGCCCAAAATAAACTTAGTTAAAGGATCAAGGTTGAAACATTATACTGTATTGAAGAGCCTCCAAAAGCTGCCATTAGCTCATTATGGCATTAGTCAAGGTTATTCAGGGATTACTCCAATTCTCTCCTGATGCATGGGCCATCGAGTTACAGCCTGTCTGGATGAACTGCAGGGATCTGAAATGAACTGCAGAGACTTGGGAAGACTTATTGGGATGGTCACCCAAGCACTGAATATGCTTTAAGAAAAGAAATCAGCATGGTGCCTTTTGTGTTGCCTCTGTGTGTATTTTAGCTTACAAGATTTCCAGCCTCTGACTTGGGGATCCTTGGGGGAACTATATTTGAGTACACTCTGCAAGATAACCAAGAAAAGGAGCTGTACTGTGACTGGTTAATTTGCTCTACCGTCCCTGGAAAACACTGAAGGCACCAGAAACTAGGAAAGACTGAAAACCCAAGGTTTTAATCAACTGTGATGATCTGAATGAATAAGGGAACAGCTTTTATACAGCCCTTATTGTTCTAAAACCTGGGAAAACATTGCTTTGCCTTTGAAAGGGATTGGAACAGTTTCCAGTGGCAAGTGCAGGCTCTCCCGAGTAGCTCCCTGGCCCTGAAGTATCCTCATCAGTCCTGTGCAGGTCCACTTTTCAGGTGGAAAACACCCTCGATGGGTTCCCATTGCCCTCTACTGAACAGCACCTCAGGGCGTACCTGGCAGCCAGCAGTTCAGACCAATGGCTACCACCAGGAGTATGTATGTAGTCTTGGTGTTACAACTGAGGAGGACGCTGAACTGGAAAAACAGAATGAACAAGGTCTTCAAAATGTGCCTTATAGTGAGAGAAACGAGCTTATTTACCCAGAGAAAGATTAACAGGTGACTCAAACATAGTCTATAAATACTCACATAGGAAATCAACATTTCATAACAAATGCTCCTAAACCTCACAGCAAAGATACAGGAGCCAGGGAATAAACACTGCAAATTAATAAACCGAGGCTAAGAGCAGACTGCACAATTTAGCAAGGAAAGTAATCAACCATGAGTGCAACTTTCCCAAAGTTTGTGGTTAGAGTCCCCTTTCCCCATCCCCATTTCCTAGACATAAATCAAGACTAAATTTGTCTCCTAAAAAAAAAAAAAAAAAAAGATGTTGAACAGAAAGGAATTAATTTAGGTCCTGTGGGCAGTTTGACAGAGGATAATGAAGATGCTCACTGGGACCCTTTCTATCTTTACCATCTCTGATGTGTCCTTGCCAAAGGCTTCCAAATGCCTTCTTATTACAGTCACCTTCCTGTTCTACCTTGTGTGCCCAAGTCGATGTATCCCCTTCCCTGTCAGCCAAACTGCCAGCAATGCTCGTATGTCGTGATGTGCTGTCAACACAATCATCATGACACAATGAGAACTGCATTAATGGAACTTAATAGCAAAATAAATATCAGGAAGAATACCATACAGACTGGCTTATTTATTTACTTATTCAAGTCATTCATTAAAATCCTCACCATTTTCTCATTTATCAGAGGTCACCATCAAATTTCCAGCTGCCACTGAATTTCCAAGCACAACCAAGCCCTGATGAATCCACGAGCTCTTTTTGCCACAGAAATTAAGCCTCATTTGCAAGCTTTCCCCAATGTCCTATTAATCATTATGACTGTCCTGATTTTATCAGCAGAATCAACATTTTTCTTCTTCCTGGTGAACACTTCTTTTAAAGTAATTTTGTTGTGGAAACAAAAAATATTTACACAATGAGGATGATCGATGATTGGATGACAAAATAAGCGCTTTTTAAATGCTCATTATACAGCTATTGGCATTGGCTGTCTCATTGTGAGCTACAGGCTGCAATTACGGGGGACCGGCACCCTCTCCGATGGAGCACACACAGTAGCTGTGTTTACATTGCTGCAAGAGAGGCCTCCAGAGCTGACAGTGCTAGTAGAAAAGCAGCACATGACTTAAAAAAAAAAAAAAAAAAAAAAAAAAACGAACAACAGAAAAAAAGCATGTACTTTTTGGCCAGCAGCAGACACTAACTCCACAAACAGCTGTGCCCAGTACACGTCTCGGGGGGTTAGTTACGGTCCCTCTGCCTGAGGTCACCGTGTGTGCTGCCTGCTCCTAGCAGCCTCAGCTGTCCTGGCTGGATTGGTGTAAATACATCGTGTCCTCACACACACTGGGCCAGCAAAGCAAGGGGGACCAACACCGGCCAGTGCTTTGTGGGGAGCAGTGGCCAGAGATGAAACATCATCACCCAGGGCCAAAAGCAGACCAGCTCTGCTCGCAGCTCTGCTGCCTGAGGAAGCTTTGCTTCACAGCAAAAAAATTGTAACCAGGACAAAAATATCTGTGATGGCTGCATGTATCCCACATCCACCCACCAGTCTGGTTTGCCACCCTGCCCCAACCACTGGTGTCAGCGCAACCAGGGAGTGGAAAGGGAGGGATGGAGCAGCCGGAGGCCAAGCTGCAGCAGGGACTGCTTAAACCAGCTTTGCCAGAGAGGCGGGTGTGTGAAAGCACAGGAAGAGGTGCCAAAAGATGTCTAGTCCATAGATCCCACAGACCAAGGCTGTGGCCTCTCTCCTCATGGAAAGGGAGTCTGAAAAGCCTGAACAAAAGGCAGAAGGTACCCTCTGCAGATTTGCAGACAACACCAAATTAGGTGGGGCAGTTGGCATGCCAAGCACCCATGCTTCGATCCAGCAGGACCTTCAGAAACTTGAGGCCAGCAACCTCATGAAGTTTAGTAGAGACTTGTGAAGTACTGCACAGAACTGGAATAACCCCAAGTACCAGTTCAGGCTGGGAACCAACTGGTTAAAGAGCAGCCCTACTGAGAAGGACCAATAGGAGGCAACAGTTCACTCTCACCACAAATGAGGCAAATCATTCCTCATAATGCAGGAGATCAAGGGAAGTTATCATCCCTTCTGCCTGGTGCAGGTGAGACTGCACCTGTTTGAGCTTCCCATTCAAGAGGGAGGTGGAGAAGCTGGGCAGGATCCAGCAGGTGTAACTGCCCTGAGGGCCTAGAGCACTTCTGTGAGGAGAGCTTGAGGGCATCAGGCTTGCTGCTGCTGCTGAAGTTAAGACTGGATGTAATAGCAGCCCACTAGCTATACAAAAGCAGTTAAAAAGATGATGGAGCCAAACCCTTCTCAATAGCAGCAGTGATTGAGGCAATGGCCACAAGCTGTGATGTGAGGGTTAGACTGAATGCTGGGAGAAACTTCAGCAGAGGACTGGAACACTGGAACAGGTTACCAGACATGCTGCAGCATCTCCACCCTTGGAGGTATTCAAGAGTCAAGCAGACAGAGCCATGGTTGACTAGTGTAGGCTCCAGCCCTGTTCTGGGGTGGAGGTTAGATCAGAGACATCCAGAGGTCCCTTCCCACCAACATTTCAACAAGTCTATGAAATCCAGCTGCAAGGGATACTATGGTCCTGACAGAGGTTTTACTGTGCCTCACAGTCCCATTCCTGCTCAAGGTAACATCCAGGTCTCAGCACACAGGTAATGCCCAAGCACACATGGGATGTCAACAGCTTCCCAGCTTCTGAATAGTCTCATGATAAAAGGTCTACATGCTGCTCTACTGCATGTGCTCTCCTGCCCCGTTGAGACTTCTAAGCAAAAACGTCTGAAAAGTGGTTATTTTTAACTCTGGATGAAAGGCATTATTATAATTTGGACCTGGCAATGCAACAGTGACAAGCAGACGCATCCTCTCCAGTGTAAACTCCTCAAACGTGAAATGATTGCAGGATAATAATTAGACACAGTTGAGTATTTAGAAATATCTGAAATGCTCCACCCCAGGGCATTTATCTGTTGTAGGACAGCACGAAGCATGAAAAAGTACATTACAGAGCCTTTCATCTCCCCTTAAACACTTTAGAGACAGTTTAAATTCCTTGAAAGGAAAACATTTTAAGACCCTTCATGTGCTAAAAATGCCTTTCAGTAGTCCCTCAGAGAACACTTTGTACCTTAGCAGAATCACAATTTACTGCTCACAAGACCACTAGTCCTTCACAAATACTATGACTTGAAAAACCTCAAAATATGATAAAACAGTGAGCATTATTATTATGGTACTTGGTCTTTGCTTCAAAGCACTCTTCCATCAAATAAGGTTTTTCTTATAGAAATGCTCTAATTAGATGATTCATACAACAAATTCATACCCAATAAGAAGATAAACTGGAAAAGGGAGCGTGATTTTCTTATATTAGCTAATACAGTCTGACTGTAATTATTCCCAACTGGAATATCCATACATAAAAGCAATTTTGCAATGGCAGTAATTTGTAAAATTATTGTAATAACATGTTATTCCCTTAATTTTTATAAATCCTGTTTAAGACTCTTTTTTATTGTGTTTGCGCAGCAATTCTAATAGTGAAGCCTCCCAAGTCCCCTGCAAGGTAAGGTGAGGTGAGGTGAGTAGAGACACATTTCTACTGACTACATTTATTTCCTCAATATTCCTTTCTCACCCCAAATTTCCCAGATATCCTGCTTGTAGAAGGTGTCACCTCTCATCTCTGCAAGTCCTGTGGGGCAAATTAATACATTTGTAGTAACGTCATATAATGGCACACGGTGTGGATGCACCCTACACGTGCAAATACCCGGTCACCATTAAGTAACAAGCATGTAGTCTTACCTTACAGGTGACAAAACTAAAGGGCAAACTGACTTCCCATCACCTAGACAGTGACAGATCTGTGAATAAATCCCAGGGTCATGAGTCCCAGTCTATATAGTCTGGTTCTCCTTAGCAGACCAGGAAGAGGCCATCTCTTTCAAGGTGGGATATGAGATACTGAAGCGTGCAACTTTGTTTTCTTCTTATGCATACAGGGATAAACTGAAGAATTGTTCGACAGAAATTAGTGGAGTTACACAAATGTGACAGCCATGTAGGTGGGAGAAGGATCAGACCCTTTATCTTTCCACAGCAGCAGTGGAGTACATCGATTTGTCTTTACAATAACCTGAGTGAGATCAATAGAAATTGGGCACTTTTAGCTCATTCCCACATGACCCAGGGCAGCTGCAAGGGTTTAAGATACTGGTGTTTTCAAATTTTTTAAGACAAATCAGTACCAGTTTCAAATCTCTTTAATGCACAAACCACCTGACTGCTAAGGTACCCCTGTGGCATTCATACAGACTTCCTGGCAATCTGAGGGCACGAACCATAATGAATATCCTCAGATAAGGCAATTCAAGTGACCAAAGCACAGAGCTGCTACGTCCTCACCCCCAGACCAAGGCTTGTCAGTTTGTTTTCATAGTGAAATACTAACCTCACTGCAAAACCCTCCTGGGGACCATTGCTTTAACTTTTCCCACGATGTAGTTAGGCAAGGTCCATGGCAGTTCAAATGCACAGTGTTCAGTACCGCTAGCTATATCTTGGCAAAACCTACCTATTTCTTGTCTCCTTTAGGTCTGATTGCAGAACAGCTGTCGGACTAGATAGAGACAACAGACACTGAAAGTACAGTCAAAGCTCACTGGACTGAGCAGAAACCATTGTCTTCAGTAGGATTTCGTCTCAGGCTAGAAGCACTCCCATATTTTGTAGTAAAGACAAGCCTCAGACTTTCAGAGGACATTTTTCTTTGTTCTACTTTAATCAATCAGTGCCAATTAACCAACATTTAGTTTCAGCATGAGGAAGGAAAGACAGAAATAATTATGTCCTGAGACAAACATCCCATCAGCTTCTCCAAACCTATTAACCACCTCAGATAAATTGGCAATCAATTAACTGAGATTAAAAAGTCTAACACACAAACCATCTTCTTTACAACCCTCTTTACTCCCATCTCTAGAGCTAGGATGACACAAAATTACTACCTAACCTCTGCATATGTTCACATAAATGGAACATTACTCTGTCCGTAAAACAATTTTGCTGGTTCATCCCAGGACAAGGATTCCTCTGACAATGAAATACAAGGTGGACTTGTTCCAGGCTGCCCTGACCAGGGAACAGAATAAGAGGCTCCTGATGTGTCTGTTTATAGGGCATCAGCTAAACAACTGTATTACCACTGAATAGTTAAATCGAGTTATGTGCTATAGGTTCAAGTTGCCCATTGTAAAAGAAATTTACGGTCTTGAAGACAGGTTGTTCTAGATGGATTAAAGATGTGAAAAATACACATCACATACTGTTGTAGTTTTATGTGTTTACAAAGTATAGGTTTGCCTTTCTTATTGACCTAATGTAAACATCTGTTTAGGATAGGATGCACAGTGTCCTAGACTCCCTGGCCAGTGCCAGTGAGATCCCACTTTCTATAAACACTGGAGATGAATCAGATGAATCCTGCCAAACATCTGCTTCCATTTATCAAAACAAGGTTAAGAAACTTGATCATAGTTTATAAACATCTCTTGGGAAGGGACTTTTCGTAACACAAACAGAAGGGAGGCAGTAACACTGAGCGGGAAGCTGACCCCGTCCAGCAGTGCTCATGGTGTGAGCAGTAGCAATCACCGAGATTATTACATGAGACAGCACCGTTATTTTTATTATGAATAAATAGAATAAACCAAAGTGACATAATCTACTTGGTAGTGTCAAGCAGTCAGATTCATATCTAATCTTCATTGCCGCTTTTCAATAGTCTCCATTTATTTGGAGTGCCTAGCATTTTTATTTTGTCATTATACACACCACCTGTGCTTTTTTTTCTTCAAATACATAAAGAAATTTTTCTTGAGTTCTTCTGCCTGCAGGCTTCTTCTTTGGACTTTTCTAACTTTTGCAGTGAGTAAAATTACCCAGTTTTAATCCAGCAAATCCAAGCATAAACTGTATTGAAGAATGGTCTGTACCATTAGTGCCAGTCTTCAGCATGACTTGGAATCCATGGGGAATTCCAGAAGAAAACCCATATTGTGATAACATTTATGGAAGGGGAGGGATGACTCCCTAAGTAGCTTGCTAACTGCCCAGATAACATGACAACATGGGGAGATGGCTCTTGGTGGAGCTCATCAGAGTTGTGTTATCCCAACTCAGCAGCCAGGAGTTGGGAACAATCACAGACTGTCACCTTTTAGTCAAAAGAAATGTGCTTTTAGTAAAGGTAACTTCTTAGCCAGACCTTTCAATCTTAAATATTAATAATTTTACCACCACAGCTCTCTAGTAGCACTTAGAAAAATCTAAAATCTGATTAACTATAGAGAACAAAGATTGCCCAAGTGACACATACTTAGGAAGATACGTGAGAGATGCCAAATCTCCTAGCTCAGAGGCAAAAAAAAAATTTAAAAAAATGTGTGGTTTAATACAACCAAGCAGTAGCACAGGACATAGGTAGGAACAGAGAGCATCAGCCTCACTCACAGGGGGCAATCTGCCAAGGAGATCACATGAAATGCTGATCTGGTGGTTAATGATGGCAGAGCAAGTCTCAAGATGAGACTTTGGAGGAGGAGAAGGGGATATTATTTTAAAAACAAACCTACTGTCACTCACACCTTTGTACCCACATACTCACAACCAGAAAAAAAAGGTCTGTCCGTCATCCAGGCACCAAGACATGTGTGTCCAAGGTCTGCTGGGGATCCCTCACAGTAACACAGCACTAGCGGCACAGCTCCACAGTCCTCACCCTGGCTCCTTCCATGCCTGGTGACCTCTCACTGCTTCTGTTGTCCCTCAAGTGGGGTGGTTTACCTGGTGTGCAATATGCCAATATACACACAGAACAGAGGTATTTATTTATTCCATATCTGCGCAGAGTGGGGTGCTAGGTGGTAATTCCACAAAGCCAGCACACCACACAAAAGAACTTCAATGTATTTACACACTTCAGACTACATGAATATGCATTTACCATAATGACCATTGGTTAGTTTCTTATCACTTTGTCCCTCACTGGTTAACAACATGCCTTGTCTCAATTTAAAGTTACAGTGTCTTTTAATTCTTCTGCACAAACTCAAAGGGTGAGAGGGGGCACATCTTCTTGGTCTTAAATTGAGTCGGTCACAGTCTCTCCCCCCATCCCCAGCTGTCTTTATCTTTTCCCCAGGTACTGCTGATTTTTGCTGACTTCATGCTTCTCGGGCAATCATCCAGCCTCTGGCTTCTGGGGCAGGACATTCCCCTTCTACTAATCTTTTAGCTCCTCTTCAGAGGTATAGTAGTTAGCAAGGCATGTACTGTTTATGCAAAGTTGGAGTTAACTCACTCCCTTACTGCCTGGATCCTTCTTTTGACTGCAACAGTCTTAAATCAGTAACTGACATTGTTCTATTTACAAGTTCAGAATGAGCAGAGTAGAAAATTTCCTAGAGACATCATTTCGGGATGTGCTTTTGAACCCTGGAGCTGACAGCAACTTTTGTCTCTCTGTCGTCCCACCCTACCTCTGTGGGTCATCAGGTCTGACTGACTGCCCTTTCCTCTGCCCTTTCCTCCCTGAGTGCCTCAAGGCTCCAGTCTCAACCTTCATGCTCCTTCTATCACCCCTTTGATGGTCTGAGGCTTTGTTTCAGCCTGGGTGTAAATTGTCCTTTGCTGTAGGCCATCCCTTGTTTGCCTGATCCAGCCTGAAGGTGTATTGTTGCCAGCTCCAGCTCAGCATAGCTTTGAGTGGATAAATGTGACCAAAGGTGTTCTGCAGGTCACCTATGGTGATTTAGATGCCAGCAATTGCAGATGTAATTCTATGGCTTCTCCTAGATGGGAGGTCAAACTACAGCAGACTTCAGCCAGTGACCCAGACCCTGCAAGGGCCCAGGTTGCTCCTAAGAGGTCTGTGAAAAGTGATTGCACCAAGCTGGCCAGCTGGCTGTAGATATGATTTTTTGGGGATTCCTATCTCTACTGGAAATCAACAAAAAAAAAAAAAAAAAAAGAAAAGTTGAAAACCACTGAACTAGATAATGCAAGAGCCTTCCAGTCGACTTGACTATTCATTGAGGTTGGAAGCTGTTATGGAATTTTTCAATACACAATTTAATCTGGGCAGCCTGAGCTCCAGAAGCAGAGAGAGGAAACCCAGTGACTCTGGAGCCAGGGCCCCTGGGGCAAGGAAAGGGAACATTTTCAATGGCTTTTAGAAGACCAAGTCACACATATTATAGCAGTTCACTGGCATCATTATAAAGCTAGAAAAGCAGTGTCAGGTGAGCTACCTAAAAGGGCAAAAATTGCTCCCTACTCTGTAGTGTGCCACTGTTTGGGCATTTGTGGGTTTTAACTGCCTCACAACCATCAGGGAACCTCTTAAGCATAAGGTTTTAGCAGCCATCCTAGACACAGAGTTAGCAGCAGCTCCTCAGCAGGCAGAAACCTGCTGTGGCACTGACTTCTCAGCAACTGAGGTCTTCCACAGTGGGTCCTGGGGTGATATAGTCCTGCCCAGGTAGCAGCACTGCCTCTCCCTGCACCTCCATCCCCCCACCGCAGGACATGCCACACCTCTCCCTTTGCCCGCACCAGCAGCGCTGGAAGGTGAGCAGCTCCCTCTGGGAACAGCTCTTTCTCCATGAGAAAAAAAATGGGGTTTTTCTGGTCCTCAGTTTGCTTCTCAGTCACATTAGTTCCTGGATCTGAGTCCCAGTGTGGCCATGCAACTGGTGGTGCCAGTGCAGTGGTGGGTGCAAGGAAGGAAGAAGCAAAAGGAGGGCTGGGGACAGATCCTGCCCTCAGCCCAGTGAGGTATGACCACCACTGAGGATATAACATTGTCTCAACTCCAAAGAGACCAGTGACAAAACAGCTTTCCATGAATCACTTCAACATCTGTCTACCTTGATTGCGTTCCTTCCCTCCCTGTGCCTGGAAAAGTTTGCTGAAGCTTTCTGCAGAAGGCGTCTTCTTTTCTATTCCAGAAAATCTGGAACTTTATTAATAAAGTAAACAAACCCATGAATCTTAACCTTCACTGCTTTGTTTCATTCACTCCCAATGTCCTAGGGGAAAATAAAACAAAAGATTCACTGACCGGTTCCTGCAGGGTGCTGGAGCAGCTCACAGTGGGCAGAGGTGGCCTGGAGCCAGGGAGCACCCAGGGGACACTGCGACTGTCCCTCCTCAGCTTGCACTGTGCAGCTCTTCCCAGGCCTTCTGATAACTGTATGGACAGATCTTCAAGGGCAATGGCCTCCAATCAAGGGAGCGACACTGCCATGTCCCCACCAAAGAGGAGCCTGTTAAAATTTCTGTCCCTCAAATGCCAGTAGCTTTTTGCTGGGTGTCTTTGATTTTAGAGACTGATAGAGCCCAGGTATTTATACTTCACACTCAAGTGCATCCAACCATTTTTAAAGCAGAGGGCATTGCCAGCCCAAGAAATATAATCTTATGCCAAGGCCTTGAGAAATTCAGTGGCTGTTATGTAAGTGTCTTCCTCCATCAAAAGCAGCTCTTGGTCAAGGGCACCAGACACTAACCAACGTTGGTAGGAAGACCGTGTCCCCCACTGCTGCTAATGGCCCTACTGCTCAAAGTGGATTAGGTCCTATATTTTCTTAAATAAAAACCACCATGGCCTGGTGAAAGGCATCATGAAGGCAGTGTCTGAGGCAGAGCTCCCTGCCAATCTCCAGGTACCCTCAGTGCTGAGGGACGATGGAGACCTCAGTTCAGGCTGTTAAGGTCTGCACGTTGGCTTTAGTCCTAAGGGCAGCATCATTGCTTCATGCAGGTAGGGACCATCAGTTGCACTACCCATCTCAGGGCCAATTAACCTTGGAGAGCCGATGGGAGGCCAGGAAATCTCCCCTCAGCAAAGGTGCTTTCTGCAGCATCTGTGAGATGAGGCAAACCTGGGGCATAAACAAGGTTAGAAAACAAACCCTAATACAAACATAGCTGAGGGTATGGTTGGATATCATTTAAACGTGTTTTAACAACAGAGGAAGCCCATGTCTGGACATGTGTTTTATCTCTCTGCTGTGGAGAGATCCTGAAAGTGCAGGGAAACAGCCGTGACTCACCATCCCCTTGATAACAGGGGCCTTGAAGGAAGACGTGCTCCATCTCCCCAAAAGACCTCCCAGTGGTCATAAATGCTTTGCTAATTTTGGTTTTTTGGATGCAAGGTTTGCATGGCCATCTCCAGAAAGGCACTTTGCTAGCCCACCATCCTGTGCCTCAGTTTCCCCACCTGCACAGCCAGGGTAATGGGGCTGTCCCCACAGGAGCACTGGGAAGATGGATTGGTTAATATTTGCTTAATGCTCTGGAGATAGCACTATATAAGTCTAATTACATTTTATGCCCTCATGTGATAAGGATGTCATCTTGGATTAGTGGGGATTAGTTGTTAATGCCATTCCTGTACATTCCGGTTTCCTCCAGGGCTTTGATTTCTGCTGAGAAGGTTTTTCACTCTGCTTTCAAATCAGCAAGGTTCTCCTGGTTATGTTAATTAAGGAAATCAAAGATTTTTGGTGGATGAAAACAACACTTGGTGGATACCTGGATATGCCTTCAGCCAAGCACAAGTGTGTGCTCAGTGAGCACAGGTGCGCACTCAGTGAAACTCTCTTGCTTTGGCATCCATAAACCTTGGACAGTGCCAGGGGAAGGCGGTTGAGTGAGTCCCCTCTCTGTGCACTGGGGTCCAAACACACTGCCGAGTTATTAAGTACAAATCTAAGCTAATGTTTCGCGCTCACCCAAAACATGGAGATTGCCAAATGCCAAAGGAAATGGAGTGAGAAGCCACACACCGGTAATGATTGCAGGGCAAAATGCTCCTGAGAGGACATTCCCACATCCCAGCAGCAACGCTCTCAAGGGAGTGCTCCGATCTGCAGCAATGTCCCAAAGCAAGCAGGAGGGGAATCTGACTCCCAGGCTGCCCGGTGAGAGCCAAGCTACTCATGGGGATTTTGCTTTTCTAAACCTGTTGCTGTGAAGTTTCCATCCCTTCACTGCAGTGACCCTGACCCCTCTCAGAGGATTGCCTGGAGAGCCAAAGCACTCTCCCCTTGTTGCAGAGCTATCAGGGATTGAGCTGCGATCCCTTCCAGGGATCCTTTTCCAGCACTCCCACTTGCTCCGAGCATTGTCTCATCCCTGGCATGGGCTGGATTTCAGCCGCTGACTCTGAAGGAAAAGGGCTGTCCTGTCCCCACCTCCCACTAGCACAGGTTTGTCCGAGAGGAAATCCTGGATCTGTCACTATTGCTGAACACCCAGGATTAGCAAGAAGGACCCAGGCTCCTCTAGCAGCAGGAAGGGAAGGATACCACCTCCTGGCTCTCAGCCCCCAGCTGACAGGAGCAGCTTTGGCTCACCAGCACAGTGAAGAAGCTTGGTGGAAAGGAAAACCTACAGAGACTTTTCAAGGTGCATTAAACTTCCAGAGACAGATCCCACCACGGTCCTTTAGTGGGGACCGTCTGCGGCCAGGTAAAAACCAGGGAGCTGCAACAAGAAGTGGTAGGAACTGGTGAACAACAGCAAAAGTCTTGCAAACGTCCCTAAACTGTGAAACTGATACTCGCCCAGGCTGCATGGTGATGGCCAGGGATGCACGTCAGCACAGCTAAAGCTGGGAGCAGAGGCTGGCAGCCTGAACTTGTTGCAGCAGCAGCAGCACCCACCTGAGTGGAGAGGTGCTTCCAGAGTGAAGGAGAACCCAATGCAGCAGATGCTGAAGATGTCGGAAGGAGTTTTGGAGAATGCCAAAACCTCAGCAGTGGCAGAGTCAGGCACTGCCCTGGGTCCAGCTGTGATCAAAAAGCCTGCTCCATGGCACAGTGTCACCAGCAAGCACAACCTGAAGCCTCAGACAACCCTTCACCGCAGCTCCTGCCACCCCAACCGTGGGGTGACGCTTCCCTCCAAGCCTGCAGGAGCAGACAGATGCTTGCTGACCACAGCAAATCAGCTGGACATGCAAAGGAAGCACGGACATGGCTTTTGCAGTTTATATGTCAATAGGAATAGCCAGCTGCAAGGCTAAAACGTGCATGAAGGAGAGAACTGGGTATCTTTGCAGTTATACATTGGGAAGTCCATGTCCTCCAAGCAGGGCAGCCTGTCACTCACACACAGCATTTTGGGGAGGGGTTGCTCTGTATTGTTCACATTCAATAATAAATGAGAATATTTTTTCACTTGTTAACATGCATAAAATAACTCCAGAGAAAGGAGGAACTGCTGCTTTCAGAAGGGGTTTGGAGTGCCAAGGGCAGGCACTGGGGTGGGGCTGGGGGGCTGGGACCCTCAGGGACCACATTGCTGTTGCCTCGTGGAGAAGCTGCTCTGCACCACGGAGCTGAGGGTACAACAGCTCAGGCAAGCACAGATGAAGAAACTGATTTTGTGGGTCCTCTGTGCTGCAACAAGACACCTGGTCCAGCTAGTTAGAGAGCACCAGGCACCGTGCCGTGCAGAAGAGTCCAGGAGCCTGGCTTGATGTTTTCACAGGGATGTTGTAGGCAGCACTGAGAAAATAGATGCCTAATTAGGTTTTTTTCACTGGGGCTGAGCAAAGGCTCACCAGGAGCACCCATGATAGGGCTGAGAGGGCACAGCTGAGTGAGGAAGAGGGTGGCGAAACCTGCAGCCCCAGCTCTGGGGCACCTGTGAGGGCTCAGCTGAGCACAGTGCAGGCTGGGCTGGTGCTGTTTCTCCAGGGTCAGTGGGATGCAAAAGCAACTGGGGCTTTCTGCTTACCTGTGTTAGCTCTACAAGGCAGATAACTACCTCCATTTATTTTTTATTGTTGGCCAGAAGAGCCAGCCTGTTGCAGGACAGGGACTAAATCACTGCCACTGTCACTCTGGGTAGGTGCTCCCTGTCTTCCCAGGGCAAGAGGACCTGCACTCCAGGATATCCTATTTAACTGTGTCCAGCACAGCGTCCTTTGCTCAGGCCAGTCCTGCAAGGCAGAGCTGAAGCTGGCCAGGAGGCTGAATTTTCACTCCTAAAAAAAAAAAGGTCAAGATTTTGAGGAAAAAGGTTACTTCAGTGTCTGAAACAAGACATGTTCCCTGGAAGACAACTCATGGCACAACAAGCACTAGGGCAGCTGCAAGGTGAGGTGCTGGGGGACACGGGGCTGCAGATGCCACCAGGGTGCCCCAGCTTGGCACAGCCCATCCAGAGCCTCAGAGAAGCCATTGCCCTGGGAGCCCCAAGCATCACGCTTCTTCTGCTGTGAAGACCAACCTCCCTCCCAGCAGCTACTCCAAATGCAGGGCACGGAGCCAAGCTGTCAGGGAAGCCAGCAGGATCCCATTAGCAATTTTATCAAACTCAACGGTTTTTGGCAGAACATTTCCATTTCGGTGAGTCAGCAGCCTTGGAAAGCGTCTGTTGACAGCAGTGAATTCGAGGCGGGCACATAGGGAAAGGTCCCTGGGACATGCACCTGAGCTGGCTGCATGGGCACCGTGCTCAGAGGGAGCAATGCAATGAACCGCCCCACTTTTTGGCCAGTTACTCTCAGGTCTATTCCTTGGCCATCCACAGAAGAGTTCATCCAAGCTGAGTTTTCAGGTTAAGTGAACAGACATGCATCAGGTCAAGACAACAGAAGGATTTGCCCACTGGCTCATTCACTCTTTAAGAGTTACTTTCCCCCTCGCATGCTTGATCAAATCATCAGTTTGTCAAAATTAGGCCTGGAAACAAGTCAACTTTGTTACTCCAACTATTAAGTTCTTCTGATCTAAATTTTTCTTGCTAAGCCCAAGACTTCTTGCCCCATCCACAGACAAGAGATTATCCCCCCTCTCCGCATTCACCTTTTGCACATTTGAGGGTTGCTCTCATATCTCCTTGGGCCCCTTCTGTCGCCCGTTATCCAACCTAGGTTGACCTTGCTGGGGGTCATCGTGTCCTCGCTGATCTCTGGCCACCCTCCAACCTGCCCACATCTTCCCCGTCCCAGAGTGAAGCTGGCCTTTCTTCACAGCCCTTCTCTGCAAACCCCTAATGCCTTCTTCCAGCAGGTCCTCACACCCTTCACAAGGATTTATGGCCTGACTGTCGCTCAGCAGGGATGGAATTGTTAGTGCTGTTGGAGAGATGGAGGAGATAGGGCAGGGGATGCAGGCATGGGGAGAGCCAGCAGATAGGACACTTGCTGGGAGCCCAAAAATGCTCACAATCCTCACTCCCTGCTCCCTCTCCAGCCGCCGGCTGGGGAGTTTGTACGCAGGAAGCAGAGCCAGGTCCTCAACATCAGCTCGCAGCACTTGGACTGGGGTTTCACGTGTCCCAAAACAGGGGATGGCTCTGACACAGCTCTGGAGGAGCAAGGCAGGGAGTAAATCTGAGCTCAGGACTCACAGCACAGACCAGGGTCATGGAGCCCCTGCCAGGGGAGGATTTGTTTCTCTCCCCTCTTTGTTTTTCTTTCTTTTTTTCTTTTTTCAACTAGGATGGGTTCAGGAGGACTGACAGCTGGGTGAGTCTTACCGGGCAGGACTCTCCCAGCAGTGTCTGCGGGGCTGCAGACTGTCGCAGCTGCAGGTACCTCCTTGCAGGAAAAAGCAGGAAAAAACTAGCAGGGAGTGGAAATGAGTAGCAAGCAGATTAGAAACCCAGCTCCTATTTATAGACTGGCAGTGAGAAATTGCCCCTGTGACAGGGCCATCCATTTAACCCTTTCAGCCCCGAGCACCAACCTGCCCAGAGATGCTGAGCCAGCCCCAGTCTGTGCTGTGAGGGAGCATTTCAGCACAGAAGTGGGAGAGACCCTGCACCGGGGCACCCACAGAGGGGGCAGGAGGCAGGTCCAGGCATGATGGACCTTACAGGGGCTATTCCTCAGCAAGGATGATGGGGGGAAGATGGGGTTACAGGTGTAAAAAAGTTGGGTCACCAGGACAAGGAAGAGAATATCCTGGTGTCCTGCTGCATGGCAGCCAGAGTGGGCCAAAAATATTTCTTCTAACAGAGAGGTAATGAACAGGTTTTAGGGGCAATTCCAATATTTCCATCCTCTTTTGTGACCCCTGAGCTTTGGCAAGGTTGAAGGTAATAGGGGCTGTCGCTTTAAGGGCCATTACATACCCATTTCCCAGGAGTGGATGCTGATGGTCCCAGAGGGCTGCTCCATCCCACAGAAGTAGACTGTGGCCCCTACCCACTGCTGCTCCCTGCCATGGTCACCCCAGAGCTCATCAGCAAGAGGACAGTGAGATGAGATCACCAGCTCCCTGCCAAATTCACATACAGTCGTTAAATACAGAAATTGGGTATTGCCACTTAGCTCAGCCTCCTGCTTTCCCGGGTCTGGATTTCACCAAAAGTGGTGGCAAGCAGAGACATGTCTGGGGAGGGTGAGCCTCATTATGAAAAAAACCAAACCCCAGTGTTAGCCCTTGGGGCACTCTAAACAGAATAAAAGAGGTGCTTAGCTCTGCCACGCTATGTTAGACTTCAGTGTATCTGCAGGAGGAGAGAAGGGGCTGCAACACTGAAAGAGGGTAGAATTACACTGGGCATAAGAAAGAAATTTTTTACAATGAGAGTGGACAGGCACAGAACAGGTTGCCCAGAAGGGTTGTGGATGTCCCATCACTGGAAGTGTTCAAGACCAGGTTGGTTGGGGCTTTGAGCAACCTGAACTAGTGAAAGATATCCCTGCCTGCAGCAGGGGGAATGGACTAGATGATCTGTAATCACTCCTTCTGACCCAAACCATTCTGTGATTCTGTAAAAAAAAGGTGTCATAACTGCTTAGCTGAGACTTGGGGTTTGGTACCTGGAGAGCAACCGCTGCCCATACTGGAGACTGCTGAGCCAGAAGCTGCTGTGTGCTGGACACACACATGCTGTCCCACGTCACCAGCAATGCAGCTCCTGCGCCGCACCAGCACAAAGACAGCAGGGGGTATTTTTCACTCCATTTCACCTCCTGCATCTCCAGAGGCTGAGCGGCTCCATGGGGCTGGCTGCTCTGGGATCACTCCTACTTCCTACACCAGGACGGCTGCACAGACATGAGGCTGGGTCCAGGCAGGTTTCATTGCAATTCTCCATCATTTAAGAACCAAACCTTCCCCTCCCAAACCCCCTCAGCCATAGGCCTCAGCCATTTGCTGCCTCTGCCGCAGAGAGGCTTTCCAGCTGTTCTCTCACTTGCTTGTGTCAATAGCTATTTTTACAAGATTTCTTTTCTTTACTTCTTAATTGATCTAAATCCTTTCCCTTAGCTTTCTTGTTAAAGGTGGATTTAAAGAGAAGCAGTTCATTATCTCAGCCATTTTTGAGTCATTATGAATTTCATCCCTCTCCTTATTAATTACTCATTACCCCTCAGCTCTGGAGGGCTGCTTTGTCCCCGATGTGTTTGTGAGCAGCTTCTCCAACACCCTGTAATCCCCCCAGCCCCGTATTAGCTTGGTCTGGTTTACACTGCCTTCACTTTCCCCTCCGCTGCCCGCTCGGCTGTTCCCAAGCAAGCTCTTGCCTTTGCATTGTGGCCAAGTGACTGTTTCCTGCCGAGCCCTCTGGCCTCGCACACAGGTCCCTCAGTCCATCGAAGCCCCATGAGCATCATCCCCGCCCCATGGGACAAGCACCCATTTCCACTGGCCCCTGGGCCAAGCAGCAGGGACACTCGCTGGCTCCTGGTTAATGAGCTGGCACTTGAGTTTGGATATAAATAACCTTTTTTTTGGAAAGCAATGGCTTTGCTTGGCCTGTTTCAGTACCTGCCAAGTTATGACAAAGAGCATGGAGAGCAGAGTAATGTTGTGTAAGGGCCTTGGGTTTAACAGGCCAATATTTCCGGAGCCTTTGGCTGCAGTCAGATCCCCAGGGAGAACCTGAAACATGTAAGCATCTCCTGTGCTACAGCTGCAGTGGTCCAGGGGAACACAAGCAGCTGCAATGGTGTAATCATCCTCCTACCCACACATGAACACTGCCCCGCCAGTGCGGGCACTCAGATACTGACCCTGCTACTGAAACAACCTTCTCCGACCCATTTTACATGCACATATTAGCTATAACCCCATATTACCCACGAATGGATCCATGACTGGGGATCACAACAAGTGATGGTTGTTCTCTGGACCTAAACAAACACACCCTGTGTCTGCTGGCAAGAGACCTCCTCCATCCCTGCCTGATGCTCACGTTGACTTCATGCCCTTGTTGCCCCAGCAGCTTTCCAAAAGCCTTGCAGGACTTTTTTTCCCCATCCCAGCAGGGAACGGTCTGCCACAGATTTATGGTCTGTCCTCTCCTCCCCGAGGTCAGTATTACATGCATTTCTGTGCTGAGCCTCCCCACAGCAGGCTCCTGTCGGGGCTGGGGCGCACTCACCGGGGAGGGCCCTTTCCATACTTCATGGGTGTATGAAAAGGCAAAGCAGGAAAAATGTGTTGGGTTGGTAAAAGGAAGAGAGGGGTGTGCAGTATTTGCTTGGGGAGGGTAAATGAGGGTTGCACAAGCAAGCAATTGGGTTGCACAATCAGAAGCAGTGGGATTATTTAATTTAACAAGTTACCGCTGATCAGCTGAGCTGCACTTTCTCAGGGGTTTTAAGCCAAAACATCTTACTCTTTAACTGGAGCAAATTAAGATAAGGCACCTGGTCCAGGAGTGCAACTCTGCTGATATGCACTGAGCTGCTTCTCAGTACCTCCCTTGGTGGGAGGGAAGGTGACGCAAAATAATTTGAGGGGGATTACAAAGTGTTGGGCTGCAAAGAAATCAGCAGCAGTTCAGACCCTCCAGGACAGAGAAATGAATTGAGAATGGGCTGCAAGTGCTTAGAGCAAGCCCTTCATGCTAGCCAGTAATCTGCTAACTACCTTTAATTGCTGGCAGCAACTCTGGTCCTCCACGGTAGGGGAGAGCCCAGCAAAACCCTCTAAACCAGCAATTACAGCCATTCCTCATTCTCCATCTGTGAAGCAATCCTGTAGTTTAGGACAACAGGGGACTTCGTGACAAAGGAGCTACAAGGGACAGATACTTTGAGGTGGTTCAATAAACAAAACCCCCTTGTCAACGCACTGCAGTCTCAGCCCTAAAGGACATGCCAAAATCCAGAAGGAGCCAGGAGACTGAGAGGATTATTTTCTTCAGCTCCTGTATTTCATTTGGAGTAACTGCTCTGGGATGCTCCTGTCGAGCTTTTCACTTGCTGTGGTTGCATCCTGCAAAACTGTTGCCTTCTGCCGTGCTGTTCCTGCAGCAAAGAGGTGCGGCCAGTGCTGGCACCCCCAAAAGTGCAAGTCTTGGCACCAAGGCCTGTGTATTTTCCAAGGAGATCAGCAGAAGGTCAGACCTGGGCATTGAGTACCTGGAGGCACGAGCCATTGCTGGGAGCAGACAACTTCTCCGAGAGGAGCTCTGTGCAATCTGGCACTGGTTGGTGATGAGCCAGCAGCTGCACCTCCATCTTGGCCTTCTTCCTTATAACCTGAGCAACAGCGTGAGCGTTTGGCAAAACCCAGTCACAGGGTACGGAGAGGTGCTCTCTGGAGATGGAGTAGGTGAATGTCCAGCCTTCTCTGGTCCAACCCTTGTTGCCTGGTGCTCTGGAGGGAAAGGAGACCTCCGGCCACGCAGACAGCCCTCTACATGAGTCTTGCACAAACTGCCAGAATGACCTATTTCTGCATCTGCGGGATGTCCCTCTCCTCGGCCCCCTCAAAGGGTTTTGCAAGGAGTGAGTGTTTTAAGCACGTGTCAGTGAAACCCAGCTCCCCAGCTCCGGTTGTCTAATACCACATTTGTAATGCCTCAGACTTCAGAGCTTTTGCAAACCCCTCAGGGCTGTAAGGCTAATTCAGGCCAGCATCTGGAGTTTTACAAGGCACAGACGAGATAGAGAATGAACAGAGCACTCTTCCCTTTCTTATAACCACATGTACCTGGCACTGCTTGGGAAAACACACGTGGGAAATGCTCTGGGAAGAAGGTCACTGGGCAAGGGTGAACCTTCCCTCATACTGCTCTGACACAGAGTCAAAAAAGACCCTGCCACCATAGGGGTGAGATGGTCCATCTGCAGCAGGGAAAGCAATCACTGCTCCTCACTCCCAGCTGGGCCCCTGAACCCCGATGCAGGAGCATCTCTGGGCTGGCACGGGCAGTGCTTGTTGGCAGTCAGGAGCACCAGGGCAGAGGAGACACCAGTGAGGGCTGCTGATGCTGCAAAGGGTCTGCAGCTAAATAAAACTATCATTTGTCTGAAACTTCCCAAAAAACCTGTCAAACTTGGTCTAGCTCAGTAACTAGCTGCAGAGTAAGAAGGGCAGATAAAATAATCCTTTTGCAGGAGGAGAGAGGGAGGATAGTTTAACTAGCAGTGCCTTATCCGGCATGGCCAGAACCACCATGTCCTGAATGCTGGTGCTTACGCACCATAACACTCTCCATGTACTCCTCTGTCTGCAAATATCCACACCAAAAGTCTCCCACAGGAAATCTGAACCTCCCAAGCCCTCCTGACTCCCTTGCACCCACAAGGTATTTGAGCACCTTTTATCTTGATGCTAAAGAAACAGCGTCAAGGTAAAAGTCATACCTTAAGGGGATCTGTTTCCCTAGTGTAGAACACAGCTTCACTACAGGTTTTCCAGTTGTGATGAGCTATTTTTTCCCCCAGGGTAACACAGAAGCGCCTGAGCGCTCAGGCTCCCCAGCCACTTCAAATTTAAGTTCTTTGTGTTTTGGTACCAGGCACAGAGACCCAGTACCCCTTCACCTCCTCAAACACGTCATCACCCAAATTTGTACTGCCACGTCTTTTAAAACCTCTGCAATTCTCTTAAGAGCCTCACAACACAGACATCTTTTAAAGCCCTTGCTCCTTGAGTTATGTGACTTTGCACAAGACCATCAGCTTTCAAACACCATATGGCTCTCCAGTTCGGAACGTCGCAAGAATCCCCTAAAATCATGACTTCCCAAAAGCTTTTAAAAGCTGACAGCAAAAGACCAACACCCAAAAGATCAGCTGCCCGCTGGCCCCACTTCCACTCACAGACTGGTGCCTGTAGGAAACAGCCAGCCCACCACACACTCTCTAACTAATACATGAAAACACAGCAGCCAGGGCAGGAATAAGAGCAAATTCTTTACAAGAAAAAGCTGCCGGACTGAGGAGCTGTGTTGGATAATAAATCTACTTTAACATTTCTCCCCCAAAA
This sequence comes from Strix aluco, assembly GCF_031877795.1. Taxonomy (NCBI): domain Eukaryota; kingdom Metazoa; phylum Chordata; class Aves; order Strigiformes; family Strigidae; genus Strix; species Strix aluco. The sequence goes on along the minus strand of NC_133936.1, from coordinate 14,024,650 downwards.
AGGGACCAAACTTCCACTTATTCTAGGGCAAACTCAAAAGGTTTTATTTTAATTTTTTTTTTTTAGCAAATTCTATCACGTAAATGTTAACAAAAAACGTCTGTACAATTGCCATGATACACTCAAAAGTGAAACAAATAAGATATAAATACAGATATGGATGTAACATGACAAAAGCGGAAAAAATAGAAAAAATACATGCGCATGAACACGGTGCCAACAAAGTAATTTCTCATGGCTGGCTTTTTTCAGAGCAGTTTTTACTTCCCATTTAAAACATTGTTAGCAACGTCCTGCTGTATACTACAAAGGTCTATTTTTCTGTCCCTTAATATGTAATATTATGCTTGATAAATAAAGGGGTGGGGAGAAAAGGTTTTGATGACAAAGATGCGAGTTACATTACTTATACAGGTTATTGGTAAGCTAGTAATAAGCAATAAAAAAGACAGTCTCATATTGTATTGTAATCCAGGCAAGCACACATAGTGTACCTTAAGAAAGCCACATGCCTCGATATTTCTGCACTACATGAGAACTACAGTACGTAGACCTGTGGGGCGGATGGATCCGGTATTTGCCCATGCCCACGGAGCACTGGTGCAGCCAATGGCAGAAAAAACATCCACATCTGAGATTTCGGCAACCTTGCAGCCAGGAGCTGCTGTCTGCTGAGAGTTTTCTCCCATTCAGACTTTTAAAGCATGGTGGGCAAAGAAAATACACTTTTTTTTCTTTTTTTTTTCTTTTTTTTTTAAAGGTACGAAAAATTTAAGCCCTGCATAATGGGCAGCAAGAAAAAAAAAAAAAGGCAGCTGCAGTAGGTGGCTACTGCTGGGAGAATGTGAACACAAGCTTCACCGGTGTGGTGAGGCACTGCCGGCATGCAGATCTTTCTCCGCAAGCGTGCGTGGACACTGTGATTTGTAGCCAGAGAGACCTTTATGCTTGCTGAAAGGAAAACAAAATGATTGTACAGCTTGCTGAAGTCAGAACGCTGGAGATCAGAGAGGTGACATTCAGAGCTAGCCCTTTGAGTACTTCAAAGGAAACACAAAAAAAATATAAATCAGGTCATGTTCAACATACTAAATAACCTTACTATGTACATTATACGCAATGATTTATAAATACCTAAGCAGAATGCTCTCTACTGTATACAGGTATAACATACTTCTAGAGTACTCAAAGGATGAACAGTCCTCGACTGACTCACATAACAAAATTAAGTAGCACGTTAATGAGCATCTGTTGACAAACAGAACTGAATCGGATTCAGAAAGTAAGGCCTGGTTCTACCATTTGCAGCCCCAAGTGTGCCAATATTACCGGAAAACACAGGCTCGTCGCTGGAGTCGCAGCAGGTTGCACGTGTCTTTCCAAGGACGAGCTGTTAACTCCTACTGTAGTGTCAGCGCACGCGCCAGGGTCAGTTCAGGGACATTACAGTGCGTTCACTCTCAGTGCATACTAACAGGATTGTATAAAATATATAAAAACATTTGAGAAGGAATTCAATTCCTGGAGATTTGCTACAGTGTGCCATTCAAAAAAAAACCCCAAAACCAAACAAACAGCAAACGGTGATGGACCAAGCTCCATCACAGCTGGGAGGGACTAATCGCCATCTGGTCAGCTAGGCTGACCTTCTGAACCCCAGAACTGGAACAGATGATGCTGAACTGAGATAGGGAGAAAGAGAGACATAAATACTAAGCAGTTAGAGGATGAATTAAAAAAAAACCAAACCCAAAAAAACCCCAACAAAAACCCAAACCCACTACTAAAAATTCAAACAAGACAGCTAACTGCTGCCAACAAGTCAGCTGAATATTTCCTCAAAAGGGAAAATAAATTTGTGTTAAACTAAAATAATTTGAATCATTCAAAAAATTAAAAAAGAATATTCTAACAAGCATACTGAAAGATGTTGAAAAGAAATGGTCCACAGAAAGGGAGACACCAACCATAGAGCAGCCAATCCTCCCACTACAGAGGATGGCTTTTCTGAGCCTGCAGAACGGCCCTGGGGGAATCCCACCCACCAGGATCGCATGATTTCTCCTGCCACAGCATTACTCACTGGGAAAGATGAGGGAACTAGCGCCCTGCAGGCAGTAGAAGCCTGGACACATCCTGATGAACTCAGGAGCAGGTCACTTCCTCTGCTCCCACATCAGTAGGGAGCCCAATCCCGCATAGTTCCCACCAGCCCCAATCCCTCCTGAGCTGGGGGTTGGGAGGGGAGCTGGCACCAAGCACCACCTCCCAGCAGAGCTCCTCAGGGCTGGGGCTGAGACACACGGAGAGGAACTGATGGAAAGGGAGGACAACTGGGCTTTACCCTCCCCACTGCACTCCCCTGCTTCGGTACTGGAAACTCTCACATTCTCAGTACACTACCAAGGTGTCCCTTCAGCTCCCCAAAGGGGAAATGGAGGGGGCTGGAGAGAAGTCGAGGCACTGAGGGCAGCCAGGGAGCACACATCCATCACTGCAGCTGCAGGTCCACCATCCTCTTGCACCACTGGCACTGGGGGCAAAACCCCAGTTCTGATCCACTGCAGGTTTGCGGGGGGCTCGCCTGTCATCCAGGATCCAGCCCAGAGCCAAACACAGCACTAGCATCCTCCTGCTTCCCCTGGTTACAGGGAGAGGCAGGGGGAGCTCACCCTTTGCAAACAGAAGGGTCTCCCTTTGGGAAAGGGTGGTGCCATGGAGTATTTGCTGCTGGTTTGGCTCTGACTTGGTCTGTCTCATCAGGCTGCAAAGGGATTCTCCCCGCTGCTCCGTCACGCAGAGCACCCTGCTGACAGCAGTGCCCAGCGAGGGCCCTCCGCACCCCTCCAAAACGCAGAGCACCCAGCAGGGCTGTGCGCGGGGCTGGCCAGGAGGAAGGAGGTTTCTGAAGGCTGCTAACAGCACTGCAGGCTCTTCAGGCACGGGAGGGGAGCTTGTGGCAGGCAACCAGCACTGTCCCAGCTGGCTCAGCAGGTGCTTCCATGGGGCCTTTCTGTTCAGATGCCCTTTCTGTCCTCTGGGATGAACATTTTGCCCAAAGCACAAAGGAGTTGCGGGGACAAAGCCATTCACCACCCAACACCAGTGGTTCAGCTCAGAGCAGCAGATCAGCCCTTTGATGCTACAGACTTCAAGAAAAATGCAGCTACAGCCTCACAAGGCAGCAATGAGATTCAGCCCTGCCAGGTCCCACTGCCCACCCAGGGACACACTCAGAGCCTAATCCAACACTCATCCACCTAACTCCAGTGTCCCATTCGCAGGCATCAGTCCCAGAATTGGGTCTCAGGTTCTCTTTGGGGCCTAACAAGTAACCTGGAGAGTCTTCTGAGCATATGAAAGAGCTGAAAGAGCCGAATGGGTTGGGAGGGGAGAAATATTTACACAGTCAATGAAAAGACCAAGAGCCTAGCTGGCTTACACAGCACAGCTGGCTGGAGAGCAGTTACAGAGAAATCAGCCCATCAGAGGTCTGTCAGAAGAGCTATGTACAAAAACTCAGATGTTTAAAAAGAACCTACTTTTTCATTACTCACTTGAGATCTCTCAGTATTAAAGCATGTGAGGCTGGAATCACAGCCACATCTGCAAAGATCTCCCCTGGAGAGCCCTGCACATTAGGCAAGCGGCAACAGGGAGTACAAAACAGAACCACAAGACTTGTAAGAAGAGGAGAACCTAGCCAGAACGGCTGTGGGGAGAGAGCAGGTAACTAGCACACAGAAACCAAAACCGGGTATGAACTAAACCAACAAGATTTGTTTGACCTTTATGTGTGTCCAGGTTCTTGGACTCAGTTTTGGAACGCTAACCTAAACATATTTCTGAGATTTCAGCAGGCTATACAAATATGTTTCAGTATGGCTTTCTGTTGTTCACTTTTAATGAAGACTGCAACACAGACCTTGCTTCCTTTACATTCAATACCAGTAAGATTCTACATAAAAGCTTTTAAGGGACTAAAATACTGATTGCAATAAATATCTGCATGGCCTCCTTGAGCTGATGGAGCGCGCCAGTGAAGAGTAGCAGAAAGGTCTCTGAGAGGCACCACTGATTGCTTCTAAGTCTACACATATGTCCACATATCTCCATTAACTGTGCGTTGAAACATCTGAAGAGGAACTGCTGTTGCTGTTGGTGGTCTGGGCCCTCTTTATGTACAAGTTTAGTAGCTTCATCTGAAAGAAACAAACAAACATCAGGAGAAGATGACAGGAAAAACAGGCAGACAAAAGTCAACTGCAAAGCTTAAGACTCGCATTCTGTGGTGAACTCAGATTTGATTGAGCTGACACTGGGCTCTCTGGAGGAAAAGCAGAAGCAAAGCTGAATGTATTTCAGAACAGAGGCAGGAGGGTATGCCTAGTGCCACTGAAGTACTGACAGATTTAATGGGATTTAGAAAAACCTCTTGCATTTCACTTCAGCAGCCATCAGTTCACAGACCTCAATCCTGCTGCCTGCTCTGGGCAAGCAGGATTCCCATGCAGGTCAGTGGGGCTGCATGCACACCGGCGACCAGAGAGCCAGGAAACACCCAGAACTCTCTGTGCCTTATAAAATGTTCATTTTCAATGACATTTAAATATCTTCACTAACTTGGTACATCTAGTGAAACTGCAGCTGTTATGACTATATACTTCCTTTGCATGGGTTCGTTTTGTTTTTCTGCCTTACCACCTTAGCTCCAGATCCTGCAATGACTCATGCACATGTTTAACTTTAAACATGCAGGCAGTCTGCGTAAACCCAGAATTACTCACATGTTTATAGTTATGTGGTGGTGGTTAAGTCCGTGGCACCTAGGATACTGGGATAATAAAGTCTCTACAATATTTTATAGGGGGATTTCCTAACTGCCCAAATATAATGAGGTAAACCGCAGCACCCATAGCTGTGTCTTTCCAGAGCAATTTGGAGGCACAAGTAACTTGTTTAAGGACAAGAGAACTCAATTCAGAAATAAAATCCAAGTGTCCTCAGTCTCAGGTTGTTTTGGACTATACCACACTTCCTACCCATGAATGAAATTATTGCTTCAAAATAACAGAATGAAACCCTCTGAACTAAGCAGCTATTCACATGCAGAGAACTATTTCAGAAAAAAATGCAGAATTCATCTTAAAATTGCAGAGAAATCTTGGGTATGATGACTTCAAACAGGAGAATAAATCTTGTGACAGCTTCCTAAGCAGCTCTGAAAAGCAATCAACCGCCACCTGCCTCAACACAAAATGCCAGCTTTTGTCTGAAGGACAGAGGTGAATTAGGACTTGGTTTCACTCGCAGCATCAGGTCAGAATTTGAGTTTTGCTGCTAACCTGACTCCAGGGCACAAAGTCCTTTGAAGGGTCACTTGAGCTTGCTGGTGTCCCAGGAGGGAAGGGACACATATGCCATGTTATTAAGAGTGAAGCTTTACCTGCGTTTCCGCCCGCCCTAATCACAACCTGCTGCTGAGAGGACCTGCTCTCCCACCCATCCCAGCCATGTGTTCCTACCACTCTTTACACTAGATTACCTGTACAGCCACAGACCGGACTGAAAGCTAATTAATTTGTACTGCAGATCTGGTTTTCAGCCAGAGCAGCTAGCTGATCCAACTCACTGCACAGTCACCCCTGGATGCAACGCCGAAGGGGCAAGGTAAATGTGGCTGTAGTGGGAAGGACCCGCTTGGTGGCAGCTTGCAGTTACGGGATCAAATGCGTCATGAAACCGATCCCTGAATACCATCAAAACTTGCTTAGTGGGATTGCAAATGCTCACACTGCTGAGCAAGTGCTGTGTTGTTCTAGTGGTGTCGGCAAGGTGAGATAGGATTTAACACAGTGCAGGGAACTTGACCCAGAGCTACCACAAAGCCACTGGTCTTGCTGCTGGTAGTGCAAGCCATTCAGTGGGTTAGTATGAAAACACTGGAGATGCATTACTCTTGTACCTTGCTTCCCGTGAGTTGTGCAAGATGAGGTTTCAGTTCTTCTCCAATTACTGAATAAATTGCCACTAGGCAAAATACGCTAGCTTTACGGACGCTGCTCTCTGTATTATCATAACCCTGGGAAACAAGAAAAAAAAAGGTCATAAGTCAAACAGCACTCACTAACATCCTTCCAGAGCAATATACTAAAGAGCTGATGAACATTTTACAAATGTGGCTGACCACACAGATGAATAGAAAGGCCCTGCTTAATGTAACAGTTTGCAACCTGAATACTCAAACAGCAAGATAATACAATCACCCAAGTACATCCTATTTGTTCCTTATAATATTAGTTATTACTATTATAAGTTATTAATATCTTGCTATTTATAGCATTAAGCTATAAATAGTTTCCCAGCATGAGCTTAGAACTCAAATATACACATTCCTGCATCCAGTTCAGATGACCATATGCTATCCTGGACGGTCAGGACTTCTTGGAGGAGTGCCCTTGTGCTCCCAGTTTGCCTTCAGAAAGTCTTAAACACTGTGCTACAGGCTGAACTGCCTCTGTAACCTGGAGCTTTTTCATTACTTATCAGGTAGGAGATACCACAGAAAAGAACACACTGAAAGACTCCTGTAGGTGTGCCGGACCTCTGGCAGCTTCAGGAGAGCTGAAGCTAGCCACCAGGTTGCTCAGAAGCTGGTGACTTAAGTCCCGTACTCAGGCAGGGATTCATCACTAAGCAGCCATCCCATGAGAAACGCAGACATCATGCAGCCTGCGGGACGCTGGCTCCTCCGGATGCAGGGTGACCTCTGCCGGGAAAGCCGAGAGGAGGGATGCGGATGGCCGGGGCTGCCCGCTAGCAGGGCTGATGTTCTAGCTGCAGGGCCAAAATACAGTCTGAAATGACAGTCTGCAATCCCAAGAGCACTGAACTAGAAAACCAAGAGACCTAGGTGAGCTCAGAGAAACATCAAGCTATTGGGGACTGAGGTGGAAAAAGGCTGAGCCCAGGCCCACAGCAGAGGAACACCCATGGAGACACAGCCCACTGCTAGGACAGCTGGGACACAGGGCGCTCTCTGTGGGTCCCAATCCAAAGGCTTCTGAACTTTGCGGATGCCTCTGCTTGACCTCAAGTTTCCCTATGGGCCTGGCAATTTGCTTATGTGCACATCCCAAATTGTTCCTGTGCAGGCAGGCGGATCCGTGCGGTGTCGAGGCCTGAGAGGGCTGTGCCCCGGTGGGCACTGGGCTGGTAGAGCCTGTCCCGCGTGCACCAGCAGGACCGTCACCCCACCTCTCCATCTGCCGACTTGCAAGGCAGCAGCTGCTTCTTCTCCCGGCATTTAATAACACAGCCCAATGGTTAGCGCATTCATTCAGGAGATGACATGGGCTCAAAGCTCTCTCCAGCCTGAGGGTATCGAGATGCAGTGCATGGGAGTGCCTCACAGTCCAGCTCTATCCCCCTGGCTCTGAGAGAGCCAGGGCTCTGCATTGGGACCACTGCAAGAATGATGGCTTTCCCCAGCCAAGCCCTGCTCTTGCATGGAGATCCCCATCTGCTCATGGGGATCCTGCTCCAGGCTGCTGAGCTACATGCTTGTGCTCACAGTGCTGCTGTCCAACGCTCCTCACCTCTTCACCACTCTGCCGATACCCTCAGCACGGTAAACAAGCACACAGGTGATGCCCTCCACACAGTCCTTCAGCCAGAAGGATCCCCAAATATTTCCCAAACATGAGGAGTAGATTCCTTTGATCACTATAGTTTCTAAGGTGAGGAAATATCACTGGCAGCTCCAAGATGAAAAACAGCAAACTAGGCTCCAAAACAAGATCCGTTTTAAGACATGGAAGCAATTTAATAAAACAAATATAACTGCCTTTTTAAAGGCATGCTGTTCCCAAACTTTTCCAGTGCATTGAAACTCCACTGTTCAGATTGTTGTCTCCAACAATTATGGCTAAAAACTTTTTACAACAAAAGTTTAGATCAATACAGAATTGCCTGATTCCCAGAAGTTGAGATTTAAGAAAAGAATTGCAAGAGCTGACACTACAAAGTTGGCACAAATGCTAGGATGCACAAGCGGAATTTCTGACTTTGCTCTCGTCCTTCCAACTTTTTATGCTCACAATGAGGAGGCTTCTTTATCCCAGTTCTCCACTGAAGTCTTACCCACCCAAACATCTCCCCTTTCACACAGACTGATCTGTTCCTGTTGCAATCCCTCCCCAGTAAACACACACACATCCTCCCTCCTCCCTCACTGCTACCTCCCCTTACTTCATTCTTGCTTGCAGCCTCATCCCAATTGCTGGCACTGCCAGCTGCTTGTGCAGGGAACAGAAGACAACACCGCTACAGCCAGTGCTGAAAGCTAAATTCACATTTTAAGACCGAACCTTAGCACTGGCAAAAACACAGCTCCCCACCCAGCCTGAGAGGCTTATGAAAGAGGCTGAATGAAGTCAGCCAGTAGTTTGGTCCTGATTTCAGAGAGGAAAGAGAAACGGACCAGCCTGTCTGCTGGGATTCAAATTCAAGTGCAAAGTACAATCAAAGCACAGAACAGCTCAGCAGAATTAAAGGAGACTACAAGATGTATTGCTTGGGATGTACTGAGAGACAGCGCAAGATGCGGCTAACTCTTACGCTCAAATTTATTTCATGGCTGCTACCGGCTTATTTAGGAGTCAGGCCAAGGCATCAAATTGTGGAACGTACACATAACAGAGTTTTCTTTTCCTTGACATTAAAAACATCAAAAGCTCAAATATAAAAACCTAGAGGGATTAAAACTTTAATTTACCAAAATCTGGTCCCAGAGGGTCCATCAATCTCTCTTAGGCTACAGACCTCACAAATTACTCACTGGTGGTTTGTGCTCAGAAGCATTTCTAACATGAGATTCTGTACCTGTAACAACCCAGGAATGATATCGGGAAGTAGTTGATGCAAGGATTCCTTGGAAATCCTCTCGATGACTTTCGTCTGCATCTTGATGGCAGCTAAATTAATTGGATAATCTGCAGTCTGAATGATGGGGCAAAGCACCTTGATGCATTGCTCGGGGTGGATGGAACTCGCCAGGGTGGAAGCAGCTTCTTCAGCAGCTCTGACGACCTGGAATGAAAGCAGAGCAAAACCTTACATTAATGAGGTCACACTTCACAGCCAACACCACCGGCGTGTACTAGGAATGACTGCCAGGAAATGCTTGGTGATGTTTGTTAACAGATCCACAGGAGAGTCTATCAAGAGGTGACTGACTCTGAGAATTCACATCCTTTGCCTCCAGTGACATCTTTGTTCCAGCCCATGGAAAGAAGTCCATCCTGCCTAACGTAACTGTGTCAAAGTTGTGGCTAGTTTGAAAGAGTCATCTGTCACCCAAGATAGTTAGGGACTCCCATCCTAGGAGAAGCGAGAGGATGACATCTCTCCAGCCACTGCCAAAGCACCTAAACCCATCAGCTTAAACTTAATACAAAATTAATCTCCTTAAACACTCTTAATGAACGACACCATTGCACCTTTTAGTATGCACCTCGCCTGCCGAGTGCTTGGGTGCCCAAGCTGAGACACCCATGCCTACACAGACGTGTCCTGCCATTTCCCAGCTAAACTATGCTGTGATCAAACACAGGTCACAGACACAAACAGGCTTTAGGGTGTCCCTGACCAGGCAGCTGTGCTCTCTGCACATCTAACCCCTTAAGACAGCACTGGGATCACTATAAAACATGGGAGGAACAAGTGGAAACACTGGTAGCACACACCTTTTGCAGCTAGCCCACGCTGTAAAGCAGCCATGCAAAACAAGGGAGAACTCAAATTCAATCCCACTCTTACCCCGAGGGAAGGCAAATTCACAACTTTCACACTCTTCCCCAGCATATAGGACAGCTAACTGAAAGAGGAAAGACCTGATTCTGGTCTCTCCTCCCATGAGAGTTTATTCATTTTACATTCTGCTGTAATTGGATAAAACAACCAGGATAGGAAGGCAGGTTTTCCTTTTCTCAAGTGTCTGTGCTAATTGCCAGGCAACAAAATGAAGCTTCCCCTTGGTTGCACTCTTCCTGGCCATGAATCACACACTTTGCTCCCCCTGTTCTTGTTTCAGTACAAAAGATGGATGATGTTTTTGCTCATCTTTTCTCATTCCCCTCTTTGCAGGGCTTACTTTTAAGGGAGGGTAAATCCTGAGTGGACAGAGATGCCTCAGTGGGCAGACTTATATCCAACACCTCAACTCTAAGAAGAAAGCAGCTTTCACAAATCCTCGTGCTTAGGATCTCCCAGCCAGCCCCAGGCAGACCCTAACTCTGAGCCCAGGAGCATTAATACAGCTTTCAAGGCACTCTCCCTTTCCTGATTGTGCAGGAAGCTCAGACACCTAGCACCAGTTCTCTAACTGATCCTAAACTGAACTACCTGGGGTTGTCTGAGGTCTATACTTCGAAACCAGCACTAGGAAATCTGTCCCTGGCAATCTGCAAAAAAGCACGTAAATCAAACCACAGGTCTCCCATCACTCACACTGAAGCCATAGTGGCTGGATTCTCCTCATTCCCATCTTCCACACACTGTCATGGTATCAAACTCAGGGATTTCTGTTTGTCTAAGGCAACCCATGGACAGATGTACCTCTATCAAAGCCTCAAAAGAAGGTGAGCTTTTGTTATTTTTAAGTAACTACTGTGGATAATGCATGAACCAGAAGTATCTGAAAGTTAAGTCTCATTCTTTACTAAGACAAGAATGTGTTCCTGCCTGGACTACAAAACATTGTCCAGAAAGGTTTAATTGATTTTTAAGATAGCAGCAACGAATACTGGCCAAAAGAGATCATCATCATCTACAAAGCCTGCTTCACTCACAGTCTTAGCATCACAGCCACCGCTATCGTTAATCTTCCACTCACGCTGGCAGCTGGAGCTGAGACAGGAATCGTCCACTTGTTCAGCCAGAAAATAACAAAACTCATCCATTTGGCTCCTGGCATCCTCTAAAGCAAACCCAACATTGAATATGATCTCAGATACTTCACATACTACAAATATTGCATGCAGGCAAGGTACAGCAGACCTGAGACTGTGACTGCTTCTGTATCAGTGTCCTATTTACAGAAGAAAAGCTGTCAAACCACTCTATCTACTTCAGACCTTTCTCGGCATTTAATTATAATATTAAAACATATTCCAAAAAGAATAGCAATCCACAATGTGGTCAATATTCAAAAAATTTCATCCTGAAAGATCTGTGAATGAGTAACCAAGCATAACAAAATGCTTGTTTTCCCACTTCCAGCAAGTTTTCCCTCTTCCAGCTATTTCCTTGCTAATTCCTCTTCAATTTCACACATGAAAAGCATGAAAGTTACTATTTTTCCATGTAAGCCAGTGCTAGCGCAGAAGCAAGCACTATGTGATTTTGTTGGGAAAGGAGAGAAACACCCGAGTACTTAAGGGAAACCTAATGCCACGCTTTGGTACCACGGCATTGAATTGCTGGAGTGGATGAAGTCAGGAGCTCCCAGGAGGTCTCTTTTAAAGGAATTCACTTCTTGGCACTGCAGTTTTTGACGTCTGCTTTCCCAGTGCTGAAACACTGCTACCATCAAGCTTTCCACAAACAATGCAGTGGACTTACAGAGAACCCATATATCTTGTAACCAATTTAACAACATTCACAAGCAAGTCACTAGCTAAAAAACTCCAACTATAACTATTTGGACACAGGCCACTTGGTATTTTGCTTTGCAACAACTCCAGATACTGTTAGCAAATGTTTTCAGATGCCCTCAAAAAGAAAAGCTTGCACTTATATCACAACTCACTAAAAAAAATCGTATTTTTTTAGAACCTTAAATCTTCTTGGTATCCTACTTGATAAGAAAGCATCAATATTTCAGTATGGACCTACGGACAGACTCTGATCTCAAATACAGAACTGTAGACTCCAAACAGTACAGCAGTAGATAAAAAATTCAATGAGTCATTCTATCTGCATTTCAGCTCCACATCCTGTTTGCATAAAGTTTACCATGCACATTAAGTTGCAGGTATGAGGCAAGTGCATGAGACATAACCTTTTTTTAAAGCCTATTAACCAATAGCACAAGGGGTTAAAATATGGTTGTACTTTTTCACAAAACAAGCGAGTGTTCAAATAGCAACAAAGGTCACACATATTCTGCACATCATAAGGTCAGCAAGAAAAATTGTGAAGGTGCAGGATTTATTTATGCCCCTGCAAATCCTCCTTTCAGCAAGGCTGTCCATTTCTAGCAAGGATCTGGCCGCCTTTACACAGCAGTGGGGTATTTCACATCACTTCCCCCTGAAGTGCCTTCCCTCTGGATACAGAAGGACGTATGACACGTGTCCAGTAGGCTTCCTGCTGATATTAGCTTGTAAATGTGACAACACCAGGGAGACTTCCAAGTCTTCCGAGAGCACATCTGGCAGACAGCGTCTGCATCTAAGCCACACTTCAGCAAACCCCTGAAGCGTATGTTTAATAACATGCTGAAGTCTCACTGACATCAATGGGATTCAAGCGTGTGCTCACATGCTTGCTTGAATCAGAGCCTCTGCAGGTAACTAGCTCCTGGCTCCCTTGGAAAGGACCGTCAGGGGACAGGGTGTAGGAAGGGGTAGGGCAATACTAACTGAGAGTGAGCCAAAAAGACAAGCTCATCCCTGCTGGCACAGAAAGCCAAACACCACCATTCTGCAACACAAATACCTGCCCTGTCCAAAATGTCTTTCCTTCTGGCTTTGTCAGAACAAAACATTCAGCCACCCAGACCGACTCTGCATCCCACGAGGGAAAGCGTGTCTCTGAATACTTACACAACGCACTCGGAGTCCCGCTCACCTGGTAATGCCAGAGAAATCAGCAGCATTCCCACACAGAGGGAAGTGCATTATCAAAAAATACAAACTGCCAGGTCATTTGGCAACAAGAACATGCAATTATAGCAGAGTTTAGCAAAGATATTTTGCCGTGAGGCACAACACTTGTGTCTTGCAAATTATACATACCATACAATATCAAAAAATCAAATATCTTTTTTAATCAGGGCTTTAACCTGACCAGCAGAGTGAAACAACCTTAAAAGGAGTGAGAGAAACGAGCAAACAGCATCAAGCAACAAGGTCTTCCTCCCATCTTTGGAGGCAAGATCAACAGATACACACCGGGAAGTGACAGAAATGGCTCATACTCATAGCGGACACCACAAGAAGTACCTGCTATGAAATGCATCCTTTAAATTAGAGAAAAAGAAAGGTGCTGTTCGCTACATGCTCAGATTGAGGAGCTCATTGTCACAAGAGGATTAAAAATTAGACAAGTTCACTGACGAAAAAACAAAGGCCAAAACACAGAGAGGCAGGCAGAAGCATTATCATGGGAAGGCTGTACACTTCAGACAGCTTGAAGGAGGAAGAATATCCACAGGGAAGCATCATCGTATGCTTGCTTCCTACTAGTCAGTCAGGTAGGGTATCAAGTGAAGCAAACTTTTTATCTGACCCAATACAATTATTCTCAGTGATCTCAGAAATATGAAAGAAAACTAGCAAAGCCATGAAACTATGATGGCAGTTGGAAGCAGCAAGTTCAAAATGGTGGCTATGAAGATGTGCAAGACTAGAGAGAGCCTGCAGTGTTTTAAAACCACAGACACTAAGTTGTGTATAAGGTATGTCACAAATAAGATTTTACCTCCCAGTAAAAGCTTAGAGCAAACCATGACCTGAACTGGACAGTTCGATATCATTCAACACAGGGCAGGTAGCCCAGGAATGCAGATCTAGAAGATAGCACTTTGCCTTGAAGAAGCAGGTTTTTCTCCTTTCCAATCCTTACCTTATACTCTACATGCTAGAGACCAGATTCAGCCTGACTCCTGCTGGCATAACATAAGCTGTATTTGCCGGGGGGTTCCTTAAAAGGCAACTGTGGTGCATTCAGACCTTTCTGGTGAGTCTCCCAAACGAGAAATTGTTATACTTCTACCCAGTTTGCTTTAGGGAAGGAACAATATTCATATGCACGAAGACAGAGAGGTGTAGCACACAGATAGGCTGATCACCTCTAACGATGTCTTCCTTAAGGCTATAACGGAGTAAGCCTCAAAATAACAGGTTAGGCTGTCCCAGGAATATGCACGTCAAATGCTTTCTGATTTCAATGGGAGGGGATATGCTGATGTGCAGTATTAGAAACAGTGTGATCAAGACAGGCACCTGTCACAGATTCCTTTCTTTTAATAGGAAAGCACACTGGCATCATCAACGTTCTACAAAATTTGCTGGACAAACTTTGGATGACAATTCCCACTGGTTTACCTGGTTCACAATGCACTGCAACCATGAGATCCTGTTGGCTTTAGACAGCCAGAACCAAGACTCCATCTCTTCTGCATCATTTATTCTGATCTGCTTTTACTGTCGGTGCATTACAAATGTTGCTGCCTGATGGCTGCAGCAAGCAGCTTGTCTGTGGTAATTTGCTCTTGGTCAATATGCAGCAGCAGCTTTCTAAAGGGTTTTGATGGTTTCATTTCTGCTTTGAAGCGACACAAATTACTGGCAAATAAGGAAAGAAAAATATATGTCTTGACTCACCTAAGGCAGAACATGCCAGGTTCACAGACTACATAGGGCATTGGTGTAACATGCTGGGATCTCAGCAGGGCAGCACCCATACACCTAGTTGAGAGCTGTATGTAGGACCATAAGCTGCAATACTTGCAACGATTGCTAGTTGCACCATCTCAGCAGAAAGTCATAGCAAATGAGGCAGTGTAGATAAAACCCCACTGAAAACTTAGAGGCTTTGTATGCTATTGTGAAACACGCAGAGCACCAGAGAAGTTTGTTAAGCAGAAGAACAAGGTTTTGCTTTTGGGCTTACAAGGCATGCGGCTATGTTTCTGAGCCAATTTTTGCCATCTAGAGGTGGTTACTTAAAGCCTGCATAATCTAAGCTGGAGGGGATGGAGGTTTACCAATACTTAGCCAGGCAAACTCCCATCCCTGAAGGCTTTACAGTCTGATCCAGACAGGAACAAACAATTAAGAATTTGGTTTCAAAGCAGGAAGTGGACTCAGCGATGGGGAGTGCTAAGCAGATGAAAAAACAATGTGATTTTTATAAGGGAGTAGATTGGACTGCTTCTCCTATGCACTAAATATGTGAAATGTGTTGGGAATTAGAAAAAGCACATGAACATATACTACAAAGCATCAACAACCGCCGAGCTGTAGCACTTGGCAGTTTCCAGCATGGACTATGTATCAATTAACCTTAAAGACTGTGATCATTTATAGTGCTTTTCCTCTTTATTAGGCTACATTTTGTAGAAACCTACACAGATCATGTCATCATCAGAGGACAGTTGCAAATCATCTTATAAATGTCAGAGGCCAGTCTAAAAGCACCTCATACTAACAATTATCTACAGTTAATGGATAGTTGTGACTTCTTCTTTTTCACCTCTTTTAGAGGGTTACAACAAAGAATGTTACATCCCAATTATGCTTATAGACCTTCTGGATAATAAAAGACCAAAATTAGATATCTTAAGACATGGCACTATATCCTTTTCTTACACATAGAAAATACACATCAGGTAGGTCTATAGGCTTAGTCGCAGAGAAAAACAGAGTGTCAAAGACAAGCAGGGAATTAGCTATCCTATGATTTTCTCTTTGTAACCATTTTGCAAGCTAATGAACTATCTCTGTTTTAATGTACTCAGTAATAGGAACTTATACTCATTTTGCTGGTATGAATCTGAAGCAATGTCATATCAATGGTACTGGGTCAGCAGGCAGCATCTCTCCTCAGTTATGGGTGAGTAACTACACTGGAACAAATGAGTTAATATTAACTAATTGGCAACAGAAAGATGGTTCTCTTCCAAATAACTCCAAACAAAGAGTGATAAAAATCAACAAGATTTAATACCATCCACAACTTCAATTATGTTCTAATGCTCGAAAAGTAAGTGAAAGGCATTTACATGTCAACCCCCATAAATATTTACAGTTATGACTGAAGCAGGCTTGACTCTTCACATCACCCCATTAAATCAACAGCATCAAATAGACTGTTATACTACAAACAGTGTAAAAACAGGCTGAAGTCAAAAATGCAAACTAAACATGGTTCCCAACCCAGAGTCTTCTAGTCTGTAGCCTAGGGCTACATTAAGTTTGAACCCCCATTGAGGTCTGTGCTTTGCCAATCTCCTGCGTTTGCACTCATAACAAGGCGCTACCCAGCATCCAACTCCATGTACCAAGTTTTCCTCTCCTGTGTCTCTAGGAAGAGAAGTAGTGCTCTTAGCTGTGCTGCTTCACTGATCCTAGACCTTGCCTTCAGCAACAGAAGGCAGGAGAGTTCTAGCCATGGCAAAGATCCAACCTTCTAAAGACTTCTGCTTGGAATTGGAAAAAAAGACAATTATCTAGGCATCCCAAAATACCTAACTATGCTAACACTGCTTTGATACTTCCAATTATATAATCTGGAATAAAACCACAGACCCTTTTTGTTTCAAACAATCTTTAACTAGATATTGGCACTTCATTGGAGGAGAGGGTGGTATTTGCTGGTTGGTGAATATGTTGGTTAGAATTTGTTATTTGATCCCTCCTGGCCACGCTGAAGAGCAGCAATATTGGAATTTGGGTAGACAAATGAACCTTCTTGATTTCCAAAGAACTGCCTCTTAGTACAATGACTTCTTGGAGACAGTACCCAAGATTAACAGTTCTGTAGTGTCCTCCTCTTCAAATTCTTTTTGCTTGGTCACTTCAGATTGATTCTTCATGGGTCACACACAATGGAAAATGTGAGCAATAACAGGGCAATTAGCAGTCCCTGTGCTGAAGAGGAAACTCAGGTAAGACAGACTGAAACTGATACAGCTTGCTCAAAACAGTCATTTTCTGCTAACTTATGCAGCGTGTAGCACACCAAAGGATCTCAAACCATAAACCAGGATCACTCCTGTCTTCCACTACAATGCAGAAGCGGCCCAGAAGCATAACATGTAGGAGTGACATCCTACCAGGGCATCCCTGGCACAAGGATTAACACTTTCCTAACCAATTATATAGCAGCATTCCTTGAAATAGTTTTTACAGTCTAGAGGAAGATTTTATTTTATGTAGTCTAAGGATGGTACAACACTGCCTTTAACATTGCTCTGATTTACTGAAAAAGAAAACTGTACAACAGACCGCTCAGATCTTCCCTTTACTTCTCCATCTATTCTTTGAAAGTGCCCATCAATCACAAACTGGTGAATCTCACAAACTTAATCTCCTGCTCAGTGGGATCAAGTCAAGCAGCTCCTCCACCCCTCCTAGAGAGAGCAGCACTGCAAAATCAGCAGCGAGAGCGAGCTGGAGGGCCACTACGGGATGGGAATTTGTGACCTTCTGGCTCAGGGCTATGAGTTTCACCAACTGAGCCATACTCAAATGGACCCTCAGTTAATTTTTCACAGACTTAACTGAATGAGCAAGCCCTAGCTACAGGTAAAAATACCTACAGTATATTCCCAGGTATATCTTTAGCCTAGCTCATGTAGATAACCCAAGTGCAGGTTGGGAAACCTTTCTTTGCTTCATGAATGCTGATGTTCTCAAACTACTGACAGAGAGATGATGCCTTTCATGGGCTGCATCATGGTTCCAAAAGCCCCATTTAGACAGGGATCACAAAATACACATGCATAGAATGAAAAATCCAGCACCAATGTCACCACTTAATACAACTGTGCATACACAACGCTTTAGCAACAGACAGCAAAACAGGAATATACCTGCAACATTCTGCTATGACAGCGGTCACCCAAAGGTCTCATTGCAGCACTTGCAAATAATTTTTAATTATGAAGATGCTATGCAAAACTATTGTAAATCAAAGGTATGCTAGGTACAGCACAGCAGCTACTTGCTAATAGCAATACAGCTCAATTATTCTTCTATAAAGTGCCAGAACTCACATCTCTTCACTCCTGGCTTGAGCCTTGCTTTCTCTGTGGCAGACTTATTCTTCTCTGCTTTTCCTCAGGAGGCATCTCATGCAAATCCTGAAGAATCTTTCCATACCACAAGCATGAAGAACACAGTGTGGGGAGTAGAAAGGCATAAAGTGTCATGTTTTCAACATTGTTCTTGATTTCTATAAAACCCACCAGTCCCATGAGGACAGTGAATTCTGAAGGATGTTAAAAAACAATGCCAGAGACAATCTGGGAAGGTCCTGCTAGAAATGGCTGTATTGGAGGACTCTCAGAAAAAATACAAAGGGCACTGAGTCAAGGTGAGCTGAGAAGTATGCAACCAGGAAAACTTGCCAATAAAGGGCACTCCTTCAGAACATAATGTTTGGTCTGACTGCTTTATCAGGAAATTAATTTACAACTGCTTCTTATTACTCTGAACTGAAAATGACAGGAGTGCAAAGGCTCTAACCAAGGAGAGGAAGGTAGGCAGAGTACAGCAGTCCTCATTCACTAAAGGATTAAACGTTTTCTACTTTTGCATTTTAGAGAAATCCAGCCTGTTAGTTTCTTTCCCTGAGGGTGTTTTTTGTTTTGTTGTTTTGATTTTTAAACAGTACAGTTACTGCTACACACAGCTAACATAACCTTGTGCCAGTTATGCAATGCTCTGGAGCAGTCTGATCTATACAATGATCTTTTTCATGGCCAAAGCTCTCCAGGCGGAGATGTCTAAAATTGCGAGTTTAGGACAAGCCTGTTGCAGAGAAGAATAAGTGTCTTAGATTTCAAAGCAAGGCCTTTGGTAACAAAGCCATCACAGATATATAGAGAAATTCATGTGGCACTTTTCAAGGTTTAGTTCAAACTTGCAACATGCACAAGGTAGACTGAAAGATCCAGCTTGGAAGTCAATCCACAAAGATTGACTTTAAATGTAATTTGAATTGATCTACCTCAAAAGTTATCATTATTTCCCTTTATTTTTGTTTTACTCAAGAAGAATACTTTCAGTTTTACATACAAGTTCTCTCACAAAAGGAAAATACGATTTCTTCCTCTACCCCAGC
This sequence comes from Strix aluco, assembly GCF_031877795.1. NCBI lineage: Eukaryota > Metazoa > Chordata > Aves > Strigiformes > Strigidae > Strix > Strix aluco. Next base: position 14,005,576 of record NC_133936.1, on the reverse strand, counting down.
TTCTTTTCAGAAGCATAGCCTCTTTGTTAATTTTCTCCTGTTACTCACCAGTTCCCAGGTCTCCAGCATGGACCAATTTCACCAGTCAGTTTTCACTAACAGTTCTGCCTGAACATGGGCTTTGTGTTTTCCAGTACATTTCCTATCCTTACCCGTACAGACAGAGGGAGCGTGCTTCACAAAATTATTAAACATGCACTTTTCTACCACAGGGTCTCAGCCTCTCCCAGAATGAGCAAAGAAGTTCTGGGAAGCTGATAAACAGTGGCCTACAATTCCAGATAGCTCCAAGCCCACTTAAACAGCTCTGTCAGTCTCAACTTTTTTCTTCCCCGCTTCAGCACATAAAAATCCTGTCTATTCATACTTGGGAGACTTAATATTAATTTGTTCTACTGTCAAGATGGGTCAATGTGTTTGCCTGTTACGTCTCACAGGTCCTACATTTCTTCAGCAGTTCCATATTGCTTTCCCAGTAGCAACACTGAAAGGCTCGCTCACCTCCTTGTGGGAATCCTTATGTGCTTCCAGTGTTTTCATGATAGTCAACTCTGCATAGTTCTTAAACCTTGCTGGCTGGTTCCGTAAGATCTCTCTCAGGACCCGCAGCGCTAGGGCTCTTATTGAATGCTGTGTCAAGAGAAATCCACATTAGAAAAAGTCAGTTCTCAAAACTGTAGTTTGAAGTAAATTCTCATGGCTCCCTATGGCACCAGAAAGCTTCTATTGCTCTACGAGCTCAGGGGAGTGAGCAGTGTAATCAATATAACTAAAATTCAGAATTGGTCTCCTTGCTGGCTTTTGCACAAAAATTCTCATAAGCAGACTGCTGTCATAGATACAAGAAAGAATCAGAATGACTCTACTTTATTAAATTCCGTACTCTTTTGGCGCTGAAGCACAAATATGTACCCAAAGCAGCACGTCTGCATTACATGAACCTACAAAGAAGCTCAGATCATATTTGTTTTGCCCTTCTTCTTTTGCTTAGCTTTGCAGAGAGCAAACTGGGCTCCATCCATGCAACAAAGCTGTTTCTCATGTACTAATGCAGTAAAATCGATTATCTTCCTGTAACTGCTATGGAAATTACTTTCAAGAACAGTTAAGTCATTGTAGTCAACACTGACCTGTATGTTAATCCTTTTTATCAAAAGATCATTAGCAGAAGGGATTTATAATACCTGCTTTAATTTCATAACTGTTATATCAAGTTTTTGGCCTGTAGCCACTCCAAATAGATCCTATCATTTCAGCAGAGGTATCTTTCTTTACTCTATACTCAGTCTTTAAATCATGTCCTTCGCTATTCATCTACAAAATTCATGCAGTAGCACAATTCACATGTACTTAGATAAAGCCACCATATCTTCTGATAATGTGTGATGATGCTGTGATTAAACATGTAGGACTAGAGCAGCTCCATGCTTATACTATAAACAACAACTGAGCCACCTACACTGTCAGCCACCTACACAGTTTCAGAATTAAAATTCCTGAGAGCATACCATATACTTCACAAGGAGTATAAAAAATAGAATTGATTTTGAATCAGATGAAAGAAAAAAGGAAGAGCTGTGAGTTCTTTGGTGCTCTGAAGCCTAAATATTGTAACATTCAGATGGAGCACGGCTCTCATGTGAAGGCGCAGCAGGGTACTGACCCCTTTACCAATTATCATTGTGCTGCGAGCTGAACAAATAGCCCCAAGTGGAAAAAGTCTAGTCTGTAAATTACCACTTTGATCAGTTATCAAATATAAAACTGTGGTAATTACGCAACTTTTTTTTAATACTTCAAAACAAGATTCCCTATAAAAGCAGTTTGTTCGTGATGACATTTTTGCAAGACATATAGACCCATCCCATGAAATCTAATATCCTGGATCTTTAAATCACACAGATTAAAAAAAAATAATTAATCTATTCTAGAGTGCCTTTACTCTCCCTTTTTGGGGAATGGGTATGACATATTTAAGAGCTTGTAACTTCATCCTAACTCAGAAGGGAACAATTTTTGAAATCTTGATAGTTTTTGTACTAGATAACTATAAAAAGATAACTCCTTTTCTGATTCTAGTTCAGTTTCCTAGTTATTTGTTCCTAACACTCTGGAGGGAGGGGGAAAAACTGGGACACTTCAGAGTAGCTTAAAACTCATCATTGAACACGCTGAAAATGAAAGCAGAATTGTCAACTTTCAAAAGAAAAAATAAGCAGTGCAGCATCACTGATGAGATGCTGTACCAATGCAGCAGGATTCATTTAAACTAGTGGGGAAGAACTAGCACCCTAGATGAAGCAATGTACAGGAGAGTTCAGACAAAAATCTACATCTCACATCTTTGTCTCCAAGCGTTTCCAGAAGCAAGAGCAGAATGGTTTTGAAATGCTCCTCCCAAACTCCGAGATTATCTTCCCTTGTGATCTTTAACAGTTCCAGGAGAGCTCCTTTTCGCTCCTCCACCCGCTCGTTGTGGTTGGAGAGCTCTTTCAGAAGATCAGCCACCAAATCTGAATGGTCAATGGGTACTTCTAGGACAAACAGAAGCAAATCATTTGGGGAAATGAGGAAAAAGATCAAGGATGCCAAGATTACCAACCCTCTACAGAGCAAAGTGCATATAACAAGCAGCCCCTCAAAAATGCATCAAATTCCAGGTGGCCTCAGTCAAGCGGGCAAGGTATTCCAACTAGCCCACAATTTCACCACAGTTCATAACACAGCTCATGAATCTGCACATGGCTTCTAATGAACCAGGAAGAGATGATGATTGAATTTCATCCAGTTCCAATAATTACTTCTACAAGATGAGAACTGCCACAGTTTTTCCCAGACACACACACCCAAAACCAGCAATCACATGCATGACCTTTAGATCAAAGTACAGTGACTCATCGATGTACTGCAAAAGAATAAAGCTAAGGTGTAGCATCACTTAAATGAAGTGAAATGCTCAGTAACAACGAGCTATTGAGAGAAATGTTTCAGTCACGAAGAGTGGAAGGTCCCCAAAACCGCGTCCCTACAGATGCATTTAGATGCTTAAGGGACTAGTTTGAGGGAAACTTGAAGCAAACGAAAATTAAAACTCCGGTATAACATCTTCTCAATAGCCACAGATCAGGTTCTGCTGGTACATGAGAACACAGAGTGTTTCATACCAAGCCTCATCTCAGATGCAAGGTAATACACAACATATGTATGGGCAGGTACATCTCCGAGAGCACTGCCCATACACAAATATACCAGAAACAGAGTGTGGTGTCTGCAGTTTTATGAGATACACTGATACAAACCATCCCGAAGCTGATCCATGTCATCATCGAACACTGCTTCCTTCAGGGCAGTCTTGTCGTAAGTGTTAATTGTGTCAGCATAAGGATAGGGGTTATATTCTCGAGCACGTGGCCCTGAAAAGGCGCGGGGAGGCTGAGTGTTAAGTAGAGAGGTTTTGTTATCTAGAGCCATCCTTCCCCCTTCTACAACATCACTGCTTCCACGGACATCACCAGTAGGCACAGCGAGGCCACCATCTCGAGACACCTGGGGGATCAAACAGAGAGAAAAGACATGAGACCGCTCAAATTCTGTGGAAGATGTAGCTTTTTTGGAGTTCACCCACCAACACGAAGAGGCATAGAATCATTTACATGTATATAATATTTGAGTAAAACTTAGATTACCACCTCTTGCCCTTATATAACTACAACTGTTCCAAAAATATCTTGTGATTATAGGGCAAAAAGCTATGCTAACATTCCTAAATCTAAGTTACTATTGCTAAAACTGCACAAGCTGGCAAAGATCATAAGCTCTGAAACAGGACCAATTTGCTAAGAAAGGGAAAGGAAGCAAAAGCAATATCCTCCTCATGAAAGTTCACAACCCATTGACTGAGGAAATTGGATGATGCTTTGCAAGCTAACAAGAAAGGAACAACTGAATGGTCTCAAAGAAAATCTTGGACCAAGGATTTTTAGCTTTGAAGGCTAACTTATCTACCAACATAAACTTGTTTGTCCAGATAGGAAGCAAAACTGTCACAGAATCATAGTATATCTCAAGTTGTAAGGGACCCAAAGCAATTATCGTTTAAGATTCCCACAAACTCTGAAGTCCATAAAACAAATGGTATCTCACATGGCAGATAATTCTGTAACCATTCATGCAGCATAACATACCATACAAGTTGTGCACTCAGAGTGATTATGGGTCCTTTCTATATCTGAAGTAATAAGCCTGTGAGGGAAACCACCCATGCATTTTAAGAACTCACATCTCCCATTACAGACCTGACTACACACACTCCATGAAAAAGCTATCACCAAGCCATGCTGAGCCTGAGAAACAGTACCACTGTTTCCTTCATACATGAGACTCCTACAGAAGCCCAGTGAGCACATTTCACAGGAGACTAGAGTTCAAAGGGAGCAAGGGACTACATTAGTGGGACCCCATAATTTAGATATAAGAAGTTAGCAACGAATAAGCAAAACACACTTGCAAGGATACAGGAGGAATAATGGATTTTGTACACTAACAATCCAAAGCCAGGTTTGAACATAGTGTTTTAAAATTTCACCTACCTGCAGACATTAATAAAATACTTACAATGTCACAGTCTTTCTTTCCATCACGTTTGATTGGTTCATTCAGGTCCTCTTGACTACGGAAACTAAATTTTTCAATCGCTTCTGTGACTCCACGAAGAGAGCTGTAGATTTCATCAGAATTTAGGTTCTCCGTGTCATAATCCAGCATACTAAAGACCAAACGTATATGAAATGTTACATATGAAATTGGAATCCGCTTTTGACTGTCAACAAAAATAATGCCAAGTTGGAGACAGATGATTTGGCATACCCTTTCTAACAGTGACTTGTAACAAAACATGGATGGAATCAAAGCAGACTTCACATTTGAGCCTCCCCTCAAACAGGGCTAAATCCAGGAGAAGCTCCACTGAAATCAGTGGCATTACATCACTGTGAGCAGAAATCAGGTCCACTGTTTGTTACATTCCACAGCAGTGAGTGTGCTAGCTTCTGTGAACTCAACAAACCTATCCCCAGCATGGTAATGGTGTTATTTAAAAAGGAAAATAAAGAAAATCAATCACCATGAGAACTCAAAGGGTTGTGACATCTGGTGGAAATGAAATCAATGAAATTTAGTTTCATAATATATCAAATATATTCTATCAATGGATTCAAATGTGACAGATTTAAATAGAAAGGAAAATGTATCTTGATGTAAACCACAGTCTAATATATCCCATTTTCATTTATAGAGGAGTAAAACCAAAATCACTTGCACGATGCCTTGATAAAAGATGCATTTCAGTATTGAGCCTAAGATAGGGAATTCTCTCACTCAAATCTGATGCTTTCTTGCAGTCTGTCTGTTCCTCTGAAATTCCTCCGCAGCACAAAGCCACACAAGTTTGGGATTCCTTGAGGAGTTATCCAAAATTAAGTTCCATGGAAAAACGCCTGGCATGAAAGGGCAGATGATATGAAAAGATGTGGCTAAGAAGAGAAGCACCTACAAGCTTGGCGAAAATGAAAAGGCATTATTGGCAGGGCTTTGCTCTATCTAGAACTTGCATGACAATCAGTTTTCCAAGAGAGATTTAATGAAGAGACCCAGTAACTGAGAACAATTTCTCTGGGTGAGTCTCAGACCTTAGTAGAGCCAAAAACAAATAAACCAAAAGAATTTGAGACATTTACATCAAGTTGTTTGTCAATAAATGGCAAGAAGTGGCTCCCTACAGGGGTGAATTACTATTTCTTAACAGTTTGGGAAGGACGACAGGATGGGTTTGGAGAAGGATGGCTGAACAAAAAGCTGTGTTCCTTTTCCACAAAAGAAAGATTCCCTATGAGGTGGGTTGCAAAAAAAAACCCAAACAGAAAATCCCTTCTGAATCCTCGGTACACAGCTATTATTTTCAATAGAACTAGAAGTAGGATGTTAAATATCCAGAACAACTGCTTTTTTTTTCTGGAAGAAACTCAGGAACTTCAGACAGAAGATAAGATTGGTGCTGTCCGATTCCTTCGGGATTAACACACTGAAAATAGCCATAATCCCTGGCTCCCAAGCAACACGCTCGCACTACACTCACGCAAGCATCAGCAGCATGTATTCTGGCAGAGAAACCAAAGAACAACTACCCAACTTTAAACAATGTCTGTCAGACCAGGAAGAAAGAGAAACCACTTAAAGAACAGACCAAGATCAGGAAACAAAAGCTGTTTATAAACCTACAGAAGTCGAAGTATTTAGGGCTTTTCAGACAGCTGAATGACAGTAATGTGATGGCTTTCCAGACAAAGTGAAGGCAGTTTTTAGAGTCTATGTAAGTATCAGGCAGGGATAGGAAAACATTTGTTTCATATGGTCTCAAAAATATTAATTTTTAGCTCAAGCATGTTTAATTCATAGATCTTACAGGGTTCTTCATACAATATTTAAGCGAACAATGAAACCGCCATTCAACAAGGTATACATGTGACAGTACCTGTGTACCCACACCAAGACATGACATGACTTACCAAAGGTCACACAATGAAATCAATGGCAAAACCCAAGAAATAATCACAGCTATACTGACACTAAATCTTCTGCTGAAATCTCTTTTTTCCTCAGGGATGAATATTGCCCTACACTGCTACCAAAGAATAGATCAAAGTACACTCTGCAATGCTAAAGGACTAAGGCAATTTCTCAACAAAAAACACTGATATGATGCATTTTTCAAAGCACAAAACCAAATTTCAATAAACATCTAAAGAATCCAGTGATTTGATATGTTAAGAGTAAGCCTGTGTAGGAGACCACATTATGGTTGTGTTCGACATGAATGAAAACTCTACATGTGAACACACACGTCTATTGACAGTATGTGCACTGGAATACTTCACAGACAACACGATGCAGGGAATAAAAAATAAAATGGAACTACACTCACCTTTCAGGAAAAAAAAAAGACACAAAAGGAAAAAAAAAAGTTATGACCCATGCAGAAAACTAGAGGAAAGTGACAGGATGAATAAGAAGTGAGTAGAGATGAGCAGTGTTTAGGGATGTCACAACATTATTTTCCATCTTCTGCTGCACTAAAACAATGCAGCTCTCTACAATTCATCAAGATACAATTTGGCAGTTTTCCAGTCTGACATGAAATACATTTTACTTTCATAAACTATTATTCAGTTTCCAATCCAAACTATGTATAAGTAATCAACAGTTTAGCATCCTCAAGCAGTACACAGTAACCCACTTCCTTGCACTTTCAAGCTCTGGGCTGGAATATATATATGTCAATTTATTCCAAACCTTTGTGTCATCTAATGAAAGGAAGAAAAAAATTCTCAACTAGTTTAACTCCAAAAATCAACATGGATCTCTTCCACAGATATCTTTGTGTCCTAGAAGAGTCAGAACATGGATTTAAAGTTCTAATTCTGCAAGTTTTCACAGAGGTACAGACTATGGGATTCTGTTTTCTCTCTCAGATGTCACAGATTCCCAGATTTTGAGCCCTCAAAGAACAATTTGTTGCTTTTCTTTCAATAGTTTTTTATTAGGAACTTCTTGCTTCAACACTATATATATCCCTTCCTCAGATAATAGGCAAATTTAAGTCAGGAGAAACCACATCTACAGAAAGCCTGTCATCAGGGCACAAACTTAAAAAAAAAAATCCAAGGAACTTAATATAGAGGTCTGACAAATCAAATTTGTATTCAGAAGGTTTTTTGATTAAAACCAGTATACAGCTTTAGTCCAGTATACTGATTAAAGATCTGTATGCAGACTGGAACAAAATGTGAGGGCACAGGAGGAGGAAGAGATGTCAAAATTGCTGATTGATAGCCTCTAAATCTTGTGGTAAGGACAATTTTAATTTCAATACTACAGATTTCCAAGATGTTCCACAATCAACACTGTGTAAGCAGCTGGTAAAAATCATATATGCAAGCTTCATCCTCATTGTCCTATGGATATTCACTACTGCAGATGTGAAAACACTACTGAGCTGTACTTGCCTGTTTGAAAGTACTTGTGTGCTGCTTGCACAGTGTAGCCAAGTTGAAAGACCTTGTCCATGCTATCATAACAAAACCACTGCCTGCTGAAAGTGCTCAGCAACTGTGTTCTGCATTGGAAACCAACTGTGAAACATATACCCATTCAGGAATCTGGCAAGGAGGAAGAGTCTGGAAAAATCCACTTTTTTTTTCCCACTTGCATGCCACATCTTCCCCAAGCAGCAAGCAAGCAGCTGCCTGTCACCTCCACTCTCTGAAAGCTATCATCATCTCTTTTCTTTTTCCAACCAAAGTCTCTGCAAATCATTTCCCACATTTGAACAAACCCCACAGTGTGAAAGGTAAATAATACTGTGACACCTCAGACAAGTTGGTTTAACAGGTAGCTTGTTACCTGGGAGAGTAAGAGCGTCTGAAAGTCTTGTGGGAAGGAGCAGTGGGGATGGAGTTAGGCTGAGAAAGGGGAGGGGGGTGCTTCGACAGCCCATCTGCACTCCAACCCCAGAACCGACTGCCGTGATCAGAGGAGAAACGAAAGAGAGAAAAAAAAAAACAGAGAAAGGAGAGGGAGAAAAAAAAGAAACTATAATCTGAGTGGCTTAGTGCTGTTATGCTGCCTTGGAGAGAGAGAGAAAAATTAATAGAAACAAAATTAACAAGAATACTCCCTTGAGCCTCACAAGTCATTGTTTTGGCCTTTATTATTCATTTCCACTTTTATTCCTAACATAATGATATGGTTCACACAAAAATAGTCCCTGCTTGTACTAACCAGTAAATTTTACGAATGAATACAGCCTCTATAAACAACTCTTAAAATGCTCTAAGTAAACAATCCCTGACCACACATCTGTATTCAAACTCTAAACAGGTATTTGCAAGCAACAGGATTTCCCTGGAAGAAAGGAAAGTTGGAGTTGATTTTTTTATCAGACACCCAAAGGTAGCTTGTAAAATTTGGTTCCTGGTGCCTCTAAAAGAGCTTTGCAGGGCTCAAGATCTAATCCTACTTCACCATATTCAAACTGACCCCAAAAATGCAGCAAGTGACAGTCCATCTAGAGTGTAAGTGTATCATGTCAATCAGGGATTTGGCCCAGGTCTCAGCAGACAAACCTGGAAAGACTGGATGAAACCAGCCTCTAAGGCAATTCAGATCTCTCATCAAACTTCCACAAGCCCCTTCTGGTTACTGTTTGATCCTGTGTCTTTGGGTCAAGGCATCCATTCCTGTGCCAATTTGTCTAACCTTTGCTTTTGTCCTGTTCCCTTTATGGTACATGGATTTTCAAAATCATCTTCTAAATAAGAATATAGACGCTTGAGCTGGTGGAGTATTCAGGACACTGCTTTGTTTCTATTAAGTTTAAGCATACTGTCTTGGAAAGTCACATTTGTATACACGCAAGTGAAAGATATTGCAGATCAGAAGCGGCAAACAAATCAAGAATTGCTCCAGTGCAAACAGCAGCAAAGATGGTTGAAAACTCTGAAGAGTGGTGTCAAGAAAGTCACTTGTTAACCAGCAATCCAAAAACATAACTATTACATGCAACTGTTACAGAAATACACCAGATGCCCAGACTGCTGATCAGAAGTCTCACAGCTCAGGTCTCACCTACCTGCAAACGTGCCACCAAACAATGCAGGGTTGTCCTTATTGTATAACATGGGTGGCTTATTTTAATTCTTTTTCCATGCCTTGCCTCGCTCAACTTAATACTAAAACTGTCAAATTTTATTTTTAACAGTATTTTCTATTGTCAGTGAAAAAACAAGCACGTAAACTTACATAGCCAAATAAAATTGTTAGCCTTTTATTCTGATGCATTTCCTCTAGAGATCTTCAAAGGACTAAACTGTTTTTTTTTTTAATAATTGGAACTACACACAGGTTTCTCAGCTACTAATAAAGGCAGAAACAGTAGGGCATTCATCTAATATGCCTTCAAATATTCCTACAGAATTCTAGGTGAAAATTCACAACCTGAATGTAACATTTGAGATTACAGAAGTTCATTTGCCATTCAGAATGGTAGTCTTACACTAAAGGACTTCACAACTTAGTATCTTCCTTTTTGTCATACTGCATCATTTACTAAAGCTCAGAAGATTTTCTCTGTCCAGCACAAACTCAAGTCATTCATCTGAGCATTGCCCAGGAAACATTCTTTCCTCTCAGTCAGAAATCTGGGGGATTTTTCCTATTATTTTCAAACTTCCCAAGTCCCCTGCTTTTCTTCTTCAGAAAACACCTCTCTCCTCCATAACTCCTCTCCCCAAAAACTGTCAAGACAAAAAAAGCAGGTACAAAGGCAGAAGTAACTCACAGATGCAGTGGATATATTCTAGTGATCATGAAGCAGAACTGGATGGAGGAAATGAAAACAGGAGAAGGAAGGACTCTGGCCAAGGCCCTGAAAGCATGTTACTCTTCTGAAGACACTAACATCAGGAGATACTTAAGCAGATGTTACAATCTGGATAGGCAAATTCGCTGTTTGCATCAAAGTCCAGTTCAACCAAACCATTCAAAATCTATCCGGAGAGCTCAAATACATGTACACACAAATACACACCCCTCCCCAAAAGATCATCAGTCACCTGGAATTTAGTTGTGATGGCAATAATATGGGAGAAGTAATGTGACCTAAGGGCAATGGCATAAACACATACTATAGAAAGTCCGTATCAATGAAGCCTTTCTGATTGATATTAAGGATATCGTCCACAAATGGTTAGTAATATGGGAGAGCAGCTATGCTTAGAAGCATTTTTATATTCCTACAGGACCCAAACTATCCTTTCTACACATATCCCAGCCCCAAAGACATCTCTGTCCCTAGATATGACTTCTCCAATCTGTGCATCAAGAAAAACTTCAAAGGAAAGTACAATCTTCAAAACCAAAGCTGGCATTAAGAACTGGAGATAATCCTTCAACTGAGTGCACTCAGGCTGCGTGTACAAGACATAGGCACAGACAAGGTAAGCAGGGCTCGCACATGGAGCACCCCAGGAAGCAATGGACATACATAACCTTGGTACAACCCTCTGGCAATGGGTCCCATAAAAATGTAAAGCCAAGCCTAGTTTCAGAGGAGGGATACACAGAGAAACCATGTGAATCTTCATCCTTTTACACTGCTATCAGAATGACTCAGGTGTGCTCATTTTCCAAGTTTGTAGATAGAAAAGTGACATTTTACACCACTGATGAAGAGCAAATGACAAGCATTTGTAATGGAAACATGACACAGAAGCATCTATATCAACTGCAATATTGCAGTGCATCCTACATCCTGTAATCTGTTAGCACATCTTCTAAAGTCTTTTTTCTGAAAGGACGACCACATGTACTCTTCAGAAATAGAGCTAAATTCTCCCTTGTTCTGTAAGTCAGGACCATGATCAAACTGTGCTACCCAAGACATTTTCAAGAAGGATGCAGTCCAGCAGAGCATCAGAAGCTACTGCCACTGATTTGCAGTAATTGCCATGACCTTTTCTACAAATAGTAAAAATCTGCAGCTACTGCTCAGAGGTCACTCACCACAAAAAAAAGCAAAACTTCTCCCTTGAATATTTTAAGAGCTTTTACAGCAGCTTCCACCTCCATCTATCATTGAAGAGTAACTTTTACACATCACTCTCGAACAACTAAATCCAGCAAGGAAGCAGGACACGCTTCTTGAAAAGACACCTAAATTTTTGGATCAACACCTCCAAGAACTCCATAGAAAATTGAATGATTGTTTTCTAAAGGAAATTCCTGACCAATGCATCAGTGGCAGTTTTGTCTTGACAACTTAATGGCAGAATGCTCTGGAATTACATGCCCTCCCCAACTACTCCTTGAGAACCTATCACATGGAAAAAAACCCCTCCAGTTTCTAAACCCAAAATGCTAGAACAGTAACAACAAAGTATTAAGCGTACACTGAATGCTTTAATCAGTATTTTGATACGTGCACCCTGACATCAAGAAGTGAGAAGAATGCAAAGACAAATTGCGAAGCAGTGAGCGAAGTGGCAAAACACAGTTGTGTCCCAATGGCAAAACCCAAAAAGCATGGTAAAAGGTCATGGATTTATAAAATAAGTGTCACATGCAAACCTGGCCAGCAAAGCCACAACGTAACCACAGGGAGGAGACATATGATAGTTTATAACTTCCCATGACAGAAATCAGCAGAACAACGCTCAAACTAGTAAAAAACTAAGCAACATAGTTGGAACCATTCCCCTAAAACTCTAACACTTAGTTTCTTAATGAAACCTTTGTAGAAGAAAAAAACTCATAATAGGCAACTTGACCTTGGCTTGCAACCTAGTTTTGGATTACAGCAGATTTAGGGGTCACAAAGATGTATTTAGATATCCAAAATTTTCTCAGGAAACCCCAGGTGCTCCTCATATGCTGCTGGAATTAGTATAACTACTCATTAAAGGCTAAAACCTGTGTTTTTCCTGACACATGGGAACTCACATGTCTAAGCATCCCTCCGGACAGGGTTTAGCAAGTCACAACAGGGCTGATCAACAGATTTCAGTGTTAAGTTACTACACTGGCCTACAAACTGCAGCCCTCACCCAATATGTTTCCTTCTGTCTCTTCCATGATAAAGGGAAGTGACCTTTCACGGAGAGGGCAGGCAGACAAGAGCAGCAGCTTGTAAGCTTTCCCAGAGTGAATCAAAGCTTGTCTAGGTAACAACCTAATACTTTCCTCCAATATTTCTATGGTCCCAGAGCATACTGTTTAAATTCTTATCTGCTCTGCTCTAAGTTTTTATGGAGCAAAACATGTATATTCCCAATATCCAGGAGTCTGTGTGTGCTCAATAAAAGGTTTTGGAGTGGATCAATATATTCTAGGGTATTCTTCAGCAAAACATCAGGTTGCAACAGACCTGCTGACCAAAGGATCAGGCCACTGTTCTGCTGATGAGCAGCCAGAAGAGTGACTTGAGAGGTATTCAGCATTGAAACACAGTGACCACCTCTGCTTGTTTTGCATCCTCACAAAGCATAAGAGGGGAACAGGAGATTCAGTACTTCTCTCAGCAGCACAAGCATTGTACTAGAGCCAGATGAAGTACTGATCACAAGGGCACACCTAAAAAATAGACACAATCTGAAACCCTTGACCTGAAAGTCATCACATACACTTTGTGATATTTGCAACCTCAACAAGACCTCATTTCTAATGCTGCCATTTAATATTACCTTTATTGAACCCACAAATGTGATTCTGGAGAAGGCCTAGTTATGAAAGAAAATTAATATTACAAGACAAGACATTAAGATTATAGAGATAACATGAGGACTGGAACACTGAAGTCAATCACCAACCATGTATTATCATGTTCAAACCCTGTTTCTTTGGAGCAATCTACTGTAAACTTTTGGTCTTGTTTTTGCTTTCAAAGTGAGTCATATTCTGCAAATGCACACTCAGTGTTGAAATCTCTTAATATTTTGCAAGTGGTTTAATTAGCCTGCCGCATTACCTTGGAGACAGTCCACCATGGGAACAGTTGGTAGGTGAAGTTAAGGGGCTGGTTCTGCTGCTGGAGTGCCGGGAAGGAGTCCGACCAAGGGTATTGCTGGGGGAACCCTGGCACAGAAGCAGGAAGACAGGGATTAGCAATGTGTTGCAATGCACAGGCAGGAACACACAACAGGTCCAAATATTACCTTTGTTTGTGCTAGACAAGCTTAGTGCAGTTTTGATTCTGGCTCTTGACCTAAAAATCTGCAGCCATGGTTCACGTAGTGATTAATATGTTCTTGAAGGTACTGCTCTGAGGATAAAGCAAGCACCTGTGCACTCTTCTACAGTCCACAGTACCTGCAATTTTAACTATGCAACATGCATAGCCTGCAAATATTGCCAGAGAAACGGTTTATCAATCCACCAGGCTACCCAGCTTCTCAGACACAATTTGCCAGGCTCCAAAGTATGCAGACCATTACCCTGGCTATTTAGCAATTTAATTATGCAGCTATTTTCCACATTGTCTAAAGCATTCTGATTGTGCTTGCTGGGCATAAGTAAGCAATCTAAATTACCATTTTTCCACTGGCCTGCACAATCATTTATACCACAGCAAAATGAGTAAAAATTGCTCCCAATTCTAACTCTCTTTACACAAAGTTGAAGGTACTAGAGAATCCAGCTCGTTTGCCTGGAAGCCTAATGCTGCAGTTCTAGCTTACACAAAGGTCTACTTGTCTCTATGGAAGTGCAAAGATAGGAGGGTTCAAATTCCAGCAAGTTTCACAAGATTTCCACATTAAAAAGGAAAAAAATGCCCTAATCCCTGCTGTTCTGGGGGGAAAAGAAGTTTAGAAGCACACTTAAATCATCTACTAATATATTCATTTAGAGAGTTAAAAATATGTAAGAGCTTCACGTAAAACCAGAACATAAGGTAAGAGGTGTAGACTGAGAAGACCTTGTAGGTCACATCAAAGATCCTGCAAGCTTCTTAGTAGACAATATAGTTGTTATTAAACTGATTTCAATAGTAGTAGTAAGCCCAGAAAAACTGTGCTATCAGGATCTCTGTTTTAGCCAAAACGTCATTACTGGCAGGATTTTCAAAAGCATCACCAACTTGAAAGCACAAACCCCACCAAATTTTATGCGCTTCTCAGTGATGTTTTTTTTAAAAATCTGAACTGATTATGACTATATTAAATTTAAAAATAACAGAGCTTTTTTGTTTTAATGGTCCCTATAAAAGCAACATCAAACAGAAGCCTCCGTCGCCATATTGCTTCAAGACAACAGTTACAGATAATTTATGCTGCCGAACATCTGCAACAGCTTATCAATGAGCTGGTGTCTTTGGGGCTCTGCTGTTTGCAAGGACAAGGGCCTCTTACCACACTGGTGTTACTGGAGTTCTTGAGGTGGTTGTGCAGGAGCTTGGTAGCACCATCCTGGAATGTTTTTGGCAAGGCACCAAGTAACATGGTAAACTCGGGAGTGTTCAATTCAAAGAGAGAAATCAGGACTATTTGTGCTGCCTGAAAAGAAGAAAGAAAAGACCATCAGTTTTTATTCTTTGATAAAAGTATGCATTCTGTTGGTAACGATCCTTATGGTAAACAACATGTGTTTCATTTAA
Organism: Strix aluco; assembly: GCF_031877795.1. Classification (NCBI taxonomy): domain Eukaryota; kingdom Metazoa; phylum Chordata; class Aves; order Strigiformes; family Strigidae; genus Strix; species Strix aluco. Next base: position 13,990,374 of record NC_133936.1, on the reverse strand, counting down.
AAAGAAGACTCCTATACTAGACCAATTTTTGACATGTTCCTTGTGACGTGTCAAGGAATTGCTAACTGCTGTAGTTAACTTTTTAGTTCTCAGAGCTTACAATATACTTTTGCGTTCATATCATTAACATCTCAGATGTGAAGTGTAGAGCTATTCACAGCTAGTGAGAAAACTGTACCATCGTCCTGTCCAGCACATTTTCAATTGAACAGGTTACTGGAAAAATTTACAGGAAACAAATAAAACCAGAAGGTCAGATAAGTATGAAGAATGTAGGACTGCAATTTGTCATTCCTGGGCTATTTTAAGTGCAAACAGGATTAGTTCTTTTCATACCCAAACTCTCCTCTTCCTAAGGATCTGACAAGTTTGTTTCGTCAGATAGACAACTCTGTTTTCCCCACCTCTCCTTGTAAGTGTCACCACTGAGGCTGTTTCAGCAACAGAAGACTCCATCTCAAGTGGAAGATCTACTGGGATGGTGAAAACCACCTTTCTCTCATCCATGGACAGACTAAAGTCCACCAGATTCCCTAAATTTAATAAGTGAAACCAGGGTACCACTGAAACAATTCAGAATTTTATCATTAATTTTACTAGACAGGGTTTGCCCTATCTGCCTGAAGAATACCTGCCAGAACAGGATGTCCACTAACTCCATTAGCAAACATACAGCTCTGTGCATCCTGAAATAAGACAATGGAATCAAATGGGAATGGAAGCAGAATAAATCAGAGTGCATATCTGCAAGAGTAATTAACATCACATGTTCCTAACTAGACTTCTCCAGCAGCGTACAACTCACATGGATTACACCAATTACCTTTTTTTTCCCCCCTGCCTTTGCCTTGAAAATATACAAAAGTATAAAAATTGATTAAAAGAACAATAAGAATGAGGCAATGATGAAGGACCTCTGATGGTCTGCAGCACCACCTTCTCCAGTGGGGGTGTAGCCATTGACACATCAACCTCCAGACTACATATCTGGATACAAAGTAGTGGCTTCAGCTCACAAAATAAGAAGCAAAGCTACACACGCACTTATTCTGTAAAAGCATACATACAGGCTTAGGAAGAGCAGACACTTGTGTCTGACCCTTTTGGGAACTTTCTAAAAATGAAAAAGAGCTTTAAAGAGGGTAAAAACATAACTCACTGCTGTGCCAATAACTGTACACTCATTGTTCTCATCAATTCAAAGAAGGAGTTTTTAGTAAGTAATGTGTTTGTAAAGTTGCAATAATTAAGTGTATCTGCAGTTCCCTGTGAAGTGGAATCCTTTAGCAGATGATGAACTCGGGTACACAAAAACCCTTTCATAGTGGAGGGGAATCAAAGTACCTCATTGTTGCAGTGTGCAAATTTCAATTCAAGCTATGCTGTTCCTTCTGCTATCAGCCCCAATTTGCAGTAACACAGCTTTGTATATAAAAACATTTTCCATCCATGAAAGTTTGGTAGGTAACATCCTTTTCATATGGCCAGCAAAAAACTGAGGCACACAACACTCGAATGGGCTTCCAAGGACTGCAGCAAACAACAGGTCTTCAGACTCTTCATTCCAGATCGATCATGCTGTCTCCTGCCAAAACTCTCACTGACTTGAATGGAAACACAGTATGTCATTATTCACGTCACACTAAAGATCTAAGGATGAAAGAAGTGGGGAGATAATTTCCCCCATGGCTTTCTTAACTCCATACTCTACCCTCCTCTGACCTGAAGTTTTGGGCAACTCTGCCTTGAAGCCTGCCTGGTATCCAACAAGAATGAGTATTTCTGTCCATTTTGATCCAAGAACTTTTAAGTTTTCACCAGCATAGTATTTTCTGTAATAAAAATATTACTGCAAACAAGAGATCTCAGAACAACAATCACCATGTTGAACTGAATGCAAGGTGACAAGTCACGCCAAAGTACATTCCCGTTTGTGAATGACATGCATATCTGGGATGGTTAGGAAGTGCACATGCAGATCTTCTGTGTCAGAACAAGCAGATCTCATATTCACTGAGATAAAGAAAACCAGGAAAATTTATCGACAAGGTTCCCAGGTTGAGAGATTGCTCAGAAACTAGAATATCTGGAGATATTAACTGGTAAGTCAGGAGCTGCCCAAGGTACAGTGAGGTGGGAAAGGATTTCAGATACATTTATCCCACATATCTCCCACTGATAGATTAAAAAGAAGGTCATCCTTGGAGACCTCCTAAGTAAACAGAGCAAACCAGCTGTAAGAGCACATGCACTCCATGATGTGACATTCTGGAGGTACCTCTTGTGTGCCAGAGAGGTCTAAGATGCATCTCACAGATCTGGGCAAAATCTTCACCTAAGCTCCACCTGGGACTTTATGACCCTGTGGCTTCACTCTGACACAGAGTTATCTAAGTGTTACAGTTTAACACTAAACACAGATGTTGTGCTACAGGAGTTATCTGAGGGAAGTCTCAGCTCCCAGAAGTCACTTCAATTTTGTTCCATTTCTTTGTTTCGGCTTTAACAAAAACAGAACTGTGTCCACATTCCCTCTTTGCACAAAATACAGCTTGTCTTTAGGAGTGTCTGCCAGTATTCTGTGTACCCAGTGCTCTTCAGTAGCTTTGCTGTTGCCTGCAAATAGGTCATTGGGCTGTGAATGAAGTGCTGTACAGCCGCCCACAATGCTTACAATCTTCTGTGGCCTGAAAGAAAGCAGACCTATAGTCTATGCTTTTTGAAATAAAGCCAAGTACTACTACAGCCTGGGAGTGGTGCTCCAGTAAAGCTCTCAAAAGCAACACTGGAGTTATGTGGGTTAACCTTGGCTGTGTTCTTTTTAAATAGTCCTCAGCCACCCAACTGCACCTCTAGGTTTATTTCAGGCAAAAGCCATTATGTGAAAGTTCACCCATGATTTCCTACTTAAGATTTAACACACAAAGGTCTTCATCCCTGCTACCATAAAAATCAAGAACACTGGTCTGACCTCAAAAGCTGGAAGGTCCATGCTAGCTTGAAATTACATTTATAACGTGCTCTAAGTTTCACTTTTGCAATACTTCCCAGTTCTAATACAGTTAATTTTATTTCAGTAATGAAGAGCATCAGAAGCAGCATTTCTACACCTGTCTTAATAGATAGATCTGGACACACTTGATAATCCTCTAAGTTTCATTTATCTAGTCAAAGGACATCTTTTAAAGATAATGTTCCTAAGAGTCTTAAATCTGTGGATTTTCAGCTTGTGACAAATCAGAGGACATTTTAATAATCTCAGAATCACTGGTCATTTCTGAAAATCTTGGCCCTTGTTTCATTAGATTACTCAAGGAGTAGATAAATTTAAAACAAGCAATAAAAAAATTTCTGTACACAATGTACAAACATTCTTCATGCAACACTCGTGTTTGATGATATATAGTTTGAAGAAAGAGTAATATCTAAATTTTCCCTTGCCTTTGTGTCCCTGTACCATTAGTGTGGAACACTAATCCATCTCTTTTCAGTGACATAAAACATAGACCCTACAAATTATCTAATCTTAATGAAGCAGTTCTCCGCTGGCTTGAGCTGGAGAAACTCCAGTGACTTCAGAGCCTGACTATGCTAGTGAGGGGGTCTGGCTCCACGTCAGCTTCTTGAATCATTTGCAAAGGATCACTTATGTAACATCATTATTTTCCTTATAACAATGCAGTGAGAGATCAGGTTCCACAAGCCAGTAGCAGCGCCCAAAGTTTCACATGTAGGCCAATGCAATTCATGCTGTCCAACACTGCTAGCTGCTAAAGGGACACAAATGCTTTAGCAACTTATGTTTTTTGTTTTCACCTATATAGTGGGTGTTGGCCAGATATATCAAAATCTGTAACCTCTGTGACTTGATGGAATAAAGTCTCTTTGAAATGGTTTGGGCTCATTAAGCAAAAAGATCAAGGCTAACTGGAAAAATCCACTGATTTTAGAAAGGAAATGTGGTCAGTGACCTAAGCCTAATACAAGTGCCTTATGATTGCTGCTGTCACTGGTCCAATAGACCAAGCAGAATAAGCAGCTAGTTGCCTGAGATATATGAAAGCAGTTTTCAAGTTACTCAAACTTTTATTGGTGATGGGCTCACAACACTGGCAGCCCCATAGAAGGAGAGGACCTCATACCCTGATTGCTTATGAAGGACTACAACAAGACAGTTAACAGAAAAGCACACCAAAGCCAAAAATCACTTCACAGACACACTTTTTTCAGGCTCCCCGTCAAGGTCTCTTTACACAGCTAGACAGTTGAGTTGAGACTGCAAACATGATTAGTGTGATTAGTGCACACAGCTTTTAGTCTACCTGTTTACATTTCTCTTCCAAGTTTCCTTCACCAGGCCCTGAGGAAGCTGTAGTTGTCCTAGCTGGCAAATCCTCACCCACCCAACTATGCATGGTCTGGGTTTGACAAACAGGAAAGTTGATATTATTTAGAGAAAGCATAGAGATTTCAACTAAATCATTTAAACAGTACACATGCTATCTTTTTGCAGAAGAGCTTTAATCAGTTGCTTGCTTAATTTCAAGTAACAAAAAGCATTAATATTTGATTTAATCAAGAACAGCATTTCTTTCAGCGGAGAGCAGCACTGGATCAAGATTAAATTCAGCCACAACTCTCAGGCTTACAGATCATCCTTTAGTTCTCCTACAAGGCTTTGCTTTGGCAACCTCCTGATGGCCTCCATAACCGCTTGAAAAGCTCTGCTGAAGTGCAGAGCCTAGGCAGTGCTGCACTGAAATAGCACTTGCATCTGTCCAGTCAGGAGTAAGGGAATAGGTGCGTGCATCTGCCCGCACCTGTCCTTGCAGATGTCTCTAAGTTCAGAGGAAGAAGCAGTTAAGAACATGCAAAGTCCTGACTCCACTCCAGACATCAGTCTGATAGACCACACTGTCTACAAATGCCTTTTATCCTGTGATCAGTTCAGGGAAGATCCACACTAACATCTACTCATTTTGACAAACATAATCGTACTCTGTATGCATCATTCCTTTCACCATCCAGTCTAAGGCAGATGTGGTTTTAACAACTTCAGGTACACTGGAACAGAGAAGCTCTCTCTCTCATGTCACTTTGAATTATACTAAACTGAAGATCAAATATAGATCCACTGAGATTGAGAGGCAGCAGTGATACATTAGGCAGCTTCTATTAGCACACATTGGCATAGGGCAACACTTCGATTCTCTGATGAGCGTAGCTGATGTTAAGTGAGTTAATCCACATCTACCAAGGGTGTTCACAGGCTCTAAACAAGTGTTATTTGACGGTACTTTCCAGCAGACAATTAAGTGTTAGCTGGCACTAAGCTAACAAACTATCTATCAAACCAAACCTCCTGCTTGTTCCTTTTCCAGGTCTAGAACCAGATGAGTATGGACATCCACATTACTGATATGGTAATATGAAGCACAATGGCAAAGTTCATACATAATCCAAGCATGTTAGCTTGAGCACAAGTTTTTAAACACACAGTTTTCCCAGAAGATTTCTATTAGAATATGCTGTTTACATCCACATCCTGAAAAGGAAGAATTTGTTTAACAGATTTAAATTCAGAATTCACGTACAGATTAAATCCACATTGCTATTGTGTTTTATACAGCACACACTTAATACATCATGAAAGGCTTTTACAAGTCATGGAGATGGTTGCATTACATGTGTCAAAGGCATCTCAGACAAGTGCCAGCAAAAACTATGCAGCACTAAATCATCATATATTCAGATTACTGGTCTATAATGGATTACAGCTCCTTATGTGTGCTGTTGTTTTGTGACCTGGGCACAGTAAAGACTGTGCCAAAAATGTTCATTATTTCTGGAGAGACAGATGTTACCCCAGAAGTCAAGCTGATGAAGGCTACTCTGACTAACTTCGCTCCTTACAAAACAGCATTTGTTGCAAAAACAGGTTGCAGGACTAGAAACAAAGGTTACATTTCATTAACAACTGAGAAACTTTTATTATAAACCTGGCACGATGCAAGTCCGAATTCTGAGGGGGAGGTTCCCACGTATAAGCTAAGAAAGAAGAAAAGTTACTGAAGTGAGATGGTTTGTAATGGAAATATGCACTTCAATCTGCTTGGAGTTTCAAAATGCTAGAGTAAGAATGGCACATTTATCCATCACAGTGAAGAGAAAACAGCCCGTGGTCTATTTATTGGATGGTGTTACAAGGCATGATGTAAATTTCACCTCTAATCTCAATTTTTAAAATAGATACATCACCTATACTATGTAGAAGTGTGTGGTTATATAAATTGCACATACACACAAACATATTATGCAGACATAATATAAGCATGAGTATATACATTCTGTGAAGTAATTTCTTCGTATCTCGTATTATCACGCACTAGCTCTTACTGTTTCAAGCAAACTGAGAAAATGTGCTTATATCACAAACTGCTTTCAATTCAAAGGATACTAGAAGGCTGTATAAATCTAAGAAATTCATCTGAAGGAAATCTACCCCAGCACGATGTTTCCAATAACCACGTGATGATTTTCTGGCCACTAATGTTGGGAGAAGCCATTTTCCTTACCCTGCGTACACTAAACACATTTGTGCTCTCATAGCTCTCTAGCATCAAATTCAAAACAAACAGAAAATGATGGCTACTATTTTGGAAACACAGCTAGGACACAGAGATCCTTTTTGTTCTAATAGTATTAAATCAAGTATACACTGAAGTCCACCAGGTGCCATTTTTGATGTATTACACTACTTTTCCTAACACTGACTATGTTTAAATGCCTGAAAGGAGTGCCTCTCTGCATTAAGGTTGGTTGAGTTTGACTTATTTAGAAATATCCTTTGGCTAAAAGGCTGACCTCAGCAGTCCTACTTAAGACTCCATAAGCCTGAAATGAAATCCTAAGGCCTGGTTCTCTGGTAAATTGGCTGTTCATGGAGTCCATGAGACACACAAATCTGGTGTAGGAATATTGCAAGAGTGCTAGAGAAATCTCTGACCCAGAAAGGCAAGGGCCTGCAACTGGGGAATATTAAAACAATTTGCCATTCAAAAGCATTTCTGCAAACATCCTCTTTGCCACTGCTACTGTAACAGGCCATGACCAACAGTGTTTATTGCCTAACACCAGTGAAGATGAATGATGCCATTTCAGCTCACTAAAGAGTCTTTGGGACTGCTTTTACAGTGAAGCTTCTGTGCCAGAATTGCTCAAATTAACCTGATGCTAGATGGAAAATTAAAGTTCCAGGAGAAATTTTAAAGGTCTCATGGCATCAGGTTGCAAAGGACCCCAATTTCATTTCCTTAGCAGAGTTTGCTTTCCTGTCTATCACTGGTCCTCCTAAAGACATCACAGCAATATTTTATCCAAACTTGCTCTGGGCTTTATTGATAGATATGATTTCCTTATCAAAGTGACAATATCAATATTTCTCAAGAAATGACATCTAGGACTATTAGTTAAAGAAGTAAATACCTCTTCATTGGCTGTTTGAGCATATGAAGAATTTGTTGACCTGCAGCTTTCTCTCTGAAATCTTCCTCATCTTCAAGTGTAATTCAGAAACAGTTTCTCAATTAATCAGTTTGAGGAAAAAAATCTGATCCCAAACTTGCTTTCTTTGGGCACCTCTAGACTTCACCTGCAAACCAGTGACAAAGGGCCCTATCCCTTGGTAGTCTGAGGGGGACTTCATCTTCATGCAAATCACAGTAACACAAGCGCTCTCCTGGGCTCTTTGATTCATTGCAATGGTTCTAGCTTCTTACCAAGTCCCATCCACTGTCTGTATTCAAGGGTAGCTTGGCCAAACTCATTAACAAGTATGACAGTTGAAAGAAAAAGTTTTCCCAGTTACATAAGTGGAAGGCAGATACGAGGTTGCCCATAACGTGTCAAAATACATTCAGTCTTGTAAAATAAAACTGCTGTAGGAACATGTCATCAACAGAGAAGCCAGTCAGGATATCTAGCACAAAGAAAAACTTTCTTCTTCCCTGAGATTAGAAGTCCAAATTACAATCAGGCAATACAGATCTTGTTATTTATCATTAAAACCAAAGCTTGGCTGATTAACAAAATGGTAGGCAATGTCACTGGCCCTTCACCTCAGAAGGCCTTCCTCCCCTTCAGCTTGTATAAGTTCCTCCTAAACACTAAGATGCTGTGTGTCCTCAGAGAACTCCACCCCCTCAAATGCTGAGCACACACTTTTAATAAAACTTTCCATTCGCCTGAGCCTTGGACAGGAGACTTCTTTAGGCTTCAGCCAGAGTCAAATCAGAAGCCTCATTCTAATTTCCATTCTCAAACTGATGGCTCTTTTCCAAGATCAAAGTATTTTCCCACACAGAGCCCAAGTCTGTCATCCAAATTCAATAAGCACATTTTACCTACATAAGGATTACACAATAACTTTGCTAGCAATATTAGTGATAACATGGTGAAGTTACTGACTTAATGTCCTCAGACCAGTCATAGCAATATTTGCATTACCATTGTATTACTTTCCTGTGTGGTAATTAACTGGCTTTTGTAAAATGATTTCATCAAAGCTTAAAACATTTTCCAGAGGAAAAAATCAGGATTAATTCCCTGTTACAGAGAAGAATAAACCAAGGCAGAGATAAGTCAAGTACATCACACAAGGTTAGACGCTACTGCAATCAAAATTAGAGCTCAGTTATCTGAAATCCTCATCTGTGCCCTGCCCATTGATATATTTTGCTTAGAGAAAAAGCAGCAAACCAGCTGTATGTGCAGAAATTACCAAGAGGCGCTCTCCTTGCAGTGGAACCACGTCCCAACCAGATCTCCACCCAGTGCTGTGTGACCTGTTCCCACCCAATGGCTTTTGTTCAGCATGGAGGACAAATGTCTTTCACCTTTCTTCTAGCACGGCTTGCAGGAAGTAAATCTCAACTTGAATGCAGGGTAAACACCCATAAGTATTCACAATCTTTAAAACAAGATAAATATTTACCTGTAACACACTGCAGATCACCTTATTTTAAACAAAGCTTGACAATAATTTTGACTGTACATAGTTCATGGCTACTATCAGTAGCTTAAATGGTTTCTGCCCTGAGAGGGAATCACGACATTTTGTCAATGGCACTCTGTAATATCAACTGTATGTTCCCCAAGGGACATCATGTTTTTCTTGTGATAACAGAGCTTATGCTTAGCTACAGATATTATTTCATACGAGAACATAAACTGTTTTATGCACAACAGCATCTCCTTTGACCAAGTTTCCTTCTGATTTCATTAGCTATAAAACATGATCTGTAGTTCAAGCCAGGTGTCAGACAAGTTAAGTGTGCCTATTAAGTATGCTTAAGAAGTCATCAGAAGAATATGCAAAGTTTATTAATAAAGCTGTATCATTCAGTTTGAAAAAGGTTTTTGGACTAAATGCCAATTTTTGTTTCATTTTCTCCAGCACTATGGGGCTGGGATCTCCATGAGCATCACACAAAGTGAAGAGTAGTAACAGATAGATGATCACTAATAAAAGGATAATCTCACTATTGACTGAAAATAAAATCCGTTTTGTGAACAGACCTCTTGATTGCTACCATAGGATCAGATCTGCACAACTAATTGCTGTGTGCACACAGCAGCCACATGCTTTCCCCACTGAGATCATTTATATACTTCACCACGAGCATGAGCAAGGTTGTTTTACCTGCATCTGCTCAAAGGTAGAATCCAGACAGAACAACATGGCCATCATACGCACAGATGCTACTTGCATTAAGGTAGCATTCAGTAACTCAAATCTGGGTGAGAACCACACTGGCTGCAGGACTACATTTCTTGAGAGAAAGAGTCCCTGTCTCCATGAGTAGTTGAGCACTGGCATTGCTGTTCCACCAAGTCAGACGCAGTGGTACTACACATGGACTGGACCACTACAGCCAAGATTCCTCAGCACCAAAAATAAAGTGTGCTCTTATCGGCTTGCCGGAGCTGAGTTAATTGCACTGGTCGTCTCAAAGCCAGATTCTATTGAAAAATTACCTTTTTTTACAGGCTTCTTGTAGTACTCTGATCATTTGAAGACTGAACTGGTTCTTCTCCCTCTCCCCCATAACCTCAAGCGTCATCTCCATTTTTAGGTTGTGACAGTGTTTACAATGCCTGTCTGCTTTGCACTTGGAAAACCTCAGATCCTTAAGGCCACCATAATACCTTCCAAAAGGGCAGAATCTTCTGATGCTTAAACAAATCACCTTGATATAAGAAAAGGTACTTTATCTCCAAGTTATAGTCTTCAAAAAAGGAAGAGAATTTTTAAATTGTGTTCTTCAGAACGTTTCACCTGTCTGGGTTGGCCCTTGATAATCCAGTTCCGTTACTGCATAATGAATTTATTAGTCTGTTAACTACTGTCCTGACAGAGATAATAGCCAATGATTGCTTATAAATCCTTTGCTGCAGTGTTTCCTCTAAAGCCTGTGGTTTGTACTAGGTTCTTAATAAAATCATAGTGCAGCAACAGTATGATGAAATAAAGATCACCAAGCACTCATTTTGAGTAGCCTAAGTTAGACTAACTGTGTAATAATTTATCTGAAAGCTACAGGCATCAGAGGCAATCCAAGTCACATGCAGGTTTAAATAAAAATAACTTAGAATCAGTAATTTCTTGTCAGCTCCAAGGCACTTGCCCAGGTACTGCTCAGGTTGATTTGCTGGAAGTTTTGTCAGAGCTCTGCAAGCCTTTGAAACAGATAGAAGGATGGACACCACATTGTGAACACCTGTTCCTCACTTCCCACAGCTTCACAGCAAAGAGCCAAATTTTTCAGCTGCTGCAAATCTCTTCACCCAATTTTGCATGCAGCAACGATGACCCCTAATGGTGGAATATTTATTCTGCTGAGCAATATGCAGAGATTTGCTTTTCGATGTATATTTCTACTTAAATTAAAAATCCCTCTTGCAGACCACCAGCAGAGTAAACTGCTTGAGGTTTACTTGAACTGTAATAGAGAAGCAGCTTCTTTGCCTGTTTAATTCTTTCTGACTTTGTACATGGACACATCAAAATGGAAACACATATTCCAGATCTAAGTCCACAATTTAAAGTCACCCTTTTTTTTGGAGGCAGACTATCTTGCAGAAGCAAATTTCAGCCACACTGATGTGAATAAAACCTGCAGAAAGTCTTCAGAAAAGAGGATGAGACATTTTTCTCTAGGTCCAATCAGCTGTATGTCAGAAAGCAAACAGAAGGCACCCAAAAAAGCTTCTTTGAAGCCTTGTGTCAGCTATCAGATAATGTTGCAGTTGCAACACCTTTGATACCCAGTGATCTTCTCATCAGAATCAAATAATCACTAATAACAAAAGTAATTTTCTTATTTCCAAAGTCGTAAACCCATGTTATTCTAGTAATTAATTCAACATTTTAAGTGCATGCAGAGTGCAAGAGTCTCATACAATTTTTACATTCCGAAATGCCTGAAGCTTTGTTCGGCTTTTTTTTTTTTTTTAAATCCAAATAAATTTCAAAGCCTTTAACTCCTACTGGAATCTACTTCTACATCTGGGCTGGGAAGGTGATTTGAAATTATGTTACAGATGTCAGGTACATAAAACTAAGTCACTTTTCTCTTGGGAGATATGAGTATCACTATCTGCCCCATTTTAGCTTGCCTGACACTTGCATCTAGAGCAAGATAAAGAACAAGGTAACTATTACCCAGGCCTGACCTAAATGTGTCATTTTTTTCCAGGTTGAGATAAACACACAGCTTTTAAAAGAAGAGAGTTGAGAGCCCCTGGCAGCTTACTGATTTGTTTATTTTCTTTTAACAATACTGTAACAGAGTTGTGCTAGATTTCATTTGAGTCTACAAAGCACAGAGCCTTCACCTAAATAAACAAAAACCTAGACATATTTCCAGACTGCTCAAGAAAAAGCACATTTTCAAACTATGATCTCTTTTTGCACAGTAATATTAGCTAAAGTCACACAGCTAAGTACCTACTAGAAAAAAAAATACATGAAAACATGCTTCAGAAATGTGTCTTTACTGAATTGGCAATTTGGATTGGCCAGTAAGGTATGTAAAATCCATTTTTTTAAATTAGAATGTCTTCACTGAATTTTTCATTACCTTTATGACTGTTTTTTGCTTTTTTGTTCATTTGTTTGTTTTTAAAGAACAATAATTACCGCAAATACTTCATCATCCTGGCTTACCTTTCTCACATCTGAGCTCTTTGGTTCTGTTGTCCAAGTTATAATTCTAGATACAGCAAGTCTTGTCTCACTGGAGTTCACAAAGTCTGTTGGATCCATCTGTCTTGCCAAGGACTCAATATACTTCAGGATAGCAACTTTCACCTGAGAAGTGAAAGGGAATTTGTTAAGCTCATGAGCTGGCAAAGATGGATTTATCCCATAATAAACAGATACTATTACAGTTTGGCAAGACTTTCGTCACATGGGGGGAAAAACAAGATATCCCTGTGACATGTCGCTATGTCATGTTTCAAAAATCAAGAGCAACTTGCTACCCAGGATAAGTTTTGTGTAGTAAGAGTCTGGAATGGTATATCAGAACTGGCTTGAAATACATATGTCTGCTTGCACGTTTGTACTCCACCACACTGTTTCCACCAGCGGTTATTGCTCTAGACGCCAAACATAGCTTTTGCTCTCAAACCAAAGGCCTGATGCTGGGGTCTCCAAAGAACCAAAATTTGAGAGATTCAAGAAAGAACACTTGAGTCACTTGGCATCCTGTATATTCCCATCTCGGGAAGACAAATGTGTATGACTTGCAGAGTTTACAATGTTCCTATAGCCTTGAAACACCAACCTCCTGAAAAGCAGTCTGCACAACAGTATCCCTTTGGTAGGATTCAGTAACAGAAAGCTCTGATATTTTTTTTTGCAAACCCTACACATGGTATGTCTGATCTGTGCAACGAACACTTGTTAAGGTGTGCCTAGGTCTCAACTTCCCAGTCATTCAGACAGGGTCTGGTCCCTTCTGTCCTGCACAGCCAGGTTTTCTTCCCACCAAGATTAGGCTGAAGAGGAACTTTAGTATGTTCCAGTGTGCTTAAAGCCCAACTCTTACTGACTTGTGATAAGCTATAAGGCCTTATTTTAAAGATATTTAGATTTATTAAAATGGAGAACAAGAGAGTTAATCAAAGTTGTTGATATAATTTCTATATCATGCAGGTACTTACAATTAGTTATCTTATCATGAGTTCTATGCTTTACGGTATGGCTGACAAGGCAAGCTGAAACAACCACATTGATGCTTTAGTGAAAAGGCTTTTGATACTGACCTTCAGGTTTGGTGTTTGGGTCTGATCTACAATAAACCTCATCAAAATGTTAAATTGTTGATCAAATGGAAAAGAATCCCTGTCCAAAGAAAACATAGGCAAAAATGTAATGCAACATAGATTTTCAGGACTAAATTAACTTGATACATTAAAGCTTACATAACAGATTTCAATACCTGTCATGCTTTTCTTCTTCTTAACTTCACCTTTAACCAGAGAAACTCCAAGTCTAAGGATTAGCTGATTATTGATTTAATACTGGAGAAAACTGCTAAATCAATACCTTCATACACTGTTACTCTATCTGTTCTCTGTACACTTATGCAGCTTTTGGCACCCCGGTCCGTTCCTTCTTCATTTCAGGCTGTGCTTTGTTCCCTTATCTCTAGTAGCAGCCTGGTTTATCTTGTCCTCGGAGTTCATACCTGGTTTTGATTTCTCTCCTCTTTTTGCCTACTCTATCTTATTTTCTTCTGGATTAGTCCTACTTTTTTTAAAATTATCCTACATCCAGGATGAGCTGAACTTTAACAGTGTCCTCTGATGGACATCCTTAGAAAAGGGAGACGGACTACAGAATTGGTGTGCACGTTACAGTAGCATTCAAGGACTTATCCTGACATTACCGTTATTTGCTGTTTGAATAACATGAAAGATGCTCTGAACTTTGTGGTGAAGCACCATTCATATTCTGAATACTGCAAGTATTTTTTTCTATCAATCAAAAAGAAAATTGGTATCTAAGCACATGCACACAAAAAACCAAATTAACAAAATTAATCAGCTACACATTTTAAATGTTATGCTTTAAAGTTATCTCCTTCGAAAAGATAGGCCTTTTTAATTCAATGCTTGAAATACTGTGACATAACTTTGTTCTCCTTTATTCTGGTATTCATCAAGATTGAGCCCTCAAAATATACAGCACTGTTGGGTTTCTAAAACATTCATCAGATGCCTTCTTGTAATCCTGCAAAAACCTTCATAACATTTGCCATCTGAGTACTCTACCTGGTGACATCTAGAGCTTTTTGAACTTTCGCCTGCACAGACCCCAGCAAATCTGCTCCCATTTTCTTTAGCAACTGGGTCAGGAGAACAAAAAGCCAATCCTGCAAGTCATCTTTATGAATGATGATGAAATCAACCAGGGTTTCCAGAAACATGCTGAAGACCTATAAACAACACAAGTGTCACAAAAAGGGATATGATGCTTTAAACAAAAATAATCAAAGGGAAGGGGGTTACAATCTAAGTTTCAGGATGATTGTTATAGACAGTTTCATGAATGAATTATTTTAGTGACTACATTGCTCTTAAAAAAAAAAAAAACAGACAAGACACATCTAAAATGTGTCATATTAAAATACCACATGAAACAAATGAAGGAAGGGGGTAGAATACACTTACTCTCTGTTGTGAATTCCACAGCAAAGCAGGCCATGCAACAAAACAAACCACTCGTTAGCACACATAATGATCAAGGCTGGTTGTTCAGATGTAGTTTGTCAACAGATAAAAAGATGCATTCATTGAAAGTTTACATTTTCTTAAAACACAACCTCTCCTCAGTGGAGTTACTTAAAACATTATATACCTTGGATCAGATCCGGTCTTCTCAGTCATGAAAGTAACATGTTTATACATGTTTATATGTAACAAAGTTTACTTATGTTTAACACTACAACTAATGAGTTTGTAGCAATAATTCTATAAAAGTAGTGCAGATGACAGATCACTGCTGCCACAGAGGACATATTTGAGTCCAGTGTGCAATAAACCCTCACCTTAATCAGAAACTGGAAATATTTTGCAAACAAATAGCTACACCTTCACCCTTTCCACAACGCATACTGAACCTCTGAGAACCAAAACATTAAGACCTTAGAGGTAGGAACTGCCACACTCAGCAAGGCCTGTGGGACAGATGATCCAGACTAATTATGGCCAAAAATGTCTTCAAGCAAGACCTGTGCCTACCCAGGGGATTTCCACCTGACTACCGTTTTTTAAAACTGGTTTACCAAGTGGTCTGAGGTACAAATATTTATACAACTTATTCTTCCTCAAACTGTATTTAACCCAACAGCAGATGTTTTTACCCAGCCATTACTGGTTGCCCTCAACCAGCAAACCTACTCAGGAAAGGGCACAAAACACCCTTTTCCCTCTCTCCCTGCTCCTGCTTACCTGTTGACAGAAGATCACTGGGTCTGAACATGCCTATGGGCCCAACCTCCCCATTCCCTCGCCTGCTTCTTTTTAAGAGATGCCACGGTCTTTAATTGCAAAGGTCAGTGCTATAAAGAAGGCAAAGTGGCTAAAGACTTTAATTATGAGATCCAGAACAGTATCCTGCTGAGACCCCATACTGCTCCCAGGTGTATACAATCCACAAACCTCAGCGACCATGATGCTGAACTACGGCTCATTTCCCCTCACGGACCTCACTCTACTGTGTATAATCAAGACAATCCCTAGAAAAGTACAGATAAAACTGAACTTCCCACTCCAGGAGCTCACATCTGAAAGGCATCATGCTGCTCCTTGAGAAGCACAGAGTAACCAGTTCCTAGCAACGTAAGAGAGACTGAGACACATCCCTTCATTGTAAAACACATAGAAATCAAGGAGATTTATAAATGCCAGTTTCCCCCGGCAGAGGGCAGGGGTAGAAATACAAAACATTCATCTTGGAACAGTGTCAAATGTGCACACATGGTAATGTAAGAGAGCGAGCCAAGTCTTTGTGATCTTACCTTGCTGTGAGGGTCAGCAAACATGCGAGTAAATATTTCACATAGCCTTTTTAACTCGACTCGGCTAAAATACAGAAATTGAACATGGTATTAGTGCTAAAGTTTTAATTGTATAAAAAAAGCTAATAAATATTAACAGCTGAAAGATCTAACCTTCTTTATTTGAATGTTACTGAAGTCACGCTTCTGAAAACTCTGTATCTAGGCAAGGCCTTAACTGGCATTCCAGTTTAACTGCTGGGGTCACCAGTCTTCCATTAAGAAATCTAACAAACATTTTATTCTAAATCATAAGCCAGACACTTGTATTTTCTGCTGCTTCTATTTTCTTCCATATTCTGGATTGCAGAAGACAACTTGAAATGTGCATATTTGGGAGCTATTTACTTTCTGCCTGCATCAAGGTCTCTGATTCACTGAAACATGGGTCTTTTGCAGCCTAGGAATAGGTTTCTCAAGTCACCTTGTGTCAGGGAATTCAAATTTTCAAGTAAAATCAGAACTTTCATGTTGTTTAGGTATATATTAATCATAAATATTTTGGTCTAAATTCTCAGTTGCTCCAGTAAAATCAGTCTAGAATCACACAATATTAAA
This sequence comes from Strix aluco, assembly GCF_031877795.1. Lineage (NCBI taxonomy): Eukaryota > Metazoa > Chordata > Aves > Strigiformes > Strigidae > Strix > Strix aluco. The sequence goes on along the minus strand of NC_133936.1, from coordinate 13,973,689 downwards.
GAGATAACAGATCTGACTCCAAAGTCTGAGAGCAGGCACATTGAGGAGACAAATACATAGAAACAGAAGAAAGAATAACGCATGGGCAATCTAGTAAATTAGCAGATAATTAAATCCAGGCACAATCTAAGTTCCTATTAGGAACTTTATCTCAACACACAAATTTTCTCACTTTTACTCTTCTGATTCTCTCCCCGGTCCCACCAGGGGGGAGTGAGCGAGTGGATGTGTGGGGTTTAGCTGCTGGCTAGGGTTAAACTACGACACATAGGACATTTTTTCAAATAAGCCTATGCATGAAAGGCTAATCAAATTTTAAAAGGGCACAAAACCAATGGTCTTAAGAGTTTGATGTAGAGGAGAATGTCTTTGTAACACCGACACAGCAAGCTGTCAACTCATTCAGGATGAGACTGCACAGTCTCAAAATGACTACTCTGCAACACTCTCCTGACTTCATGCAGATTGCAGCTCTCTAAATGAACCCTTATTTATTACTCTAATGAATTTTCTTTCTGGACAAAGGTTACATGAAGACAGCAAGTATAAGTGTGTCTCTTTCTAAAAGCTCACGGACTCAAGGTAACAATGCAAGTACTAAACTGAAACAGGCAGTGAAAGAACACTTCCTTGAGGGACTTGTCAGCTTTCTTTTATATAGAAGGCTTTATGGAGAGCCCTTAGAGAACAAGGCTACACGAAGATGTGCAAAACAAAAATAGGTAAGCATCATACTACTTTGCATGCACATCTTTCTGGCTATGCAAATCCCAGCTCATATAGAATCAACTGCCTTTCAGTTCAGAGTACTAAAGAAAACCTAGCCACATCACTGCCTTTTATTAAACTTGTTATACCACAACAGAAGATATCAGGTTTAATTAGAAGACAGACAGGCTTGCCCCTTGGACTAATGACCTTGATGATGTTCTGCAAGATGCCGTGGGAACAAACAGGATGATAAAATCTAATCATTAGAACAGGCATCAGATCAACCCTGAACCAAAGAGGAAGCAGACCAAAAGCAAACCGAAATGAAATATAATCTAGAGAACTAAAACCAGTATCAAATTAAAAAATAACTCTGTAAGGGTGTAGTTTCTGGGACAGGTTTATAAATTATTCAGGATCAAAGCTAAGAAAACTTGCTAGCTTGAGGAACTAGTGACAGCAGTACAGTTCAAATGCTGCAAGCCAGCAGGGTTGAAAACAATAGTTTAATTCTACTGGCATTTCTGCTAAGAGCTACTGATCTGGATAAACAGCCCATCATCCAACCTTCTCAGCATTTCCTCCCTTGGAACTATCCCCAGCAGCACTCAACATCTTGGTTATAATCCTCACACACCTTTGCGGCAAAATCAAAGTCTCACCCAACTCTTTTATACAAGTATATGAAGTGCCACAGTTTTTCCAGTTTGTTAAAATAAAGAAAAAGAAAAAAGACAGCATACATGTGTGAAGTATATTTTAAAAGACTTGTAAACAGACCACATCAAAAAGCATCTCTGATGATCTAGAGACTCTAACTATTCATTATCAAAAACCTGTAGCACTTCCCACTTAAGGACTGCACCACTTCATGTGAAGTGCTAGAATATTTTTATGATGGCAAGAGAATAACCTTTCCAGGCCTGCTCTCAGTATATATTCACTCAGCCTGTTAATATGAACCATCAAATATTTTCAGCTACTCTGAAGGCCTTTTAAAATGGCAGCAATTGCACAAATCCAAGTAGGTAGGCTATAAACGATACAACAACCACTTATAAACTTGGTCATAATTTAAGTACATAATATTCATAACAGGAAAACAAAAACATCGCAGCTATTTGTGAATGTTATCTTCAAAGGAGCCGAGAGATAAACAGCTTGTTTCCAAATACTTTCACCATAATCTAAAGGTGAAAAGCCTATGGCCTGAGAGCCAGTTGACTTCAGTTAATGTGACCTGTGGCCATATGAAGTTTCCACAAGACTACTGGGTAATTCTAAGATCTGTTTTAATGTGTGACATGCCGAAGGTGCTTGAAGGGTTTATGTGGCTTTAAACAAGGGAAAAAGGTCTGCCTCTCCTACCATAAGCTACATCATTTATAGGAGACTCAAGTTTCTGATATAAGATTTTTCAAGAGTTACAAATAATACCTATAATTACACCTAACACAGCCTTCATAAAGAATCAAAGTAAAACCATCATATGAGAGCATCGTCTGATCTCATCTTTGAAAGACACACACCCTGAGTCGTTTTAGAATAAGTACAGTGAGTGCTCGCTTCACCAGCTAAGTTGCTGGGGAAAAAAAAAAAAAAATTGAACGTCAAAACAGACTAATGTAAAAACGGTACCACCCTTTGAGTGCATTTACAATACCATCACTGTGGGAATTTCACTGTGATGCAACAAGCACCTATTACTGGAAGTCTTCACAAGACAGAGGAAGGCTAAAAGATAGCATGCTTACCTGAACCCTTTGTACATTACTGCTATGAATTTAACACAAATTATACTGATGACATAGCAGAAATTTTTCCAAAAGTAATTAAAGGCCCACATTGTGGAGACAAAGCCTTCACAACTGTGAAATATACTATCTGTCTCCATAAGGCACATGCATGTTACTGACTTCTCACTATAGTCATCTCTCATGAATGACTGACACTATAAAACTATCAAGGTCACCTCAGTGTCCGCTGGCTTTTCAGTAAGTTCTGAAGACCTATGAGTCCCTCTTTCCTTTCAGACCAGTTGGAGCTGGCACAGTGGTTCAGGACCTCGGCCACATCTTCAGTCTGCCGCAGGTAGTGTGGAATGCCCCCATTCCTGGAACCATAGGAGCGCTCCGAGCAAGCACTTGATGCATCGCTGTTAGCATCATCATCGGAGTACATCCCATAGGGTTCGTATCTTCTTCTCACTGGCTTTTTCTGGAAAAGGGGAAACTCAGACTTAGTAAGGTATACATATGTTACACCAATGCTAGAAGAAAAACATTCTATCCGTAATCACTAAAAGGGAGACTAATGCTATTGTTATAGTGACAAGTGTTTTAAAGACGTCACCAACACTGCCTGCTTACCTCTCACAGTAGAGCAAGACAGATCCCATTGATTTCAATGAGACTATTTGAGTGACCAAGGGGACCAGGGCCTGCCTTCCCCAGCATGAAGGCAAGATGCTTATGCCCTCTGGAATTAGCTACTGGTAATGAAAACATATGTTGTTTTATAGACAATAATGGTCAGTTCCATTGTTATAGATTCTATGATGATACAGTCTCTACTTCAAGAAAAAAAAAAGATAAGGAAGAAAGAGCTGAAGGAATCTGTGCTGGCATGCACAGTCACTTTGATATGGATAACGAAGTGACTCTAGAAATGCACTAGGATATAGGAGATGACAATTTCTCTGTTAGTTTGGGCTAGGATTTTTCCAGAGGCTGCTAAGGGAGTTAAATACTCAAATCCCACTCAATTCCATAGCGTGGCATTGGAGGACCTGATTCCCTTACATACATCTTTGACAACCTCAATCCTTACAGAAGGGATATTAGAATAATTATGGTAGCAAAACCAATTGTATGCTATACTACAAAACAAACTCTTAAATGAACCTTAACAGAACAGGATTGATAAGACAATGTATCAGAAAAAGATTGTGTATATTCTGAAGTGTTTGCTACAGAATTCCTTCCAGGGTCCAGTCCTGCAGTTCTTGGACTTGTGAAGCTAGCAGAGTTTTGCTTCCACTAGGACTGCAGGATTTGAAGCGTAGAAATTAACTCAAGTGCAGTATTATGGGCGTTAGCAACAGGGTGGGGAAAGTTGGAAAGTAGAAATAAAAAGTCAAGAAAGCACTAGTACCTTGCTCCTGGAGTCTCCTAAGAGCTGTAGGCAGGAAAATATTGAAGGGTGGGAAAAAGCATAGAGAATTATGTCAGAAGCTTATGTAGGGTTTGTTTTTGCAACAAAAATGTATAGCAAATGCGTCTTAGCAAATTAAAAAAAATACAGTTTACGCAAAATAAAAGTGGGTATAATAACGCCTGACTTTATCTCCTAACTGTTGCACTACTCATATAGCCTGCAATTTCCATTAGGGAGCTTGGAAGTGAGATTATCTGTTAATAAGTTTTTTAAAAACAGATCTATACACAGCACCTCTTTGCTTACTTTTCAGAAACGCTGCTATTTTTTTTAATGACAGATCTATATACAGAACCTCTTTTTTCAGAAACACTGCTCTGGAAGATACCAGAGTTTTTGGTAATGATTTATTTCCCCACATATTATTAGTATCATTTGGCTTTAGAGTCTTGGAAAGAAATTCTGATGTCAGGAAACCACTATCTACAGTACAGCACATTTAATCAACTTCACTTAACCATGTTCTCTTTCAACTTGCAGTTCTTACACCACACTTTTTTGAAGCTTAGCTTCTTTTAAGACCCCCTGGCTGGCACCCCTGGCTTAAAGGCCTTACTTAACGTCAACGTTTCCATCAGCCTTTGAGTTCTTCTAACAGATCCAAGCACTGATTCCTGGTATAGACTCTGGGGGGTTAGGTCAAGTCCAGCTCTCAAACAGAAGCAGAGGATGCAACAGGAATTGTACACAGGGAGTAGAGGTCACAAAATGACCCACTGTGTTTTGTTTAAACTAAGTATTTGGCTGAAGCCATCTTTGGAGAAGTTCTTTTCATTTCCTACTAGAGGAAAAAGAATACTCCTCTGAAAACAAGGCTGCTGGGTAAAAGCTGGCATCACATTACTGTCTCAAAAGGAGCCTGAACAGAACTTGTAAATTGCCTGTTGTGAAAAGACAACCAAGAAAAAGAGCAACTTGCGGTGGTGGGAAGGAAGGGGACAACAAGATCACATTGCATCCCCTAAAGCCATACAAATTCAGATTGATCAACCAAGTCAGCAGCACCACTTGGTTTCCAGCTAGACTTAAGGATTTCCCTTTTAAGTGTTCAACCCTTTAAGATTTTAACATTCCAGTATAATGTTATTTAGTTTAAAAGACTGAAATATTTAAAAGAGAACTCTCTCAGTCTAGCTAAAGATTAAGTCACACGCAAAGAGATCACAATGATCAGCAGTGAACTGAAACACTGTGACCCTCTTCTCCCTCAAGAAACTTGTATTCAGCAACTGCTCACATTCAGTGATACAGCCTGATTACATTTACACAGGCAAACCATCACATATAATTATGCCCTGAACTTCTCTGACAGCAAATATGAGGAGCTGAGAGCAGAAGCTGGCTCACAAGCTATTGTATTTGCTAATGAAAATGTCCACTAATGATTCAGCCCACTAAATGCAACAGTGCCATCTATTATATATTGTCCTACCTTTGTATTATTCACTTTTTTTTTTTAATGGAAAGACAGATTTTGTAAAAGTGACATTTCTCTAGGAGCGCTTTAATAATCATCTAGAAATAGAGGTGACATGAGCTGGGTGATAATCAAATATGAAAAGGAAAATGTTAGTCATCCTTAGCGAAAGTTAACTAGGAAATGGAGATGGACATGTATCAAACCCTGGGGACATGGTTCATTCTCCATAAAGAGGGATCTGAGATATCTGTCTCAAGATACATAAGGAAATCCTCCCCTCAGCTCAGGTCTAGAGCTGGAGAAGACTCAAGGTACGCTGGTACCCAACTAACACTGCACAATTAATTGCTCCTGCCTCTACACATCCTCTCTCCTCCAAATACTCAAGGTATATCCAAAGGCTTATCTTAAAATTTCTCTTCTGAATAGCAGAAAACACTTTATGGGTTCTAGCCAGATACATATTATAGTACAGCAAGATTATACAGGACAATAAAATTTTTAAAAATAAGAATAAATTTACTTGGAAATGCGCTGAAAGTACTAGCAGCAAACTAGATACATACACTTTAATTTAACTGCATGAGATGGTATCGATTACAGGCAAGCCAAGTTATGAACTGATCCGAGTTCCTAGCCAGGTGCAAATAACAAAGGGCAGGAACTTGTGAAATTCTCCGTTCTTGTTGAAACCTGATCAGGAATCGACACTAACAGAGAAGACTGTTTTTCTGACAAAGTCTTCACGCAGGTAACGGGATTGAGGGAAATCTCTCACTCCATGGGTGCCAAGCACCCCCACAGTGCCGTGTACATCCTCTGACAGCCAAGTGAAAGACAAACAGATGATTCAGCCCATCCTGCAGCTTTAGCACTGAACCACAGTGCTCTGTTTGATAACAACTGTGGAGAACTAACATGAAACAAGGAAACAAATGTTGCTGCCTATATACCCAAAGACAAAAAAACCAAAATTGTAACTAACTCTACAGCATCAGGCACTGGCACAATCAGAACAAAGCTATTTAGAAAGAGGAGAACGTACGTACAGGTAACTTCAAGCCACTTTCCGGTGTCGGAAGCATTTTGTATTTTTCCTCTTACCAGTGCATCGGCCACAGCAGCCTCCAGGTCTGTGCTTGTGCTCAGGACTCGCATGGCATTCACAGAAGCAGGCATCCTGCCTGGCTGTCCGAGTCCAAACCGGTCTGCACAAAAGACAACATTGAAAGGGATTGTTAAATGAATTCACATTCACTTGGAATCCTAATCAGGTGCCCAAGCAGCTCTCCCCACGGGCTCTGGGAACTCACAGTGCTTTTCCATTAAACACTCTTTTATCCACAGCTCTAGAGAGTTTGCCATTAGAGTAAGAAATAAACTATTGTTTGTTGGGCCCCAGAGACAATTTGGGATCCTCAGGGCAACTTTTTTTTTTTTCTTTTTTTAAGTTGGGAAGCAGGGTATCTATTTTGTGTTTCTTTTTACAAAGAAATTGTTTCAAAGTTTTATTTTAATGTCAGAGGCAGACATGCCGGTCCCAATCTGGCACTCAGAAATTAAGAGAAAGCCTCTCATTAACTTCAGAGAGACAGGATGGTGCCTAGTGTCAGAACATGTTAATACCTGAGCACTCATCCATCCTGCAGCTTTTTCTCAGGCAAGGATGCAAGACTAGCAGCATCAGATTAGCCTATTTTATACCTCAAGGCTTGATTAACCAGTAGAATATCCCCCTACGCCCCACACTATAAATATAAGGTTTATTATTTGCTTGTGAAGTGACTCCAATTTTTGTTTTATTATTGTTCCTGCGAAGCAGTTTAAATGCCATTTAAAAGCTCTGACATATCAAAACTGATTTTTTCATTCAAACAATATCATGTTTCTCCCTTTGAATTTGATGGCAAAGCTCTCAATGGCATCCAAAGCAACTGGATTCAGTCTAAAATGGCATTTACACTCCAAATACTAACTAGTTTCATTTGCCCAGTCTACCAAAAAAGTTACTGAAATTAGTTTCTTTGGGCAAAGGCTAAATTCAGAAAGGATAGCAGGGATATGACAGAATCAGTAACTTGAGTACCACAGGCCAGGCTCTGGCAGCACAGTCCTTCTATACAGGAGTAGATCAGATACCGTATTACTGGGATTCTGGCTCTGGACTGTAAGCAGAAAAAGATTGGTTTTGACATTCCAAGTTTTTGTTGCCACATGGGCTTGTCTTTGCTCAAGAAGGCCTGGGAATATCTCTTCTGGGACATACCCTACACCTCTGTCCCCTGCACCCACACGTGCCAATAAGAGCTTTGCCAGCAAATTCAGTGGTGCACGAATCAAGCTGCATGAACCCATTAATAGACCTTCAGCTGATCCACACTGGAAGCAGTCATCAAGCAGCAAGAGAGGGATCAAGTCACATGGGTCTTTTGTTAGTTCATGTATATTTAATTTAAGGAAGGAAAAATACCATTTATCAAAATGCGTAACTATATTGTGGATTTCCACAAAACTGAGGTCAAAAGTGATATTCAGCAGCTTACTGTATTGTTTGGGAAAACACTGCACTTATCACAAAACTTCATTGCTTTCTTCTTCAAAAACCTACTGCACTGAAATATCTTTTAAGGATTTAGCTCACACTGACATGCAGAATTTAAATCAGAGACTGAAGTTTGCCAGTCTACTGTCCTAATTCCAAAACTTTACCTGTGACAAGGCTTAAGATCCTGAGGGGAAATAGGGAAGATTTTTAAAATCTAAAGTATTTTGAGGAAAAAAAACAACTAAAGACTAGTATTTATTTCAAACAGAAGTGTTATCTATCAAAATTTACTGTTTCTCAGAATTATGTACCCAGACGAGACATTTCTGATTACAACAAAAGCATGTTTTCTACAAAACACATTACAAGGGGAAAAAAATAAACAAACTTCTTAGAACTACTGCCAAAAAGTAATCAAATCATGACATTTCACAAAGAAATAAAAGTTGTATGTGTTATTACTATCCCCTTTTTTAATGCACTTGTGTTGAAGAATGATTTCAAATATTTAGGTGAAAGAGTACTTCATCCCTAAAATGGAAAGATCTGTACACTCTTAATAGAAGCACAGAGAAGATGCATTAGGTCAGATTGAAACTAAAGTCACTACTACAGAGATATACACTAGAAAGATGTACAGAAGACAAGTGTTTTCCTAAGTGTAAATGATATCTAGTACAGTACAAGGGCTGTAAATGTTGAGACAAGTTCTGGACTCGGTTTTATATTTAAACCCAACTCAATGACATCACTTAAGTGTTACTGAGATGAGAATTTGGCTTTAACTTTTGAAATAACATAGCATCAAAAACTACCACTGTCATTTGTTTTCATGTAAATTTAGTATTACATTAGAAAAGGGAAGATAGTTTGTTTTATTTTTAATGAAGAACAGAATGACAAAATAATTCAGTTGTAGATCAGTTTAAACACCCAGCATAAAGAAACAAAACTGAGCTTTTTTAACAAATTAAGTACAGTGTGGCATGCTGGCTTTTATCTGTCTCCATGGCTATCAGGAATTTTCTGAAATACTTCTTTCAGTGATTTTTAAATTCATAACACCCAAGTCACTCTGGGCTTCTCCTCAAGACACTGTTGCCATACCTGAGTGCAGAAGTTTGACCTTAGGAGAGACATCAGCATATCTCTAATGTGGGGCTGGGAACACATGTGGCTCCAGGAATAACCAGTACAGGTAAGCCCAATGTTACTGGGCAAGAAATAAGCAGAGTATACTCTGGCCACATTCCCACGTCTCCCTGGCTAGATTCATTACACTTGTTACAAACTTGGTGAAAATTCCCAGTGACCATTTTTGGCCTGATTTTGCCATTTTTAGGGAGATTTTGGTCTTCTTCAGGACATTGGTAACCATACAGAATTTGATTTTGCTTTGTACCAAACCACAGGAGCCAAGCACAGCTCAATTATCACAGGAAGCTGAATGCAAACAGAGCTTAAATCTGTACTACAATTAAGGTATTTATATAAATCTTTCCAATTACTTTTGTTAAATACAGATTCAAATTGTTACTTTGAAGAATGCCAGTCAAATCAGCTTGCATCATTTCTGCCAAGTAACCTGATAAGGGAGATGTTTTGAGAGTTTTAGTTAAGTGACAGTCATTTAACTAGACTTAAGAGAAACAGAATATTTTTCACTCCCTACCTCAAGGGGGTTAATTAAATAACTTTCAGTATCACTAATTCCTTATACAATTTTAGCCTCCAAGAAAACACTGAAGCCCTCATCTTCTATATCATCTTTGTCCCCACAACAAAGTATACTGTCCCAAGCTAGCAGCCCTCATTAATTTTTTTGAAGACTCCCAGTGAAATATCCTGATTTCAGAGGAAGTTACAGGTTCTCCACAACTGCGAATCCAGCACAGGGATGGGAAAGAAGCAACTGGAATCTGCAGATTTTTCTCATTATATGTAAGCATTAGTCTTCTGATGCAAAGCCCAGAGAAATTAAGGGCATCATTTTTTCAACAACTTCCATGCACTTTGGAGAGGCCTTCAGAATTATATGAAGGATGGATCAGCATGTGTTATGTTCCAAAGTTCATTTTAAAAGCACATCGGGTGCTTAATTCTTGGTGGTCTTGTGTATTTTGGAGAGGATCCCACAAAGAACTTTCATTAACAGAGACCGGAGTCCAGAATATTTAGTAATAAATGGGATAAAACCCACTGGGATCCAGTCCTAGGCATTGGGAACTGCTACACTGCTAAAGAGAAAATGTAAACAGAAGTTGCAAGTACTCTGCATCAGTCAGGATTTAGCCCATGCTGCACAACTGATCCAATTTACAGGAGAATTGAGAAAGCCCTGGATCACCCTTTGTTTAAACACTGTTCACAATGTTCCTAAAATACATAAAATTAAAAACATCCAATAAATGAAATTCAAAACAAAAAGCCACACTGAACAAAAACAGAACTGAAAGCCCCATAGCGGTGAGAAGCACATGCCAAGTGCTGGCTGATGCACATGACGGCAAATGTTAAGATGGTGTAAAACAAGACTACGTATAAGAAGCGGATTCATGCAGTTAGCGCTTGTTCACCTGACTGCCCAACAGAATCAGCAGTGGAGAGAGCACTAGTGGACCTGGAATGACGTCGAGAAGCTGCAAGTAGAAGGAATGGCAACACCCACAGGATTAACACACATTTAACCCGAGACAGAAAATGCCACAATCCAAAGGGGATGCGTGTGACCGCTACCGGTAAAGGTGTTTCATAGTGACAGGGAAATGACGCTGTGTATGGATGCATAACAGATACAGTGCAAGCCCCACAGCGACGCCTCCGTCTGTAGCTTCCCTCCCGCTTTCTCCCATGACCGTAAACACGATGCATGACAAAACTCATTTGTAACAGTCCCAAACCCAGTGCAGTTCAGCAAAAAAACCCCAGTGCACATCAGTCACATTCCAGACCCACAGATCTGGAAGACGGCCATCATGAGAACGTGGAGCACATAACTACAGAGTAGGATTTAGATGTATCTGATCTAAACCCCAAAGTGAAGCCATGACGAATGGTTAGGAATTGTGCTTGCAGGTATTTTTCCACAACATTCTAGCCTATGCATAAAAAAACAACGCTAACAAAGAAAATGAGTAACATAAGTAGAAAGAGTCATACAGGGAAGTCAGCCAACCACTGCATATGTCTTTGGCTTGGGTTTCTTTTTCAAGTAAACACACGTACACACGTATCGTAGCTGTTGCTACTACCAAAAGTCTCTTGCTTTTAACAAATTCTGCATACATGTTTCTTGAATCTAAGTATGGACGTGCACAGATAATCTGAATATGCACACCATACGCCCATCTAGAAATACGCCACACGTATACAAATTGTTAATAGCAACAAAGCACACACAGTAGCAGAAGAGCTGAAGCCAAATATAGCTACCACTTCAATTCCCAGTTGTCAGCAGCACATCAAGCACAAAATCCCTTCAGAGAGGTTTTCAGTTCTTGGATTCAGCATAGAGGTGAGTTCTTTATGACAACAAATGGAAAGCTGGTCCAGCCATTTCCAAATTACAGAAATTTAGTTTCTCTAAAGAGGTTTTGCCTGTCTCTAGCAATGACATGCTCACCTAGCTCAAAGCAACTGACCCAAGAAACTGATTGCTTATTTGAGCAATTCATCACCACAGACTCACTGAAGGCCTTGTTGCTTTAATATCATTACTAGCACTGTCAATAAACTGAAAAAATAAAGCAGAATCACCTTCCAATACAAATAGGATTTGTCAATTATGTATATACCATGTGCAGTAGAAAAAGTCTCCTGTTCAGGCAAAACATTCATAAACACAAATACTAATATTACAAAATAGAAATCAGCAAAGTGAGAAAAAGAAAATTTAAGTTTTTTCCCCAGCTGTGAGAGCTTGACTAAAATCTACACAGAATATGCAATGTGGTCTTAAACTATGGAGAACACATGCATTTATTCAAGAGAACAATCCCACTGACACCATAAGTCAGTCATGAAAGATTTGCAGGATCAATGCAGGATTACGGACTGAACCTCACAATTAAGATTCTGAGCTCGCAACTGCTTTCTCCTGAGCCATCCACTGTGCCCTTGTGGGTGTCACTATAAGATCGAGACCCATGAAGAAACAGGAATAACCAAACAAAAACCCAACAAAAAAAGCGCATCTCTGCAAGGAGGCTGAGTGCAGAGGAACTCTTCACTGGTGCTCCCTAACAGGAAGCAAGACATTTGGTGCACAGACATGCATACCTGCACGGCAGCCCCAAAACAAAGCAGAGCAATTTGCAAGGTCAGGATGCCAGGGTTGACATTGACCATGATACCATTTAAATGCAAGAATCCTGTTGTTTACATGTAACTAGCTTAAGTATAATTCACTAATATACAAGTTAATCTTTATGAGCAAAAATAGACCATGCACAGTAGGATTATATTATTTTAGCATTAATGTAGATTAACTGGGTTCTAGAAATACTGTAATAGAATCATATTGTTTTGGCTTAAATTGACATATATACATTTTTTTCAGATTAATTACACACTACATAATTAACAAGTTCATGAACATTTTCGAGCTTAAAGCACTTCAATGAAAACACAAGAAAAAAGACAATAGGGTAACAACTATATTGGGTTACTATTATATTGATACTTCCTCCCCACGTTACCTTAATGATTAATAACAATGTATTTCTAGAAAGTCATTAATCTTCAGGTAAATAAATATCATGAGCTAAGATGAAATGACCTGCCCTCCCCCCTCCCCCCCAATAAAGTTTGTTACAAACAGTGTAATAGACATATATAAGTGAAATTTTATAGGCAGTGTACAAATCAGTCTCAGTTGTCGTGGTGATGTATGAAACTAACATCAACTGTGATTCTGGTACACTGCATTTATTTTTCAGAACAAGGGCTCAAGATAGTATTTCAATTAATATATTTCCAATAAAATAAACAGAACACAGCACAAAGGCATAGAACACTGACGAGTTAAGCCTGAAATCCAACCTGCTTAGACACATTGGCTGGAGAAAAAAACTTCATCCAAAATTGAAGCTAGGCAGGTAACTACAAAAACAAGCTACAGTTGCTTCATTTAATCAATAAAAAGGTCATCTATTTATTTTAAAGAGCTATGAACCAAGTTCTGAATGCTGAGTCCTCCCATTTTTCACCAAAAATTGAGATATTACAGATAATGCAAATAGATTGTTTTATAGCTCAATATAGCTCACAACAATGAAGTTTAGAACCCAAAAGCCCCTCTAGTATTAACTTGAAGATTCCACTCTACACCATTGAAATCAATGGGATTTTTGCCAATGATTTCATACGGATGAAGACAACCAGCCTCTGTGCTGATGGACAAATCAATAATGACAACATCTGTGTAAGTTTAAAAGATTAAAGTACAGTATATTAATCAAGTATGAGAACAAAACAGAAAAATTTTTCCCATCTGTCTCTATTTTTCATAGCCTTTTCTCACTATTGAAGTTGCAGAATTAAGCTCAAAATGCTATGTTCCACTTACACACTACATCATATACCTGTGTTTTTGTCACTATGTGCAAAACAGATCCTGTAATACCATTCTTCAGCCTTGATGAAGGTTTTAAGAGCTTCTTTCTCACTTTTAATATCACTGCTATGAAATTACTACATAAATGAGAGGGCCTGGAAATCAACTATATTTCATGTCTGAGATGACAAGTCTTGCATACAACAAGTAATGTATTTGGTTGAATATATGATATGGTATTTGATCAGAAACATTAACTATCCTGCTGCTTGCAGCACTGTGCAGAAAAACTTCTGCATGTGATAAGTGTAATGAGATTTTCTATTTGTACTGTACACTTAAGCTGCCCATTAGTGATGTTCCTTTAAAACCTCAGCCTCTCCATAATTTTACGCTGCTTGAAAATGTTTCCTACAAAATGGCATGTGCAACTTGTTCATTGATGATTGACAATGTCGAGTAAAACTTCTATAAAAAAAGAGCTTCTATCTCTACTGAAGGATTTAGTATAAAAATTGTATACTGTTACTCTACCTAGCTGTAAGAAACATGAATGGAGTCACTCAACAACAGGCTATGATGCTACCAGCTACTTCACTGTGACCTAGAAAATGAAGGCTTGCTCTCCCATACATTTCCATCAGTGCTGTAAAGTGAAGCAGAGCAGCCTATACAAGCTGATTTTATGAAGCTAAAAATTACAGAAGTTCAAACTAAACTATTTTCCTGCTAACAGTGAAATGCTGAGAACCAGAATTGAAGCATGCAGAAAAAAACAGAAGGGAAACAGGGTTGGAAATGGGGAGTGTGTCAGAAATCCAACAGAGGACAGGAAACAAGCTCATTCCGCCTGGCAGTGTCTTGAAAGGGCAATCAGAACAAGGGAAAAAGGAAAAAAATATCGACCCTTAAAGCTCCAATGCCTACATGTACTCACCAAGTGGAGGAAAGCCCCGAGCAGGGCTTGTATCTCGACTGCTCTCACGGCTGGTATCACGGCTGCACCCCTGACTCATGCTGGGTCGGGGGATACGACTGCTCCGTGCTAGCATGCAGCATGGAGAGTTTCAGAGAAGGTGAACAAGTTTAATGAGGACAAAAAGCTCAAAGTCAATTCACATTTCTGTTAGTTACGGTAATTATTACATTAGTAATTATGATTTGCAGCAGCTTGCTCAGGCTCTTTACAAACCAACTACCTTACATGCTGAGCTGTGTTTGTGATGTGAAATTTCAGCAGCATTAAATATCTGGTTGACAGTCTGCTTTTTTCTTAAGCAATCCAAATTTTGTTATTCAAGTAGAGCAGGAATCTTCAATCATTTAGGGGAGCTCTACTGTTACAAAACATGCAAAACAGGTGAGTCTGAAAGAAACCCTTCTGGAATATTTTTTCCTTAATTATAAGATAAACACCCTTCTGGAACAAAGCAGCAGGTCAAAATTTTTAAAAGTAGTCACAATACCAATAAGCTATTTTTACACAGATTTGCCTTTAACAAGGTAGTTTTGCCATGAACAAATATCCTAAGGAAAACAGGTGTATGTATTGTACAGACTTGCAGAGATATTTTTCTCCAATGAAAGATACTGGGAAAAAGCATTTAGAACCTGAATATCTGAAAGACAGGTTAAAAAGTGGTTTGAATTTTAAGGCAGTAGCAAGCTTCAGATCTTTAACAGGAGCTAACTTCTCCTCTTCAAACAATTCTAAAACCTTATACTTATGGTTTTATATTCACACGTGTTGAGACATATGCACACTTAAGGGGAGCTTTAAACTATATTCCTTAGACAAAACCCTGCATCAACAAGACTCTTATCTTTGGTCTGGCAGCTATCAAGTGTTCAATTTCCCACAGCCTAATTAAGGCTCCTGTCTACCAGCTGTGTCACGGGAACTCATCATATGCACACTCTTCATTTGGCCAAATGCACAGTAGAAGATAGAAGATTAAGCTGCTTTCATAGTAAAAAGCAATCCCACTGTTTAGCTGCAGTTTTGTCCAAGTAGGAAAAACAGAGTTAGGCCCTTAGCAGGTTGTTTAACATAAAGGATTTGAATTTTATGATTTTATAAAATGAGCATTTTGAGTATCTAAAACTCGATGATTCCTCTGCAAATTCTGTCATTTTGATATGAAAGCTGTTTGCAGAAAGTTATTTAATAAACTCTATGCCTGGTAGAGAATACAAAGTTTTCTTAGGTAAAGGAATAGCAGTTAATTGCCATGAGTTTACCTTGAAGAATTTAATGATTAAAGAGGGGTTTCGTTTGCTGTTTTGAAAAGGCAGTAGCATGTTTTAAGTGTTCAGAAAAGCATTTAAGGAATTTTCTCATGCAGAGTAAAATCTGATCTACCAGCTTTGATGGCAATGTAGCAGAGGCACATATACGTAAGATGAACCTGCTTTATACTAATATTTTAACAGTATCCTCGTATTTTAAAAATAGTGCTATTTGCATGCTTCAGAATATATATAATATTCTTATAAATCTCCATTGGTTTCTATACAGAAATTAAATGCCTAGACTCAAGCTAATGAAATTCCCCTACAGTGCTTCTGTGGGCTCATATACACTGGATATATTAGTATCCTTTCAAGCAAAACAGTACAGAACAAAATAGAAACCTTCATATTTAGGCTTTAAAATTCAAATATAGACTACTGCCAGATTCTTGGCTTGTCAAATCCCTCCCAGTTTTGCAAAACCCAGCTCATATCTCTCAGATGAATTAATGGTTCTGATGGTTGACCTTTGATGTCAGACAACACAGGATGAGCTATTGACCAAGTTGATTAGATCACCATAATGTCTAAAACTTCTGAGTTAGATGGTCTTATAATAAATAAAACAAACTAAATTATGTGAACTGGATGAAATTAGGGTCCACGTGTACAATAATCCCACCTCAGATGTACAAGGAAAAAAGCTGGCAGGTGAACTACAGGTTAAAATAACACACTGAAGTCTTCCACACAAATACTTGCTTGAAATTGAGGACTCTCTGGAAGCAAACTTCTCATTCTTGGGTCTCATGCTTATATGTAAATAATGGCAGCCTTCACATCAGGTTTGCACAAGCAGTCATTTCTCTTAATTAGAGAAGATCTGTCAATCTTTTCTATAATACAACCCTACTAAAACTGGCAAAGGCTCTTTAGAGAGGGAGAGATGTGAATGATTAAAAAAATGAATGGATGCACACAGTACATTCTCCTTCCATAACAGCTAACAGCAGCAGCATGAAGTATGAAAATGCACTTTAACTGCATGAGAACAGACTAGTAGGACAATGCCACAGATGAAGCACAATACTGACTGCACAAACAGAGCACCCAAAACCAAACACCGGATACTTCATGAGTAATGGTCAAACAAAATATTTGCATGTTACCGGATACAAATAAAAAAGCAAGGAAAAAAAAGAATGGACTGCAAAGAACTGAATGATGAGTCTGTTGGACTCCCAGGCACCTGCCTCACATTTTTACAGCTGTGCTGTGTTGGGAAGACTGGGTATCAGCTGCTCAGAGTATTTTCTTCGGGCACTGCCAGCAGTAAGGGCCAGCAGTGCTGTCATTTGGACAAGTCTCTCACACTGTCACAGCCTGTCTTTGCAGCACAGGCAGCAAAGACAGAGAAGACAGATGTAAGTCTTGATTTCAGAACTCCCAACCCCCAAAAGTTGGACAGAAATTAAGCAAATGAGTAGCAAAATTGATTAAAAGGAGTAGGCAGGATGAAAGCAGACAGTACATCCACAGCCGCTCTGGACTGAGAGCCTAGGACAGGATAAAGGTGGGTTGTTTTCAATAAAATCCCAACTTTCTAGATATGTACTGTCCGTCTAAGTTTTACCAATTCCATCTGGAAAGACAAGAGCAGTTGTATATGGTTCACACCATTATTAAAACACACTGTTAGGCTGTCTTACACCAGTGGGACCCAACAGATGCAAATACCACCAGCAGAACTCAATAGTCTCCCTGTTTACCAATCTACCACTTCAAAGAAACTTGTATTTCATTAGGGTGTGATTTGTAATGATTCTTAAGTGGAGACTAAAAATCAGCAGACGCTTCCTTTACATCAATACAAGCATCTTAAAAAGCCTGTAAAAGCTGCCAAAACAACCAAAGGAAAGCTCTGCAGTGGGGTACACCCAGTAGAGGCAAGTCAAGAACTGCCTTCAGCTTTCCAATAAACACACACAACGTAAAACCACAGAAAGAGTGCTGCTGTGTGAAACTGATAGCCACTGTGCCTGCTCCACTTTTTGGGGAACGACAATCTCGAATCGCATCTCTCTCCTTTCAGATCCAGCTGTGCCACACAATCTGCTGAGCATACAACAGAATTAACTTCAAGCAGATAAACTTTCAATCCGTGGGAAATGGACATCACCTTTTTTGAGATCTCCTTCAAGGGGCCCAAGTAAAAGCTCAAGATTGAGTATACTCTTCCTTCCCCAACAGTGCATCACCACTAGTAAACCTCCACTGAGCAGACAGCAAAGGCAAACTTAAAACTGAAAAACGGCACAGAGCAGGGCCAAAGAGGTGACCGCGCAGGACCTCAGCATGCCAGGTGCTCCTCATTGTGCTGCCTTTTGGGAAACAATGTACTACTTCAATGTTTCCAGCATACATAAGGAACATACTTCAGGGATACCTGTGGTCATGATGGAAATCTAAGCTAGCAGCAAAGTACTGATGCTAACAGGCATCCACATGCAGAGGCTCTTACTAGCTTCCTAATGCCCCAGAAGGGTCTGAAAAACTCCAGTGGATGGTTCCTGCATAAAGCCCAACTGCACACAGGCTCCACACTCTGTGTGTTTAATCTTGCACAGGCAGTGTTGGACCAGCTGCAACTCCCAGTCACCCCTGCAAAAACTACACAAGTCAATGGATGAGTTATGAACAGGATCCAGGAATTATCCATTTCTAACAGTCTGATCTGCACGATGGTTCAACACCTGCTGCACTGCAATGTGACCACAGACTTAAGAGATATTTCAATCCATGGGATAAGCACACGTGTATCACATACATAAATAATCCCACAAAGCCTCAAGTATTGAATGTACATTCGATGTCATATGTGTGCTCAAGCACCTTCTTGAACCAGACACTGAAGAAGTCTATCAACGTATTTAGGACCAAGGTGAGTGGGAGTCTAATGAAATGAAAAAATGAAAAAAATGTCAAGGAAAGACAGGGACTGAAGCAACACAATATGAACGCATGAAATACTGTTAGCTACTATGTTAAAAATACAATGGAATAATGGTATGAAGATAACAGCTCAAAAGCTATCTCCATCCAAATCAGTATTACAATTTTCAAGATCCAATAAAGAGACAGAATTTCTGCAACTGAGTGGTAGGGGCAACAGAAGTGTCAGACTCTCCTGTTCCCCTAACAGCCCAAAAGAACAGGCTGTGGCCATCAATCTGTGGGGCTGGTGGAAGCCACCCACCTGACAGATCTGTCAGAGCTCTCTCCCACTCCCAAAGAACAAGCACTAACTGTGTTCACAGGGAGCACATCAGAGCAATGAGATACAAATTACGCTTTCAAGAGAATTCAAGGCTCCCGTAATATACCTGAAAGCAGGCAACCCAAGAGTGAGGATTTTACACAAGGCAATTTCCCTTCAGATGCTTGAGACTGTTTCAAATCAGACCACATAACGTGATGATCAGCTTAAGCATGCATGATGGTACTATCTATCATTCTTTGTTTCCTCCTAAAAACCAATGTTCTTCTGCAGAGTGATATCAGAACAATTACCTCCAATATTTGGGAGGCACTTCACATTTTAAAAGCAACAAACAGAAAAGCACCATGTATTCATACAGAGGTCATAAAATAGATCAGACATGAGAAGAACATTGAATTGGGAAAAACAATGACAATGAACATGCAGTATTTTTTAAGACTTTTCTTACAACAGCATATGCACTCAGGTGCTTTAAATTCATTTCAATATACTTGAAGAATGAATAAGATACTTCTCTATTAACAACACACTCTAAAAAGAAAGGTAGCTTAAATGCAAAATACAATTGCTAAGGCAATAGTTCAAAATGTAATTGACAACAGTAGGGTTATAATTTCAATCAATTTCAACCTACTAGTAAATTCTTTGGAGATATAAAATAATTTAGTTACAGTATTTTTTAAAGTGTTTTTCCTCTACATAAGCATCAAACTTATGAAAATATTTCCATTTAGAAAATGAAAACATATTTACTTGTTCAGACAACACACTGAATACTTTTTCATCTCAATTCAGATATGCAAAATTTTATATATAACGATGCCTACTCACCTGACTTAAAAAAATGAGTCTGCTGATAAATTTGAAAATAAAATCTATTATAGAATATTTACATAACCGTCACTGAGACAAGAATATTGAAAGCAGAACAATTAAAGCGTAAGTCTAAAATACTGTCTAAGAAAGCGGCTCCAAGATATTAAGGATGACAGAGGCAAACCATTTAAGCTGCAAAATTTCTAAAATAATCCAAGAAGGTGCTTTTTGCCCTTGATTTCAA
The DNA here is from genome assembly GCF_031877795.1 of Strix aluco. NCBI lineage: Eukaryota > Metazoa > Chordata > Aves > Strigiformes > Strigidae > Strix > Strix aluco. Next base: position 13,953,671 of record NC_133936.1, on the reverse strand, counting down.
CTGACCGTAAAGACTGCTCAACTCTTTTTAGGACTAAGCCGTGGATGCGAAAAGAAATATTTTTGCTGTGATGGTTATTCATGACAACTGTTTTGCTGCCTGATCTGGTAACATTGCTCATGTTCAATTTCAAATAGAAGACATCTCATGACATCTTTAGGCCTACTTTGAAACTATAGCTCAACCTGGAAAATTAAAATTGCTCTCCTACAAACCACAACCACATTAACTCACCAGCTGAAAAACTCAGAACAACAGTAACACAAACAGCTTCCTAGTAAACAGAAAAGTCCCTCCTTCGAGCACACTGGTCAGCATGTCACTGCCGTGATTATTCTTACCTAGTCCTATTCTGCTGGGACTCGTCTCTCGACTGCATCCCTGGCTCCGAGGGATCTTGCTGCGCTTCTCTGAAGATGATGGCACTGGCTGGACTCTGGACGTTCCACCACTCAGGCCACCATAGGCGCTTCCTAACAGCTTACCCGGAGAACTAGACCGGCTACCAGCTAGAAGAGAACCAGAAATAAGGAAAAAAACGATTAAAAACCCCCAAGATTTTAAATACTCTGACAGCAAAACTGAAACACAATCAGCTCGCTCTAAGCATTTGATCCAAATCACTCAGATAACTAATGGGAGTGTTCCCCATGGGCTTTCGACAAAGATTGAGAAAAACCCATGGACAATAAACTCGACATCAGTAACCCTGCCTGTATGAACCACACTGTGCAGGTGGGATCAACACCAAAGCAGACACCACGGAGTATGAATACCCCAGCTGGCTTTATGTGAGCTGCGGAGGTGCCAGGAGCAGCCTTGCTGCAACAGCACAGAATTCACAGGCTGCTTCACCTCCTCGCGAAGCAACACAGATCAGCCTGTGTGGAGAGCTGTGCTGCAGCATGCTGGCTTCTGGCACAGGTAACCTGCTGCAAAGTAGCTCGGGCATCTTCGTGCTATACTGCAGTGGTGGCATTACTTTCCTGCAATAATCCAGTGAAGGAAAAATTTAAAAAATACCACCTCAGCAACAGCAGATCAGCACAATAAAGTGTAAAACCAAGTGAGCCTGTCACATTTGTAGAGATGCTGGCTTACTTAGTTCTGATTGGCTAAACCTAAGCTATTTAGTTATTTTGCAGCTGTAGAAAATTTTTAGCAAGTTGAGTAGCTGGCTGTTTTATTTTCCCTTGTCTGTTTGATTAATCCATGTCAAGTTTACATTTCTTCTAAGCCATGTTGTCTGCAAGACAGTCTACCAACCAAGGTTTATTTACATATTTACATTACAGCTGCAGTAGATATTTCTATCTGAAATAGTTTTGCTGTCTAACTCAATAAGCTGAATAATACCTTTTTTTCCCTGTGGATCTTCATTTGGTAAGTTTTTTGAAAATTAAAGTAATGCTAGTTTAAAGATCATAAAGAATAATCATAAAGAATTGTGAGATTAATAGATTCAAGCCTCTTTTCTGCTTCTTCAGATATATAAAAGTCACTGAAAATTTATTGCTGATATTACCATTTCTGACATTCAATTTGTTTGCTAAAACAGGCAGGGAAAGTATATTTCAAAAGGTTGTAAGAACAGTCGGGCAACCTCACATTCTGAACTAATATTCATGTTGGATTATTTCTGAAAAGTATCTACACATTTCACAAAAATTTCAGTTCCAGATACTAATACGACTAGCAAGATTGTTCTATCTTAAGAAGATATGCAATTCTATTATTCTCATGGACAATACCATAACACATGTATTATTTTAACTTACTTGCCCCCTCCAATTTTTTGGCCAAAGCCATTTTGAATCAATCAAATCATATACTCCAACACTGCACGTGGTGCTGGCTCCCCACCCCCCACAAGTGAGAATACTTGTGACAGATGTGAGTCTCACACACAGCATCCACATCCTAAAAGCCAAGACTCCTCTCAGTTATGCTGCTGCAATCTCACTGATGTCAGCACGGTTGCACTGAAGTAACTGTAAGAAGAATTTAGCACCTGGGGTTTAAGCTGCAGCAATGAGCCAGCTTCAATATGCAGAAATGTACGCTTATCATGTTTGATTACTACGAGAAAGCAACATCACTTGCCATACACGTTTGGATTTATGACTAAGAAAATGCTTTTTAAGTCTCATAGTTAGGAGAGAGTGAGGGAAGCTAAAAGCTTAGCAGTTAAAAAATGTGAAGGAAATAATGTGAGAAAGCAAGAAAGGGAAAACGTTTCTTACCACCAGCAGGATTAGCTGATCTGGATCCTTGATTATGAGGGCAGACCAAAGGACAGGCAAAAAGTGGATTAAAAGACAGTAAGACAATACAGTGTTCAGCATGCGGTTTATGCTATACACAATACAGACAGAATTATTTACAAACATGTCAATCCTAAAGCCTCTGCAGAATACAGTGAGTTAACAAGCAGCTGCAACTAACAACTTCCCAAGGTTGATCAGCTTCTTAGCTAAATGTCAACCAACACATGGAGACCCAAGTTCTGCTCTAAATTACGCTCCAGCCCAGTCTGCAAAATTGCAACAGGGTTATCTTCTGTGGGCATGGAGAATTTGGTCCTGTGACCGTATTATATTTGAATAAGTTATTTCATGCAATGTTTGGCTTAAGGATAAAGATCACATCTGGTTGGGCTAGGCTGGAAACAGAATTCAGCACACTAGACCAAGGCAGCAGGTTCAGATATGACCATCCTAAAGCTTCATAAGACATTCTATAAAAAAATTAAGCCCATAATTTTTGAAACCTTTGGATACTCAACTATTCTTAAAATACTTCTGAGACTTGTCTCATCTGGTAATTTTTCACCAAAATAAGTTTAGGAAAAAAGGTAATTTCTGGCTTTGAATCAGTTTTAGGTTCAAAACTGAAGAAATCAAATTTAGATCAGCATACCAAAGCCCAAATTCCTTCATGACCTCAATGTAAAGACTTCCATTTGGCCCCATCCTGAATATAATAATTCTCTCTTCAGCTCTCCCAGCCTAACACAATGCTAAAACTGCCTCTCCATCCCTCCAGCATGACAGAGCAAAGCAATGAGAGAATGAACAGAGAAGGGCTTTTAAATAGGTGTACAAAGCAAGACAAGTCCTCAGAACAAAGACATCTTTCCACAAACCCCACCTGCTCTTACCCACAAGCTTGAAGGTCCTCAAAACATGAGTGGCTTTCTCCATCCCCCCAATTCCTTTTAAAGTTTGAGTGACAAAATTCTCCTCAGATACACATGACGAATATGCAGCAGCACCATATGTATGGCTCCTAAGGGAAAACCATGCCTTGCCAGGAAGCCAGACAGCACAGATGCGTCATGTGAATCAGAGAGCAGAACCACCTCCCTCGTATCTACACAAAATAGGTAATGTCATATTTTAAACTGATGCCACATCTCATTAACTTTAGACAGCTCATGTGTTACACATACAGAAATACAGTCACATAAGCGCAAGCTCGGCAGGGCAGGAACCCAGGACAGCAGTCAGCTACAGACACAGAGGGTGTCTCACATGGGACCCAGTGCAAGTTACTTAGTCCTACACATCACATCAACATGAAATTCTGCTGCACAGCTGGTAAAAAAAGGCAGCAACTAAGCACTCAGATTTGGGGCTCTATTTGTCAGCAAGAGCACACGCTGGCTGAGTGGGTATTCGTTTTGTTACATGTCCAAATGTTATTAGAAGTGAGCTCAATCCTCAGCTGATGCTACTACAATTCAAGAGAAACATATTAATAACTATTTGTTCTGCTACCCCAGAAATAAAACACTTCTTACGCTGGGACTGGGAAACTACTTTAGCCCGGCTGCGGCCTCGGGTATCAGCAGGCGTTGAGGTGACGCTTGTGGCACTGCCAGAGCTCTGTCTCCTCGTACGAATCCGACCTGGAGGAAGGCAAAGACAATCAGACTGTTAACAGGTTTCTTTCAAAGGCAGCAGCAGTGTCTAACATGCTGTTCTATGCTTGCAGGGTTGCTATACACACAATTAACCAGGGTACAAAAGAATTTTACAGGGAGAGGCAACATCTTTTATTAGACTGGCTGAGACGCAAGGGAGGGAGTGGAAACAGTCACAGTCCATGAGTCCAAAAACTTCTTTGCTTTCTGTAATGCTATCAGCCAGTTTAATTAAAAAATATTACCTCTCTACATCCTTTGCTTCTGTTCTATAGTAGCTTCTCTACAAATGATCGACAACAAAAATTCCAGTCTCCTAAATGCTGCTTCCCTTATCAAATTATTACTTTCTGACAAGGCGATCACCCTTTTAGAGACGGGTATGACAGATGCCCCCACAAATTCCATCGCTGGGACTTCCAATTAGCAGTTTGGTGCTTTACATCCTGCTCTACATGCACAGGCTGGCATGCACTCCTGTGAGAGTCTGTCGATGCAGCCTGACTACACTTTTATTTCAGGCTCATTGAATTTTCCCTGCTGTTTACAGATCCCTCATATTTATCCCCAAGATCAGTGTAACTTTACTTGTAATGGAGAGTCCCATTTAGCACAATCAGCGTTGTGGAAAAATGATTCTGTGTGTCTGCTCTTTATTTAAGCAGAGAATGGATATAAAGTCTCAAAGTGTTCTTGGTCCTTTTTCTGTCCTTTCCTCCTGAAAAAGCCACAGAAATTTGAGCTAGAAAAGCTTACAGGGTCATCAGTTCATCCCCATCCTGGGGCAGGGCTGTTTCCTACAGAATGTTCTTTCCAGTGCTAAGCTTCAATTATCTGTCTCTAGTTAATGGGAAAGAAATGATAATTAAGAGCAACACAAAGAAAGCCTCCATCAGTACTTTTCAACAACTCAGTTCTCAGACAAATCTGAAGCTCGTTCTCAGGACTTATGCCAGTGCTATCCTGCATTCAGAGGATGACTTCAAGTTTCAGCCACAATAAAAAGGAAAAAAAAACCCCAACACAACAGGTAAGCGGAGAGTCTAGACAACCACACCCACTGGTTATAGATATTCATTCTCCTGCCCTCTGTCTCCATCATAAGCATACATAGAAATATAAACAGAGAAATATACACCTCCCCCCCCCCAAAAAAAAAAATCACTTCACATAAGATACACATGCAGGACAAGACAATGGCAAGCAGCCCAGGCTGGACGGATTGAGAACTCTGTTCTTCTCTGAGCTCTCAAAATATTCGTAACATGGTCTGCAAGTTTCTGATAGACACAAAGTGACAAGAAGATGTTTAACTTTAAGAAGAAAGCTTATTGTTTGCAGGGGGAAAAGCCTAGAAGACAGCTGTACTTCAAACCTCTCCACCAGCATCTAGTTTTAAAATAGCTCAGTAGGCAAGACACAGGTATCCACATTCAAAGAACTGTTTGTAGCCGAGACACTGAAGAAATCATTAGCATAAAACTGGGAAAGTATAAACAAACCACTTTTTAACCACTGGCTCAACTAAACAAACTGAGCATGTCCACGTGAGTCCAACAATCGTGAAACTGGCTGCTAAGGTCTTCATACCACCAGCAAGGCTGTAGATCTCCTCTGCTCTAGTACATTATCTGCCCCTTACAAATGGTCAGCCTGATACACAACCAGAGGCAGCTCTAAAGCTCTTTGCTGGCCCACTCCCATCCCTCACAAGTTTGGCACTTGCACAGCTACACACAGATGAGCAGAGCCACTGTGCGACTTGCCACGAGGTATGTACCCCAAAACCCCACCACAGGCTTCAAAGCAGGGGTGCATGGGGTAGGGGCAGAAGGACCTCACGTTCTTGTCAGATGCCTTCTTTTTCATTTCTCACATCAGGAGGGCATCACTGGTGGCAACAGGAGTATAAAACAGTAAGACAAGAAGTTAAACCTGACCAGTCTTAGGAACCAGTAACAGAATTAACTTACATCTTTCCAGAACACCAACAGAAGGACTCAGTATTGCAGAAAGTCCTGGGGGACTTTCTCAAGCTGAAATTCAACATTACACAGTAACAGACGGTATTGGAAAATGCATTTAGCGATGTGTATGGGCCAAGAATGGGTGAGAAGGGACTGATGTCTCCTCTTATGCACAGGCCACTCAAGATCCTCAAAATTTTCTGTTCTTTCCAAATCTACAAAATCTTTCTTTTTCCTTTATCAGCAAGTGACTAAGAAGAAAGTAAAAACTGGGACAATATGTAACAAGTGGCTCTCCCAGCTTAGGAAATACCAAGTCTAAGATAATATATAAAGAGAAACCGAGATTTACTTCTGGTACCAATTCTGGGGGCTTTAAGAAAGAAAACTGAACCAAAGGGTCAAACTTTATTAACATGTGATTATCAGCAGGATTAGAAACAGAGAGCTCAGTTCTATTTTGAAACCCCTGAGAGTTAGTGGACAGACTCCTACCAACTTCAGCAGTTTCTGAATGAATGAATGCCCAGGAACAAAATTCTGCTTCCTTTTGGACTGGTAGATTTGCACACTGATTTTGGCCTAATGGGTGTCAGAGAGAACAATGTGAGACGAAGAGTTGCTGTTGCACAGGAAGAATGAATGGAGACCCAACACTGATACCAGTATTCTCGTCTTTCTAAAAAGGCTGACAAGCGTTTGAACTAGGGTTCAAACTGGGCTTGCTGGGCTTGCACTGTGCAAATCATAACAGAAATGGCAGAAACTAGAAATTCATGATGCAAAAATCACATAATGATACGAATATTATGATAGCACAGTAATAGCTCACCCTAGGAGTACTTTATTCTTTAAAGTCCTAGGATAAAGTAAAACATGAGGGGGAAAAAAATGCCTGTCAAATCCTTCAGACAAGGAAAAAAGTGCCATCTGATATCCATTATACGTATTGCTTGAAGCATGAATTGTTCATGTACTTTCCAAAGTTTTATTTTCTGAACTTTAAAACCTCTATTTTTTCATGCAGATAATTAATCTTACTTGCAGCATACAAATGGTTCAAAATAAGTGACTCAAAGCTACTCTCAAGAAAAAAGCTAAGATTCTAAGTTTTTTCCTATCCAATTACAGTTTTTAGCTGTAAAATAGATGACCAACTGGAACTCAAAATTGCTTTAGGCAAATCTGTATGAGATACAAAACCTGGAGAGAGATGGGGGATGTTTCATATGTTATTTTCACATACATGCACAACTTTTAAATTAGTCTTATGATACCCAAAACCTACTTGCTTTATAGTAGTGTAAGATGAATCAGCATTTGTCTGGCCTGAAAATATCGATATTTTTAATATATATTATACCAAGTACAGCATGTATATATAGAAGTTCATCTATACAATACAAATGTCTCTACCACATTGCCTTAAGAATTTCATCTGCAAACAAAAGTCTGCATTCACATCCAAGAGTTATTTGCACAGAGGACTATTTGTGTGGTTTTTCTCTATCATTCTACCCCAGACAGAAAAACTAATTTCAAGCAGGACTGGAAATAACATATCAAGTTATTGAGACTTTTTTTTGCTGTTAAACTCAAGCAGACGTCTCCCCCCCCGAAACTTCTTTGCTTTCAAGTGGGTTTGTTTCCATATCTAGCTCAAACTGCAGATGTAGCAATGCATATTTCATAACCATTATTTCTCTGCTGCTTTTAAAAGAATTACTGCATCTTGACAACAGCAGCACAGCAAAGAAGCAGATAAAGACTGCCCCAACTAGATTCCAAAAACCATAAAAGTATTTCCATAAAAAAGCCCTTGATCTAAATTTGATATGTGACACATCGTTGTTGGTACAGAAAGTATTTTGAAAGACTCCGCATAAATGCTTTGTTTTAAGAAACCATTTGTGGGTTTTTAGGAGGTTTTGGTTTTATCTTTTAAAGTTACTGTCATTTTTACAACAATCATGGATCAGAATCAACCCTGAAATGTCTAACATACGTCTAAACTTAGGAAGGTTGTTTGGTCTTGTTTTTAAAAAAGGAACAAGTGAAGGAAGACTCTATGATAACGTTTTTGCATTACAGGAGGCTTCATCTGGCTGCGTTCTGAGCTCCTCTGGGAGGATACTGCAGCGTCTCCACCCCCAGTGCTCAGAACAGACATAGGCTTTGTGAGACTCAGCCTGTATATTACACTGAAGAAAATGGCTTCAAATACCCTAGAAATGGCATATAACAGCTCCACAACTCAGTTTAATCTGTTCCACACTGTGAATAATGATACCTACAACCACATAATTATATATGGAAGCACTGGGATGGTAATGGTCTCTCCATGGATCAGGTTAATGCATTTAGGTTACTCAGCACTGGGTTTTTCCCCCACTTGGAGAAAAACATTCCTGAAAGAGCCTCTAGAACCCTCCTAGCTGTGTCACTGCTAAATGACATGTGGACATCCGAGACATGCACACATCAATTTAAAACATGCTTTACATATAAAAGCTGTAAAGAACTTTTTACAAACACCATCGGAATGGTTTCCATGCATATTTAGCATGTGTCCAACATTATACTATTATAGGACATGACTGCACCATAATTTTCCCCGAGAAGCCCTCAACCCTTACTCAAAACCATCAGCATACGCTGCCTGTGGGTTTTGCACAAGAACTCCCTCCAAAGCAGAGGGTTGAGAGTACAATAGTAGCACCACTTTGCCCTACACCAACAAGCATGGGCGAATCAAGTCTGCACTTGCAAAGGGATGGACCAAGAGAACAAAGAAACCTACTACCTGAGCATTTCCATTTAAGATACCATGTACAGTCATACCTTTGAATCAAACCTTGACCTTGAGGACAAGGGAGAGCTTTAAGGCAGGGAAGAAAACAGGAATGTTGACTTCTTAAAACTTGTGTTACTCCCAAAGCCTTTGGTAAGGTGCCCAAGATGTTCAACTGAGCAGACCACTCTTTTTGAGCCTAAGTTATCTGAAAACTTAACAAACCAGATTTTATTTTCTTTCTGGTGAATAATAAAAACTATTAAAAATTGTGCTACTAACTCCAGAAACTGCAGGTTTTGTTTTAAACTTGCCAGTTTCAGGACAGACCGGCATCTATGCTTCCCCCTTTTAGGTAAGGCTTGTCTGAAGGGCTTGTCTTTAAGCTCACTTTGGAAAAAGGCAGTGGGACAACAGAAACACTCTGAACCATTATTCTGTACTAAAAGTCAGCATTACGCACCTTTTTTAAATACTCCTTGAAAAGCCATTCCATGGTAAAACAAGCAGAAACTTTTCTAAGGTTTCCTTTTAATCAGGTATAACAAACATGGCACAACTGCTACCTGCATAGCACTAGCTGTGAAGTACCAATCAAGACTATAAATGTTTAGATCTTACAAGCCTTCTGTCTGCAAAGCTTTTAATGAAGTTCAAGAGATATCCATACATGAAGGGTCTGGGCAATCAAGACATAACTGTGTACTTCATGAAGACACAGCCTCACAGCACAGAGATGACAGCAGACCTATACAGATCTAAGTGGCATATAGACTCATTCTTCATTTCCATGAGGAAGTGCATTTCAACAGCATTTGTCAATTTGGGTTGACACTACTTAAAACCAAAGGACTGATACTTGGCTCTTAACTTGAATTCTTGCCACTGGCATAATCCACTATCTTGCTCCTGTTTTGAGATGTCTGGCTCAAAAACAAAACACTGAGGAGAACTGAGGGCAAAAACAGATGGGAACTGCCAAGTTCGCACAATGCTGGCTCCTGGCTGAGGGGAAGGTGCAGAACTTTTACACTGTAGCTGCAGAAAGCCATGATGGGAACCAGACTGCAGATTTAACGTCAAGCTGAACCACACAAAAAACCCACAGGGATTTGCTCTTAAATTACTTACTGGTGACCTGCAAAAAAACCCACACAGGCATGAGTGTGGATGGAATTTCTGCTTTATGTTCCAAGAGTGTCTCTTGCACACACAGGTATTTCCAGAGCAAGGGGATGTTTTTCTCTTCCCCTGTCCCCACCCCCTTAATTTTTACATTTACGTCAAGAATATAAAGTTTTGCCTTTCCTGAAGCTCCTGACAAACTCTGCAAGATCAGGAGTTGGCAGAAGAATTTTCTCAGCCTTCATCTGTAGGATGCACTGGATCCTCAACAAAGGCTGGTTTTCCCTCAACTGTCTCAAAGTAAGACAAAAATGAAGAGTTTCAAACAGTGATTAAACTCATCCTTCAAGAGCTCTGGCTGTAGTGTGCCATGTTGTTATAATTCTCCCTGATCCTCACTCAAAAAAAAGAGAATCCCTCAGCAAAAAGAAGAGATGAGATCCAGTATTTAACACCAAGGGGACAGCAAACTCCATTTCTGAAAGTTCATCTCACAATCTTTCCCCTCAAAGCAACTTGCTGGTTTCTATTACAGATTTTCACCAAATCCAATCTGCTTCCAATATAGCTGAATAGAAAAAAAAAAAACCCTAATCAAATAAAAAACCCACCCTTTTGCATTATGACAACAAAGCATTTAATAAACTGGGAAAAAAGGTATTCCAGAGGACAGCTGTTGTAACAGGCCTCCACAAATATTATTACAGCCTAGGAGAGGATCGAGAGCTGTATAGGGTATTTTATAAATTAACATTAAACATTCAATGCTACAAAGCTAGGCCAAAAATAGAAGGATTTGAGAACTGGCAAGAAAGGAAGAAGAGAAAAAAGGGTCAACAATAAATAAAAAAGCTCAGTATCACAACAATTTGGAACTTTCATCTAATTCACTATTGATTTAGAAATACAGATGTTTAGGCCAACTACATACTCCTTATCACTGACAGATCACATAGCACAAACATTTGCCCATGATGCTGAGCCGGTTCCTGTCTCAACACTAAGATTAAGTACCAGTTCCAAAAACAGTAGAGACCTTTCCCTCTAAATAATAAATCAACGCATCAATAATAGTAAGGGAAAAACACACACGTCACAACGGCACAGTGGCACTTCTCAGACCACCACATCCAAACAAGCAGCCATCAAGGATAGGAGCACAGTCCCACAAGACAGTAATAGATCCCTTGAAAAGAGACTTGCATCAGGAAAAAATGGGTTTGTTGGGGGAGGTGGGGGGGTGGGGGTGGTGCTGTCTTCATTCTGTGTAGAAGACATTCTTGTTTTCAACTCCTGTCTACCTCATAAAAAGTGATTTCCCAGTGATCTTTCTTGCTTGAGAAACACGAAATGAACAAGCTTTGACAACAAGCCAGAGAAACAGACTGGGAGCCCTCCCAAACTAGCAGACTCAGTGTTCTTGAAAAAAAAGCCTTTCCTCCAACTGTCTTAGATGTAAGCCATCTCACACAAACAGTTAACAACAAAAAGAGAGCTCAGGTTTAAAGAGGTTGACTAAATACTCCTTCCCTAGAGATCATTGTTTACTGTCCTCATTTTTCTGCCATGTGATCAACTCATTCAATTCTCTCGCTGCCCAGTCTCTTCCCGAAAGCGTTTGGCAGTTGCGACCTGAGCTTTGGATGGAAAAACACAGCAAACCTTTACACATCATGGAGCAAGAAAACACAAGCCCTGTGTTGTTTTTTCTGTTTTGCTTTGGTTTTAATCTGTGAGCAGGTCACCTTCAACCAAAAGCAGTGCTTGAAACTTGAAACCCACATACAACTTTGTGATCGGAAGTCAAGTCATAAAAGCATACTAGTGCCTATTACCAGAGAGGAGCTTGAAGAGAAAGTGAAGAATACCCCATGGCATCAAAATGAGCAGGACAACCATGCAACACTTCATGCAGGTCACCAGTGAACATGGATGAGAACCAGATAACACTTTGAGAACAGAGACCAGGTAGGGTGGTACGACTGTGGACACACCTCAGTTACACAGAGACTGCTTACCCTCGGTTTTAGTGGTAGTACCATCTTTAGGCAAATTAAAAAAAAACAAGGAAAGGGTTAATAGGGAAAATTAGTAACATCCACAGAAGTGGACACTATATATTAGCTACAGTAATATGCAAAAAAATTTAACACAATTCATGAAAAAAGTTTGACTCAGCAGCAAATCAAATCTTGACGTATCTGAAGAACACACTTGCAGCTTTTATCTCCTCCAATAACCAACCTTTGCCAAACTCCATTTTCATTGCTTGTCTCACCATTTCTCTCATGGGAATGTACAGGTGACAAATGTCCCTACTAGCTCAAAAGGAAGCAGGCTCCTTCAGGAGCAGCCATGCCTGCATCACTTCGAGTGCATTTGCTGCTTTTCTCCTACAGTCTCTTTTAAGAGCAAGACTAACACAGTATTCAGTCTCCTGCTTCAAGGACAAACCCCACTTTAGTAGATACTTCCCCCCTTATGTTCTTCCTCGTGACATAAGATTTTTCGAAAGCAGTTTAGCCACAGAAGCCAGTATGCATTGTGACTGAAAAATGGTTGCACCTATAAGCTCAAAAGCATGCTATTATGTGATCAACTTCCTATTCTGTCTTATTTTTTCACTGCAACGTGTCTAAATCTTGAACTGAGTATGAACAATTTAAATCAGAATAAGAATTCAACTTCTGAACCAAATACAACCAACACATTTAAGTGAAGATAAAATATTTCAGGTATGAAAGAAACCAGTCTACAAAAGGAATCTATAGAAATCATCCCTATATAACTCACCAAGCATATTTTATCAGACTAAAGACCAAATGCCCTACACTAAGGAGAAGCTACTTTTCAACTGACTCCGTGAAGACAATCTATACAGCTTAAATCAAGATCACTGATTTCTGATTTTTCTTTCTCTTGTAAAGTTAAATCGATGAAAAGTCTGGAATTAGATTTGCATGAAACCAGCAGAACGAGAAACTAGCTCAGATGATCAGCTCTACTCATAACCAAGTTGAAGCTCTGCAAATATGGTGTCAATCACCACCTTGCATTTCCTCCTCCATGACTCCTTCAACAGCATCTCCAGGAGAGAAAGATCAAATGCAAACTTTGTTGTAAGAAACCCTGAAGCACCTGAAAGCGATATATGATGCTCTGAGAGAATACCGTGACGTGCGGCTCTAATCCAAAGAGAGTCAGCATAAGGAACAGATACTTATATCTTGTGTGGTGAGATGGGAAGGTCAACTTCTCTTTTCTTCTACGTCTTTCTCTTGTAAAACAGAAAGCGATCAAACTCACTAAGATGTACTATTCAAAGTATAAAACAATTAACGGAAAATCAGTTTCAGGAAAGGAGGGGAGGAAGAGAAGGAAGAGAGACAGGGGGACATGTCAAAAGGAATTGAGCAGTATTTTCCTCAACAACGTCCCAGAATTGTAGTAAGATCTGCTTTTCCCCAGAAAGAAGAGTGAGACGCAGACTATTATACAATTCAAAAACTAAGAAGTTGCTTCAAGTCAGTTCTGTTGCAAATTTTTTCCTTAATTCCAAAGGGCAAGAGATCACACACTGATCCTGGAGAGCTGGTAACTCAGAGATATGTTCTTCTAGTTAAATATTCAAATAAAACTATGAGGCACTTTCTGCTAGTAAAGAAAGCTAACTGCAAGAGTAGAACATGTAGATTTACCTAGTGATGCGTATGAGCCTGGGGGCAAGGCTGCAGCAGAACTGAAGGGGGTGGATGCTCCAGAAGACGTCACTTTTGACTTGGCACTAGCTGCTGCATTCACATCGACGTCACTGCGGGATCGCTGCAGAGATCCTGGTGTTGACACAGATTTTGTACTTACTGTAGATGCTGCAGATGGGAGTGGGAGATCCAGAATAAAGAAGATTAATTTTTTGAGCTGTGTGCTTCAAAGAACCTGACAAGCAGTTTAATGTACTATTTTTAATGCTCCCTGCTGGCACTGAAATACCTCAACTAAGAATGCTTTATCAGGGCAATGTGGGCTTCCCCACATTGCCTGCAAAGATATTTCAATGCTTACTGATGCTATCTCTAAGAACTTTATCAGACACTAACCTAAATGCTGAGATCAAAAAGGCTGCCAGGCCAGTAATAAAGAAATTTCTAACAGAACCTAGATGGGAAAGTTCAACCACAGTACCCATCACCAGCTTGTAAGTTGCTGGCCAAAACAGACCTGCAGGTCCTTCAGTCCAGGTTCTAACTTCCTTCCCAGCACCTCATCTTCTCATGAGGGCTGCTGTTCCCATCACTTGTTGACGCTTACCCTCTTAAGCATGAAGCTGGACTACTCAGCTGCAAACAAACATGCACTTGTGTGCACAATCAAGTAGGTTACACAGCAGTATCTCCTTGAATCAAAGGTCTCAGTAGGGTGTACTGTATACGCAAACCAGCCAGAACCCAATCTTGGTCAGGTATAGAAGGCAGCTTCTCTTCTACCAACAAAATTTTGTCTATTATATTCTGTATTAAAATGTATTATTTAGTTTATTGTATATATTTACTTAGGACAGGAAAGCTGCACCTAAATATTCCATCTGACATTAAAAACAGATTAGCAACAAGATGGAATTTAACACTGTAGGACTTGTGTGCAGACAATGCCTCCAGTAAGTGCTGAAACCACAGAGAATAAATGACAGAAAATTGTAAAGCTGAGTGTACCATTAGCCTATGTAGCTGTATGTCTTAGCATCAGCAGTAGTTTATTCCAGCTATTGCACAGCTAAACATACCTTGGCTACAATTTTCAAGGCTTTTTAGGCTTTCCTTTAGATGTAAGTAATAACAGATTTACTAACTTTCAAAAGCATCATGATATCAGCAGTTGATGCACAGAAATGTGGTGTACAACCCAAAACTAACTAAAAATTTTACATACTAAGTTGCCATTTTAAGGAGCAGTAAACAGTGATCAAAACTGCTCTTTGTATATCATAGTGTCTGAAATTCTCATCCTAATTCATCACACTTCCTCAGCAACACCTGAGCACATTTTTCAGCTCCTGTCCTCACCTCTAGATGTAGTACTTCCAGTGGGACTTCTTTTGGCAGACAATGGACGGCTAGAAGTTAATATAAATATTTATTAAAACAAAACTAGCATTTCATAGTCATCAGTAACAGTGCTACTCTGTTCCCTCAGTACACAATTGAGTTAATAGGAAGTTATTTATATACAGGAATAGACTAACAAAGCTTATTTTTTAAGAATAAATACAGCACCACCATGAAATTCTTTACAAAAGCACTAAGAAAAAAATTAGTGTGCACATTATCGGAGTAAGAAGAGATTTTTAAGAATGCTTTTTGTAGATTTTAAAAGTTACACCAGTAAGTTATGGATATTTTTCATACAGGTCTTACACTTATATTGCAGACGTTTGGAGCCTTAGATGACTGTATCTCTAAGAGAAACTAAACCACATACATTCAACAGAAGAGTTACATATTGACTTTGCAGTTACAACTCAAATTTAGTTCAGTCATTTTTCTTCCTCTTATATGGACAGAGGCCAACTTACACCTCTAGGATTAATGCTAAACAGAGAATTGCAATCCAAGCATTGTTTTAAGCACACCTGGAAGGAATGACTAACAGTATCTGCTGAGCACAAAAAGCTTCCTAGAAAATTATTTATGAAGTCAAGATAACGATTATTTTTTTTAAAGCCAGTAATGGGTTTTGGTGGCTTTTTATTTTAATACAATGTTAGCTAAAAAAATCTTGGAGTGAGCAAGTGCTGAGGCCAAACAATGACCAGATGAGACAACGCAATGCAATGGCTCCCTCCAATTCAATGGAGCTATCTGCAGTTGTTTAAATTGAGGTAGTGACATCGAAGGACTTACTTGAGACTCTCCTGGGAGCTGGAGGAGGAGCGATCCGACTGTGGCAAGGACACGATGCTGTCAGAGTTCTTCAAATGTGACTGCAGGGCCTTCTGGTAGGAAGACTCCAAGGTGTGGTACAAATGCTCTGCCTCTCGGCTGAAGTGACTGTGGAATCCCCAGTAACACCTGGAAACAAGGCACAATACTGTGAACATCTCCTTGTTGTGTTTTAGGGGGCAGTGGAGCACAGGTGCAGACAGAGCCCTTTTCACTACTGGTATTAGTGGGCTCATTAGCCCAGTCATTTCAACCATCTATTGCCCCTATAACATGCTTAAGACATGTCACTTTCTTCAACCCATTGTATTGTTCGAACAGCTACACAGAAGACAAACCTAATGAAGAGAGGAACGCAGCATTTGGCATGCTGTAAAAACATAAGTAGCCAACAATGCTTTATTACAAAAGAAACCCTCATTCTTCAAGCTGTCTACCATACACAGGAGATGGTAGACCTACTAGACTGATACTAATTTGGGACTAGGTGCTCAATAGCTACTTCAAAAACATGCCAAACGCAGAACACACATGCATGGGTCTGATTCAGGAAAGCACCAGCTGGGGTTGTTTTCTTCTGTAAGTTTAACAAACAGCTCTCCTACAATGCTGCACAGACAAATCATCTGTACTGAGCTGAGGCTGTTGCCTATCTTTTTGGGAAGAAATAACAAGGAATAGGAAAGAGATGCTCCTATAGAATTCCAATCAGTGCCATGCTGAAAATAAAAGAGCATTTTAAGATGAGGGAAGAATTCCTCTCTGGTCCAAATGTCTTGGCTGATGGCTAAACACCATTCACTCTTGTCTCAAAGGAGATGAAGACTCTCCGCACTTTTCAGGGGGCAACTAATGGGCAGTTTAAGAGTAATATCGTTAGCTCAAATGAACCAAGAATTGTTTGTGTGTGACAGCCAGTCCTCAGAGCCTCAGAGAAGTTACATGCATTTTCACATCACTAGAAGGAACGAAATTTCTCTTACAATCAGCCACACTGTTAATTAAGAAACATGGAAAGAGAGATTAAGCATGCTCTCTGAAGTCTCACGCCATTCTCCTTGCTGACTATTCAGCTTAACTAGTCACTTGCTGTGAAGTCTCAGTGCCTACTGTATTTTTCAGTAACGGACATGTTACCTTTCAAAAGGATTTAAACAGTCCTACTGTGAAACACCTCTGCATGTAACATAGCATTTAGATTAATAAAATTTATTGTTCATTGATTTCATGTTTTACAGCATCCTTTCTGAAGAAAAATGTTCCTATAGTGTTCTGTTCAGAAGAGCATGATCCTAGTATATCACCATACTACCATACGTACAATCACATTAATGAAAATGCAAGAGATCAACAGAAAAAAATTAATTGCATTGTTTCCTATAGATACACACAAAGATATTATTTCAGTATCATAAAATATTTGCTTGATTTAGGATACCATTTAGCAGCATACTAGCACAAAGACTTTTATTTCAAGAGTAGCAAATAATTATAGAATAGGCTATTTCAGTTGGAAGGGACATACAACAGTCATCTAGTTCAACTGCCTGACCAATTCAGGGCTGACCAAAAGTTAAAGCATGTTGTTAAGGGCATTGTCAAAATGTCTCTTAAACACTGACAGGCTTGGAACATCAACTGCCTCTCTAGGAAGCCTGTTGCAGCATTTGACCACCCTCAGTCAAGAAATGCTTCCTAATGTCCAGTCTAAACCTTCTCTGGCACAACTTTGAACCATTCCCACTCATCCTATCACTGGATCCCAGGGAGAAGAGATCAGCACCCCCCTCTCCACTTCCCCTCCTCAGGAAGCTGTAGGGAGCAATGAGGTCACCCCGCAGCCTCCTTTTTTCCAAACTAGACAAGCCCAAAGTCCTCAGAGGACACTCCCTTCCAGCCCTTTCACCAGCTTTGCTGCCCTCCTCCAGACACGTTCAAGGACCATCATATCCTTCTTAAAACTGGGGGGCTCAGAACTGTACACGCTACTCAAGGTGAGGCTGCACCAACGCTGAATACGGCAGGATAATCACCTCTTTTGCCTGGCTGTTTATGCTGTGTTTGATGCACCCCAGGATGCAGTTTGCCCTCTTGGCTGCCAGGGCACACCGCTGACTCACATTGAGCCTGATGTCGACTGGCACCCCCTGATCCCTTTCTTGCAGGGCTGCTCTCCAGCCACTTCTCTCCCAATTTATACTTGTGCCCAGCATTACTCCATCCTAGGTCTTGCACACAGGCCAAAAAGAAAAGAAAAATTAGAAATAACAGTATTTTTGAACTAAACAGAAGAAATCTCAGTTAACTACAAGCAACTCAAACATCAAAAAAAAGAGACAAGGTTACTAGCTCTCAACTCTAGAACAACTCAGGT